>NW_022589704.1:28883535-29223369 GCF_004348235.1 Phoca vitulina
AGAAAGAAAGAAAGAAAGAAAGAAAGAAAGAAAGAAAGAAAGAAAGAGAAAGGAGCAAGGAGAGAGGGATGGAAGCAAAGGCTTAGACCAGTGAGCAGCAAATTGAGGAAAAACTTTCCTGAGAGACACTTACAAAGTAATCAGAGAAACAAGTTAAAGACCCAGAAAGGGCAGTTTGTCTGGAGCTTGAAATGGAAGGAATCACAAAGAGATTCCCCTCCTATATCAAACTCTCACTGGACCGAGAAATCTGCTGTGCTAATAGCTCTGAACCAATTGCTTTGCATGAGATCTGGGCTGGTCTAAATGACTTCATCAAATTTCAATTTCCCCTTTCAAACACAACAAATAATGATTTCGAGGTGTATATAGCATTAGAGCTATCAAATTAACTCCTTGCAAAGAAGCCTAGTAAGTTAATACACTCCGGAGTTTTCTCACCTGAGTCTGAGAAAGGCTGGATTAGCCGCTTCTGTAACACACCTTTCCCACCCTGCCCTTCTCACCTTCAAAGTGCACTTTGCTCCTGATACTAACTCATTCCTGGAGAATGCTGTGTCACCATTCCCCTCTTCTTCTACCTTATCTGGATCTCTACCGATAGACCAACAGGACTACAGAGAACTCATTGTTGATATAAATTCAAAGTTTCTGAGACTTTAGATGACTCCCTGTTCTACACTTAAGCTGACTTATCATCACACTTGGATAAAAGGTGTGCCCATTATTAGGTAATTAAGTGGCGTATTTTGCTGAAAGCAATCCTAAAAGCTGTCCTAGGGATCTAACATTTAGATCAAGTAAAACCCCAGCTGATCAAAGCAACAGTCATTAAGGAGTCTTGATATTGAACTCTGACCAAGCAAGGGGTCATTTAATCAAGGCTTAAATGTCTGATTTTCTAAATGATACCATCTGAAATTGATCTTCCTCTGCAAATCAGCCAGGTGGAGGGGCGGAGAGAAGTGTTCGTCAAAATATTGTGGGCTGCCTTCTAATCGATGGAAAGAAACTAAAATTTAAATGAGAGTCTTCTAAATTCCACAAACTTTGCCAACTGATTTTATAAACTTTATCCCATGGTGGCATTGGCATCAATACTTTCATTTTAAAGGTGCATAAACTTAAAATCAAAGAAGTGATGTCATTCAGGTTCACACCACTGTTACGTGGCAAACCCGGACGCCATGCTCCCGGCGTCTAAATTCACTCCCGTTCCTGAGTTCTTACAGAGTTGTCCTAACGGATTTTTTTTTTTCCTCTTTGGACCATAGCTCTGGGTCTCATCTCATGGGAACTCCCAGAGAGAAGTCAGCACCCACTGAAAGAACAGACTCTCCTCTGTGGAACTGGAAGAACTCAATGAAGTCCAGTGGACAGCACATCTAAAACACTACAATAGATGCCAGGACAGGGAGCAGAGAATTTGGAATAGAAATACAAATATAAGTATGACATGTCTCCAACCATTTGTAACAGTTTTCCTTCCTATGAAGTCCTTTTTTTTTAAAGATTTATTTATTTATTTATTTATTTATTTACTTATTTGACAGAGAGAGAGCACAAGCAGGGGGAGCAGCAGAGGGAAAGGGAGAAGCAGGTTGCCCGCTGAGCAAGGAGCCCGATGCAGTACTCTATCCCAGGACCCCAGGATCATGACCTGAAGGCAGACGCTTAACCAACTAAGCCACCCATGCAGCTCCCCTTCCTATGAAGTCTTTTCTGCACCTCCTTCCTGGATTGACTTCTCCCACGTGAGGCCCTCACTACCAGAGACATCTTCCACCACTGCACCTCTGATGTTTCATTATGCTTGGAGCCTATTTCACAAAGGAGAATTCAGCAGTTGGTCCTCCTTAAAGGGCTGGAGGAAAGGAAAAATTTGCAAATGAAGTGAACACTTAGTTTTCTCCCTATATATGACTGTACGTTCCTTGAGAGCAGGAAATGCATCTGTACCAAGGGTTTAGCACAGGGTCTGGAGTAATTCCGAATGAATTACTAAATGAATGAATTAGTCTAGTAGTGGAGAGAAATATTTAAACAACTAAGTAAGAAACAGGACAAGTTAATAAGGGCCAACTTAACTGATAAGATTTTTCCAAATAGGGGTTCAGCTGAAAAAAAGAATCATCCTAAAACAGACCAAAAAATGTTGAAACGTCAAAGAGAAGAATCCATAAAACGTGCAGTATGACATTATCCTTTTAACTTTTTCATGGTATCTTCTACAAGCGTCTGCAGACACCATAATTTATGCTGCCCAATGTTCTCCAATTGCAAACTGCAGGCAAGGTGTGTGGCACTGTAATAATATTTGTTTTCTGACCACTCCCTTCATCTTCTATTCCTGCTTCACACGCTATGAGACTACATCTGGCACATGCCTCATAAAAGGGATTAAACACTTTCTTTAATTCACAGTAACGTTAATGGCTTCTACTTACTGAGTACCTACTATGGCTGGGGCACCCACTAGATTCCTGACACACTGATTTTATTTAATCTTCACAAACGTCCTGATGAAGTGACTATTAAGTTTCCACATTTCCCAGATGAGATTTCTGGGCCTAGGTTAAGGAATTTTCCCCCAAACTCCATGGTAACAAGAAGCAGAGTAATGATGTGAATTTTGGTTTTTCCGACTTCAGAGTCAGAACCCTTAAACACCCATCTAAGCTCAGCAGCCTTAGAATCATTTTTGCAGGAAACAAGGATACTGAACAGCACTCAAGTTCTTCATTTCCAGAGAAAAAGGGCCCTCCTCATAACGGGTCCTGCTGCACTGAGCTGCCCTTATAGGGTAAAGTTGCAACCCTAATATGTGATTCCAGCCCAGCTCACCTGCCTCCAGGAGCAACAATCACCCATGGTTACAGCTGGGAAGAAAGTTGGGTCTGAAATGAAGTCAGACTTTATTTCGTCCGGTCATTTTCTGCGTCAGAGAAACATTTTGTATCAACAACAGAACAGGGTGACACCGAATCCCCAGTAATCTCAAGAGGAAGCATTTCCCCTTCTCACCAGTTGCAAATTCTCGGCTCCACTCAAATGCAGGCATGTAAATAATTAGAATAACTAGAGTCAAACTCAGAGTCTCTGGGGAGGGAATTCATAAGCTCTGTGCAAAGTGGTTTATAAGTGTCGTGTTATTATTTCTTAAAATGGGTTAGGCAGGTGTTTATCCACACTTTTTTGTAGACTAAAATGATTTCATAATCTCAGATCTTTCTCCTGTGGACTAAAAATGGTTACAGGCTGTCTCTACAGGAGAAGCTGAATGGATACAAGCACATGTGTGTTAGGGCTGGAAGGAGCCTCAGGGCTCAGCTAGCCTGACCACTGTCAGCTGAGGCCAGGAGAGCTGGGGATTGGCCTCAGGACACATCCTGGGCACATCAGTAGATGAGCTCAGAGCCTGGAACCCACATCTCCCTGCTCTCAGTCCAGGATGACTTTCATAACACCCCAGAGGAAGCAATGTGGATTCAGAGAAGCCAGAGTCAGAGTGTCATGTAATGGCTTGGAAGACTCAGACTAAGTCAATATGCCCCAATATCTTTTTTAAAGTAAATATAAGGACTTTTATATAAATAATACAGATTGGTTTTTTTTAATAGAGAGATAATTAAAAAACAAATGGATGGGGGAGAACTGACACAATCACCTTATCACCTAGAGACAGTCACTGATTAAACCTCGGTATCTATGCCTCTGGATGCTTCTATGCTTACATGTGCTTATAAATTGATTCCTTTATACACATGGGACTACACATAAACACTGTCTGATAATTAGCTTAGTAGCATATTTCAAACATCTTTCCAAGCGGATGTATCTTCATCTATGTTATTTTTATGGCTGACTAGCAGTCCATGGCATGGCTGCTCCATAATTTATTACACCAGTTCCCTAATGTGAGACCTTGACTTTTTTTTCACTAATAGAAGCAACAGGAAACATGGTGTGATGACTGAATGGGCTCTACCTCCTTCCAGTGGTGTTGCCTTACAGCTGTGTCAGCATGGACAAGCCACTAACCTCCCCATACCTTTTCCTCAACCAGCAGTCACGCCTCTCACCAGGGTTGTTTGGCATCTTAGGGGAGGAAGCTCACGTAGGAAGTGCTTAACACATGTTAGTTGCTTTTCTTGTTCCTATTTAGTTGGTTGGTGTTATTATTACCAGCAACTCTTCCACAAAAATCTTTTGAGCTAAATTTTTGTGCTCACCCTTTATTATTTCCTGAGAATAAGTCTCAGAAGTTGCATTATTAAAGCAAAAAAAAATACAGATTTTTCACATTTATTGCCAAGTTGCCCTCTTAAAAGACTGTGCCAGGTTACGGTCGCCTGAAAAGAAACAAGAATGCTCATTACCTCACACATTTTCCACAACTGGCATTATGTTTCTCTTTAAATCATCTTTGCCAAATCAAGTATCATAAAGACATGTCATTATGGTTTTAATGTTATTTCTTTGTGTGTCAAGAAGGTCAAACATTTCCATCTATGTTTTGGCCATTTACATCTCTTCTTCCTCCTCCTTTTTGGACTTGTCTCTGGCCCAATTTTATCTCTCTGAAATTGTTCATGAAGTCCATTTAGCAGCTGCTTTAGCCCTTTGGGTTTAAAAAAAAAAAAAAAAGGCCGCTAAACTATATAAGTACCATGAGGACAGGGATAGAGACTGTCTTCTTTGCTGTTCTCACTCTCCATAGGGCCTAGTTGTGAAATGGCCCCAATAGACATTGATGGAACAACTGATGACCAAGTGGGTGATGGATGATGGGTGGAAGGCCATAAGAATATTCCCTAGAGCAGCCCTGCAGCAATTGCCATGACATAGGTCCCCAGGTTTGCCAAGCCCTCTCTTCAAATCCATTCAAATAAAGATGCCCAGACTCAGGCCACGCCTCTAGTGAGACCCTCACAACTACCAGAATCTCCTTCCCATCTTGAGAGTGTTCTTGTCACGAGGCCGTGCAAGCCAGCAAGCATGCTGGCAACTCGCATTCACTGTACCCGAGGAGCAAAGCCTGAATACGCAGTAAGCATTCATCAGATAGATGATATTACCTTTGATTTTCGTCAATACACCAATATAGTGTACCTACCAAGTGAAGGAACTAGGCTCTGGGAGAAACAAATACATGAGGAACATAGAGGGAGGACAGGGTGTGCTGTCTCTATCCTCAAGGACAGGAGTTCTTTCAGTCCTTCCAGCTGTTTCAGGAGCCAGGCAGCTAAGTATTGCGGTGACACAGACACCATCGAGGGTGAGGGAGCATGACCCTAAAAAGGGCAGTCACTTCTCTGCTCTAGTCAATTGCTGCCAGAGTAAGAGCATGGGTTTGGAGCTGCCAGAATCCATCTGGAATGTTATGTGAAATCACCTGACTGAATGTGGATTTAGTTTTCCAACATTATGTAGGTCCAACAAAAGGTCAGAGCTGGCCCATATGGGAGTTCTGCCCAGGAAGTAGACGGCTCATAGGAAATAAAGTAGCCACGTTGTCAATGGGGGCGCAGGTGGGAAAGTGAGGGTGCACAAGGGACGGGGTAGTGCTTGCGGGAGAGGCAGCACAGGTGAGGCATAAACCCCATTTTGCAGGCAATGTTCAAATAGGCTGAAATGACTATTTGAATGGACACTGAATGAATTTCCCGATCTTTCAGTAGCAGAGAACTGGTGTGCAGGGCATAAAGGCAGAGTCAGGGCAGAGCATGGTAAGTGAAGTGGATCTACAATCCATTGTGATGATAGGACCTGGTGGATTCAGCAAGACATTAGAGAGCTAGTTTGGGGAAAAGCCCAAGTCTCCACCAGACAGAGTCCTCTCCAACCTTCACGGCATTACAGATACAGCTCTTACCCTGCATTTTCCTCCCTGAAAGTTACCCAGGACCCCAGCAGTTTTGGACACCCATGAGCAGGTGTGCCGTAGCAGCCCTAACTAGCCTCACAAAAACCAGAAGGCTCCTGAGCCTGACATGCAGAATTTATACTGGCAGACTCCCATTTTTCAAGCTGCTGCCCATCCTTTTTCTCTTTAAACAGCAGACTCATGTATGATGTTCTATTTTTCCGTTTGAAAAAGCTCCAGCCCAACACTTGCATGGTTACCATGGCAACTATCAGGTAGCATCGTCTTGTGCCTGAAGCTGAGACTGCCAGCAAGAAAGCCAATGCAGTAGTATATTGTTTCTTCCTGGACTAATCTTTTAAACTGTAGCCTATAGTGTTCCCATAATATATTCGATCAGAAGCTTGAGTGGTTTATTGAATTTAATGTGCCATGGCTCTCCTTTGACTGAGCAATCCATTCAGTAGTGAGCCTTTATTTTGAATTTTCTCCTTGGCAATAGAAAGTGCAGGGCCTACCGTGGTGCATGTTTTGTGATTTCTAAGATTCTAAGAAAGGAAATGGATTTGCACACACAAACAGACTCTGTCTTTTTAATCTTACACTAGTTGAAGAATTATTCATCTTATTCTGACTGGACCCAAGTGGGCTATTTGCCAAACATCTGATTTCTAGATACTGTATATATCATCAGGGGAGAGCTAATACATTTCTGTGATTAGTGAACACTATAAGGAAGCAAGAAGTAAAAGCCAGCTGGCTCAGCCAGACAGTGGCTATCAGTTCTAAACCCTCCAAGGTGCCCCCCCCACCTATGTCCTTATAGAGTGTCCATGCCTCCTCCAGCCTCCCTGGGCAAGGGAAGTAAGGTAAGTAGAAAATGGGGGTACGTTTACCATAGAATGGGGCCACCCAGTAGGACACCATGAACGGTAGTGTTCTTTGGGGTCAATAAAATGAGAGGTTTGATTGTTTCACAAAGTTTTAGAGTAAACTAGAGACTGGAAGAGAGCAGGGGATTTTAAGGAGTTGTACACCTGTGCATGGACCTTTAAATGTTTGAGAGAAGTGTGGGTGAACACTGGAATCCTTTTGGGGGCTATGCTTCCTTGAATGTGAAACCACTCAAGATAGGGCTGGACTGCATAGGTCACAGCTTAGTTAATTGGAAATCTAACTTTTCCTAAAATTTAATTAATAGTCATATCAAACCACTGACTAGTTACAAAATATTTAACATTAGGCTTTTTACTCAGTGGCTGTCAGTTGGACACCTCCTGTGTTTTGATTTTTTAAAATCAGATCTTAGGCACACACTCATCATCTGTCCGAGCATGACCCTCTTTGGTAATTTGCTTATCTACACATTTGTTTACTTATTAATAACTTAGGGACACCCGTGAACCTATCATCCTCTATTCACCATTCTAGATGTTGTGGGAGGTATAAAGATGAGGAAAATGGATCACTCCTTTCAAAAAGCCTCTAATTTGGTGTGATGGGTTGATAACAGCTCCCAAGGACATGTCCAAATCCTACACCTTGGAACCTGTGACTATCAGCTTATTTAAAAAAAGGATCTTGTAATTATGATTAAGGTAAGGATCTAGTAATGAGTAGATTATACTGGATCCTCTGGGTGGACCTTAAATGCCTTCAAAAGTGTCCTTATAAGAGAGAGACAGAGATCTGACCCACGCAGACAGAAGAGAAGACAATGTGAAGACAAAGGCAGAGATTCAAGTGATGTGGCCACAAGCCAATGAACACCAAGAAATTCCAGCGGGCGTCAGAGGCATGGGACAGAGTCTCCCCCAGAGCCACCAGAGGGAATGCAGCCCTGCAGACATCTTGACTTCAGACTTTCGGTCTCCAGAGCGGTGGGATAATACATTTCTGTTGTCTTAAGCCACCACGTTTGTGGTGATTTGTTATGGCGGTCCTAGGAATCAAATACATTTGGTATGATAGTGAGGCGTGCATGTGAGCAGCGGCCGTGGCGACAACTACAATAGCTGGCACGTACTGAACACCTTCTCTGTGCTGAGCATTTTACCTGCATTCAGACCTCAGGGTAATGGTAGATTGCAGGTACTTCAGGAAGAACAGGGAATGTGGAAATGGAAGCAGACAGGATAAACTCCTCATTGGAAGTGTCAGGCAGTGGAAGAAAGGAGACAGAATGAGAGCCAGGGGGCAGGTGGGTGTCTGGGCATCAGCAGGTCAAGTCTCTTCCCTATAGGAGAGACTGCGTGGGCATGGGGCCAAAGGAGACTGGAAAGGAAGCCAGGGATTTTTTTTTAACTGAAGTATAATTGACACACAATGTTACATTAGTCTCAGGTGTGCAACATAGTGATTCCACAAGTCTATACATTATGCTATGCTCATCACAAGTGTAGCTCCCATCTGTCACCATACAAAGCTGCTACAGTACCATCGACTATATTCTCTAGGCTCTACCTTTCATCCCCATGACTTATTCATTCCATAACTGGAAGCCCTGTACCTCCCACTCCCCTTCACCCATTTTGCCCATCCCTCTACTCCCTACCCTTGGAAGCCAGTGATTTTTTTAAAGCCCCAGGGTAAAAGCAGAGGGTCTTCCTAGATTCCAAAGCAAATGGATTAAACTCAGTTCGGTAATTCTCAAAGAGAGTTCCAGGAAGGCATTGGAGTGTGTGAAGTCCTTCGAGAGTCTAAAGTCAAATTTCAGAGACACTAATGCCTTGATAATGTCTGTTCTTTAGTTTTTGCATCAATCAATATCTTCATTAAAAAACATTTTACTAATATTTAAAGTAGCTGAGAAAAGAAATTATGTTTCTTTCTCACCTTGGCCCAACTCTGATCCTGTGATGCCCAGCACAGAGGCTGTGTTTAATAAGTGTGAGCTGAAGTAATGAAGGGTGTCTAAAAGCATGACTCTACCATATAAGTTCTATGACCTTGGGCAAGTTACCTAAGCTGGTTTCTTGATCTCTAACATGCAGATAATAATACCCAAGTCACAGAAGTGTTGTGAACATTAACAGAGATAAAGAATGTAAAGCAGATAGCATGGTAGCTGATACAAAATAGATGGAGAAACTACCAAGTTGTTGAGACCATGTTTTGAGAAGTCATGTAACAGAGTTGTCAGGAGAGAAACTATGAATCAAGCACACTTGACTTCCAATCCAGTTCAGCTGCTTACTGTCTGGATGACTGTGGGCAATTTACTTAACCTCCTTAAAGCGAATCATTCATTTATAAAATGTGAACAATAATATTTACTTTATTAGGGATGTTGTGAGGAATGAATGAGGGATTATATGTAGAGCTGGCCTCTTCTTTTACATTAATATACAAATTTAAAAATAATATTTCACTTTTAAATGGAAAAAGAAAGTTCAAATCTCTAATAAAAATTGTTTGGATGCATTCTCTTCTTCAAAATGAACAGTGCTATCATTTCTTCTCTATTTTCCCTAGTTTAAGAGACAAAGAGTTACGCACTGATAAATTTAATATCACCCACTCCCTAGATTAAAAGTGTCCCCAACCTCTCCATTCTGAATGGGGTAGAGCTTTACAAATTTACATGTAGACATAATAACATGAAACTCCATAATGTTCCTTACTCTAGTCTCTCTCTGGTTGGATTCAATACTTCAAGGTATATAAAACGAAAAAGGTTCACACTTTCTATCCCCCCAGATGATGTGAGACAAATGGGAAGGATAGCAAGTAAGATTTGAGAAGATTTTGGAATGTAGATTCTCACAGTTCACACAGCTTCTGAGTGCCAGGCCACAATATCACTTCTAGATGATTATTGAAGACATGAACATGAAAATACAACAATTAGATATGACACTTCAGGGTCTATAATCCCACAAGGTTCTGCTTGATTAAAAATGGTCCATGTGGAAACTTTTAAAACCTGAAATTAGTTTCAATATATGAGAAACTCTTCACACACATACTAATAACGGAAAAATGAGCTTGATATCAGACCTTGGAAATAGTCAAAGGAAGCACATTGACTCAATGCTCTAAGTAATAAATTGGGAACAGCCATGTGTTCCAACTTTTTCTCTATAGCGTGCATAATGATTGAGTGTTCATGAGACCTAGAGATAATTAAAAGAAGGTCCCTGACATATAGGAGCTCAAGGTCCAATGGGGGAGACAGACACATAAGCATTCAATATAAGTGCTATCATAGAGAGATGGACAGTGGGTCATGAGGGGACATAGTTTGAGGAGAACAAAGTGCTTAAGTTGGATTGACAGATTTAGCAAAACATTTAATTATTTGGCTTTTAATTCACTAGCTGCAGAATGAGAAAAGCTGTTGGTGGAGCTCAATTTTCAGCTAAATATTAAGCTCTAATTTCACATTCTTCCTTTTTAAGATATCCATCTCTTCTGCCTCTGATCGGAAATTGAGGTCTTGATGCTATAATGCATTGAAAAATCTATTGAAAAATAAACTTGAAAAGTAAGAAACACAGAGAACCTATTGTTTATTTGATCTATGATGAACCAAAGTATTGATTTGAGTGGTGAATTGTTGCTTCGTTTGTTTCCCATTAACTCGGTAGGTAAGTACACTGGTTACAAACTAAGTGAATTCAGAAACAGCAAAAGGCCCCAAGAAAATAAATCTATCAAGAATTATAAGAAGACTGATGTTACTAGAAAGGAGGGAAGAGTCCGTTAAATGGAAATTTCAAAGTTGTCGGTATTGTTACTTAAAAAAAAAAAAATCAAGGTTTGGATGTATTTTTAAAGTCTTTGAACTGAGAAGCTCAGAAATTGGTTCGTCCTGCCTCTGACTTTGTCTAGGTCTGGACCAGTCACCACCACCCTCGGTGTCAGTTTCCTAAGCCTCTAAAGTAAGGAGTTTGTGTTAGCCAGAACTCTTTTGGACATAAGTAAAAGAAATCCAATTCAAACTGGCTTCATTTTTAGAAAGGGAGGACTTCATTGATTTAGGTAACTAAAAAAGGTAAACTAACTTCAAGCATAGCTTTAAATTATGTCACCAGGACAGTACACCTCTCTCTGAATTAGCTCTAATTTTTATTGTGTTGGCTTCATCCTCACGCATGTTCTCCCTCTGTGATGACAAAATTGCTCTTCACATCTTCAGCTTTATTTCCTAAAAACTTAAAGCCCAGCAAAAAAGAGTTTGCCCTTCACTGTAATTCCAGGAAAAGTCCCAGAATTGAGTTTCATTGGATTTAATTGACTTCAGTCACATCCCTAAACCACTCAACTTGGGAATGGGAATGCAGTGTTTCAACTGGTCAGACCTAGGTAAAATGCCCTCCTCTGGGGCCAGAAGTGGAGTTGGTACAAAGCCTGAGAGTGAGGGAAGACTGATTTCTAAAGGAAAGCCAAGAATCAGCTATAGAATAAAGGGGAAATGGAGTTTGGAAGCCCCCAAACAACAGATGTCCACTATAGGATGAAATACATTGCCTCTAAGGCTCCTTCTAACCCCTAAAATTACCTCTTGAAACCTTTCTTTTATTAGATAAGGACATTGTTACCAGGAGAGGTCCAGGGATTTGCCCAAGTCTCACAGCTAGTTAATGACAGAAACTGAACTCTGGTCTCTTAACTTGCAATCATGCGTTCCACATCTTTTCAAGGGTTTTAACTCCAGGATCACAATGGACTGAACACCACATGGTTTACAAAGTATGAACCCTACCGCTTTAGGAGAATGTCATAATGAAGGTCATTCCCTGTATTGCTTCTGAAGATGCCATTAGGAACTGCTGATAACTTAAGGCAGGTGCAGCAGAAAACCTCTGCATTGCCTAATTTGATTGGTTGACCCTAGTCTGAACATGCTACACCATGGCACCTGTTTCTAGTCCAGCTGAACATGCTTTGCGTTCTCATTTTTAATGTCTAAGAAGAACACGCTCATGGTTACCATAGCAACTGTCTGGAGGCTACTTCTGTGTGGAGATGAGGATGCCAACAACAATACTGCTTCTTTTTCTTGATCTAGACTAGCCCTGCGGGCAGACCCAGGCATGGGTGATTTTCTTTCTTAAGCTTCTCAGATGATAATGTACGGCTAGTGTTAGGAGTGCCAATATAGCCCTTTAAATTCTTATTAAGACGGGTTTAGCTGAGAGTTCAAATAGTTCACTCAATCTCATACCTCCTGTTTCACTTCAGAACTTCCCATCAGTGCATACCTGGTGACTTACTTACAACTGCATTTTTTTTTTTCTCTTCTCGAAGGAAAGGATCTTGTCCACTCTGGCACATTGTGATTTCTGGCTTTCCAAGGTGCACACTCATGAATATTCTTAATTAGAACTGTGGTTTCTCCATCTCTTTCAAATCAGACTATGTTGGAACTTAATTGCAGCAAGGGACTAGGAACATCTGGCAGGTCTAACAGCCATGATCTGTGGTTCTGAATATACCGTATGAATTACCAGCAGAGTGGTGCGTCACTGAGATTGCTGATATGCTGTGAAGATGTGGAGGAAGAAGGAAGCAAAGCAGATAACGACCTCTCAATTAAGTTTTCCAAAAGGCTCAGATGATTAACTGGCTACAGGCAAAGTTTACTCCTCAATTGAAAACATAAGCAACAACATAAAACAGGCACACCTGCCATCCCAATAACTTAGGGACAGTGAAAAGAAACATCTCATTTTTTTAAATTAGCAGGCTGTCCAATGTTTGGCAGCTCTTTTCCAAATGATTTTATTTTCCTTCCTTCATTAGTGTGAAGCTTGAAATAAGTTCTATTCAATTTCATATTATGGACTTGATTTATGTCAAAACATTGTACTGGTCATGACCTAGGCAGTGATAGACATATTCAAGGGAATGTGGCATGATATTTAAAATGTGGTCCTTGAAAATTGAGTGGCAAATATTTAGTAGAGAAATTCTGCCTTGTTTTTGAGAACTTAATGGAATAAATTTAAATTTTAGATTGAAAATCATGTGGAGCATCTTGGTAAATAATCATGGAGAATGTAGTCAGTAAATATTTATGGAGCATATACTATTTGCAAACTCTTTAGACACTATAAGGGATATAAAGATGAATGTTCTTGGGATATTTACAATCCACAACAGGAGATGAGAGAAACATTAATTGCTACAATGCTAGGCCACATGTGATAAAGTATGATAGTATTTTGAAGCAGGTAGACTTTGAACTTGGCAGGGAGAGCAACAGTCAGGCAAAAGGACTAATAGAAGCAAAAATTCATAAGGGACATTAGGGGACAGAGGGGGTGGGAGATGAGACTCACTGGGTGTCTCATGGTGTGAGAAGCAGGTTACAGATTCTTTTTTACCCACATGATCACATTTAATTCTTGAAACAACCCTATGAGTTTATTCCCAGGTAATTTCCAGATAAATAGACTGGAATTATGAAATGCTAAGTAATTTTCCCCCGATCACTCAGGCAGTAACTGGTAGTGCTGGAATGTAATATTTACATTCATGGGAAAATGATTAGCTCAGTTTGACTAAATCGAAAGAGGGAAAGGAGCCTGGAATGTAGTCAACCAAAGCAAGATCACACAGGGCTGGAAAGTCAAACTGACGAGTTCAAAGTCAACTCCACAGGTAATGTGACTCATTCGCAGTCTAACCTAAAACTCAGCCAGCTTGCCTGCACCTGGAGAGCTTTGACAGGAGCCTGATGCCCCAACCTGTGAAGGTTCAAAGCCCTCCTACATTTGCCACACTTTTTTATGTGTATTTCCTCTCAATTCCCAACAGCTCCATGCTCCTGTGTCACGCCCATCTATGTGGATGTGATGCCTGGCTTCACCCTCAGTGTCCCCCAAATCCACAACTTCCAAATATTTTATAAGCTTGGTAACTTTCTAAAGATGAGTGGGAGTCATGTGGCAAGACACATCAAGGAGAGAGCTATCTTCCGCCATCACCTGGGCCCATTCCTTCTACTTCCCATTCTCTGCTTTTTTTGTTTTTCTACTCCTTTTCCTCATGATTCAGGCAAGGCTCTACTCTCATTCATCTCTTTCAGGACAGTTCCACTCATGCCCTTGAGAGGGTCCTTGGTGCTTCATCTTTTCCCCCAATACCTTGTGAGCTATTTCTTCTAAACAAATGCAGAGTTCTCTGTGGAAGGAGTTCTAACGGATAGATGGACGAGATCCTGGAGAGCCCGGAAGCAGGGAGATACGTGCTGAAGGCCCTTGTCCAAGTGCAGCATGAGCCCATACTGACTTTACCCAGATGTTGCCAGTGAGGGTGGAAGACTAAAGGGTAAACATGAGACATGAGGAAGGAAAAACTTTTCTATTTTGCAGATTCTCTTGCACCATGAAAACTACCTAAGTTCTTAATGAGGTTTATGGTATTTTTTTTTTTCTTTCTCATCAAATGCTTTAGTTCTATCTAAGTTTTGGACATAAGGCAGTATTCTCTCCAGTTATAAAATAGAATATCAGCAGGTGGTCTCAGAAAAGAATTTTCCTAACATGCTGTACACTTTGTCAGAAAATTTTTTTCATGCTGTTAGATTTTTTTTTTAAATCATGATTTACTTTCCAGATATTTAAACCTTTATTTCCATTTAGTTTGCTTTGAAACGCAGCAGATTAGCTAGAGCACAAGATTGTCTAGGATCAGCTGAGTGGTCGACAACACTGACACGGTAAGAGAGCAGGGAATGCGAGTCATTTGTCTTCTCTGCAAGCACACACAAATGACCCTTTCCTGCCATATGTTCCAGAGAATTCTTTTATTTCCCTTCAGGTATTTGACCCCCTATTGAACAGAGGCATTGATCAAAGTTGAAGCTGTAGAGTGACTGATAGAATAGCTTCAGTTCTCAGTAAGTCAAATGTTAAAAAGGAATCAAAAGTAAAATTCTCAATGTTTAATTACTGTTCCTGAGTCTGGCTTATGTGAACGCGAGGATGTTGCTTAACAATCTTGGGCTTCTGGTTTCTTTTTCTCTTTTATTTTTTAAAATATACACAGCCAAGAAATTCTACAACGAGAGAGAAATTTTTTTGACTTGTACTGACCTTAGAGATGGAAGTCCTTAAGTAAAAGATGGTAATTTGAACTAAGGCTCCTTGTGCCTATTTCCAAAGAATTATGACTTGGAAGGTTCATGTGAGGTGAAGGAGAACAAGAAGAAATAGACATCTAGTTGGGATGCTGTGCCAAACATCTGGAGGAGAGAATGAGAGCATTATGGGAAAACAGATGGAGGGAAGCTTGGCCAGATAAAATTAAAGGAAACACCACTCAACATCTGATTAGCTAAGAGAATTCTATTTAAAAGGAAAATATCTATGAAACCTGTACTTTAAATTGTCTCTTGACATAAAAACACTTTTAAAAATTAGAGTTCTTATCAGGACTTGAGGTTTACTTTGAAGGTTTTCATTTACTAATTACTCTGTGCATTGTCTTGTTTTGTTTTTTTAATTAGAAACAAGACCCTAACTGATAACCAAAAGGCTTATAGATAAAGGCCTACACTAAAAATTATTTCTCTTCTATTTTAATTAACCCACTGAAATTCCATTTGAACAATCAGAGTCTAAATTAAGCATTTGTGGGTGTGAGTTAAATATTTGTGTTTGTCAGGAGAAGCTGATAATGCCTCTTTGGGAATTGGCTTTACCTCTGCAAGAAAGAGCTTCCTGTCATCTATGAACATTTCATCCATTAGCTATGTTGAGCACAGGGCTGCAGTTCACGAGCTTTGTGAGAGGTCCGTGAAAATGTTTAAGATCTGATCTTAAAAATTAATTAGATCCAAAATAAAACACTAAACTAAAATGGAAGTAATTCCATCAAGAATATATAATATCAAAAGCGAAATTACAAAGATGGTTTCGCATTCTTATGACAGAATACCGTATCGTATGTAATGTGACAAATGAGACATGAGTCCTCTAAAATCAAGATGCCCAGGTCTTAACAGAGGCCCTGTGATAGCCCTGCTGGTGGGGAGAAGCATCCTTCTGGGAGAGCACACACACACCCTTCTGGTAAACATTTCTTTTGTAGCCCAAAGGAAAAGATTATCCTTTTCTTTAATACCCAGAGAGGAAATGGTTTGAGTCCCTAATCCAGGAACTGGGAGATGTACAGCGTGCCCCTCAAGTCTCCGTGGTATTCCCCTGGAGTCTGTTGCTACCCTACTCACCTCTTGCCCAGACTTCCTGCCTCTTCTGACTTCTTGATCCTTGCTTACTTTCCCTTCTCCTGTGACTCCTCTCCTCCTTCCATGCTACGTGCAGCCACCTTTCTCCTCATTCCTTCTGACACACACCACCAACAAAAAGCCTTGGTGCACAACAGAATTTTTTGAATGCTTGGGAATAATGAAGAGGGACCAGCACATCATGGAATAATAAACAATTCAACATTGAATACAAGAGAATAGTGTTCTTACGGTTCTTCATCCATCCCCCAGGGGGAAATTTCTTAACCAGTCCTTTCTTGCCTTGGGCCCTGGCCTAACACCATATTGCCGGGTCCACAGTCCCTACCAAGATTCCCATTTTCCAACTTTCCTTCTCTCCCGGCTTCCAGTACCCCCTGCCTACCAGATAAAAAGTGAGCATTCCTATTACAGACCATCTAGCTCATGGACTTCCTTTTGCATACCTGATGATACCCATTACTGCATTTTCCTAGCAAAGACAGATTTTGCCCTTAGTTAAATTCTGCCACATCCTTGAAATGTGGAAGCTGCTAAATAATTTTCTCTCTCTCTTTTTTTAGATAGTAATCTTTACCTTTCTATACAACTTCTAAAGAAGAACCACGTGTTCAAAATAACAAATGGCATATGTTTCAGTAAGCCTTCTTTTCCCTGAATAGTTTGGTTTTGTTTTTTTGTTATTTTGCTAAGGTTTTGAAAAAGAATCGTTGGAGATTTGAGTCCTTTGTTGATTAACAGAGTACAAAGAGCCATGAAACCCAGCTTTTGCTTCCATGGATCAACATATTTCAATCCAAAATACTGATTGAGTCCAGGGTAAGGAATTTAGGAATGAATTATGCAGTAGAAACAACCATCATTAGAAGAGTTAAATAGAAAGAGACAAACATAGGAACAATAAGCCAACAAAGGCCCCCAGGAGAAGGTAATGTGTGAGTTAGGCCTTGAAGAAGTAGGATCATATCCCAGGAATGCTAGAGAACCATTTTCTTTGGTTTCATTTGACTCTGGACATTGTGACTGAACATGTGCCCTAAAGAAGTACATTTTATCTTGATGGTATAGTTTAAAGGATAAAACCATCATGATGAGTTTATTCCACAAAGAATGAAGAAAATATTCGCTTATTTTCACCAAGTTTGCAAGGCTATCAATGGACTCAAAACACTTTTTGATCCTGACCTGGGCTCAGCACATTCTTTGTCCCCGTTTAGCCAGTGATGATCATTTCAACCCGCTAAGGACAAGCACGGTGCTAGGAGGCAGGAACAGACATGAGGAAACAAACACAGTAAGACACGGCCTCTCTGATTGCTGAGTGAGGGCTAACATTGCTGCAGCTAGAGAACCACAAAACAATGTCGTAAATGGTATAATAGAAACGGTCAGGGACATCCATCGGCACAGAGGGTGACCAGCTCTCTCCAGGGATGTTGGGGAGGGTTCCAAGAGGAGGTAACATCTGAGCTCATTCTCTAAGGTTGAGAAGAGATCACCGGGCAGCGAGAAGGAGGAGAGCATTGCAGGGCGAGGGGCAGGGGGTGCAAAGGTGGAGAACACAGTGAGTGGCCCAGAGCTGAGGCTGCACGGAAGGGGAGCTGAAGAAGCTGTACCACGTGCTTCAGATGCTCATGATCCAAACAGGTTCCAAGGGATCCTGTGGATGCCACGGAGAGGACAGGGAATGGCCAAGGTCAAGGGGGCAAAAGATGTGGGGACATAGAGTGAGCAAGGACTCTGCCTGCACCCAACCCCACTTCCACGGAGCAGAGCTTGCTTCAGTGTTTTATATGTTGGGATTCCAGATTATGTTGCCTTTGGGAAGAAAGGAAAAGTAAGGCTCAAAAAAATAGATGACAATGAAAAGCAGGAAAATGACCATTATAGATTTGTAATTTAGAAAGAAAACTGTAGCCTCACTTATAAAGTAGATTGGAAGACACGGAGACCAATAAGGGGTTTATTGCAATGGTTTAGGCAAGAGAGGATGAAGCCTCGAACAAGGGTATGACATGGTTTAGAAGCCATATGTAATGACTACAAGATTTTCAAGTGTACTTCAGGGCATTTTGTAAGGTCGGAAATGTTCCAGAGATCTAAGATCATTCTAGGGAAAGAGGGAGAAATGAATAATACATTAAACGACTTACTCATTTCACTTAGACCTGCGCCCTTACCATAGCAGGAGGATATGGCCTTACTGTCAACTGCTTAAATGGGTCCGTTTAGGACTGTCTTCATGACTGTCTTCCTTATGGGTGGAATCCAGCTGACAGCTGGTGGGGGGGTGCGGAGCACCAAAAAGGTGTCAAACACAGACTGGGAATCCTGAAAAGGTTTAGTCACTTCTCTGCCTCAGCCTCAAATAAAGTTTTCCATGCAGAACCAGAGGATAATGTACCTAGTCTATTTAAGGCATCCTCACATTCACAGGAGTGGGACCTTCCTTTTCTCCGCTTGCCCATAGCCTCTCCCACACTTGTGCTCCCTTGGCCTTGTTAATGCCTTCTCCCCTCCCCTTCCAATCCCCAAGGTCCCCCTCCTCTGTGCATTACCAGCATCCTCCCTCCTCACAGACTGTTAAAGACTCCAGAACCCAAGGAGGGAGAAAGAAAAGGATGAGAGACCATCATCGTGGCTGAGCCCCAGGTTAGAAATGTAAGGTATAATTAGACACTAAGTGAACTACAAAGATTAAATTCTGCCAACCAGTCTCCTTGTAGCTTATAAAGTTAAGAGTGCTTCCAAAATTCTGTTGCATTTCAATGTGGATAGATACTGATATAGATAGATGTAGATGTAGATGATAATACAGATGTATAGATGTCAGTGTAGCTATAGGTATAGAAACTATGCTTATACACATACATACACATATAGTTCCTCTATTTCCTTAACTTTGAGAGAAACCTCCCAAGGAGAACAGAGGGGGTACACCTTTCCTGCCACATTTATAAATATTGTTTCTAACTTAAATAAGATATTTACATAATTAGATGCTAAAATATTAGATTTTCTTTCCCAAAGTCATGTGCAGATTAGCAAGCAAAACCTAAAATAGAGCAAAAGAAACCAAGACCTAGAGCAACCACTATAGGACATTCTTGGAGGGGCGGGGAGCATTTTTTGACCTTCAGAGCATCCTCAGTGGTGGATTTTTCAGCTGCTGTGTCTTCCTCACTGGACGGAGGCTAAGTCTGGCTGGCAGGGAAGAAAGGAAGCCCGGAGGTAGTGGTTGGCAAAGAGGGACATTTTGGTAATTCAAGAGATCTTTCTTCATTAAAGCCTCCAGTCTCCATTTCTTTTTCAACAAATTCTAGTCCCTCCTTCAAACCCTTTCAAATTCCCTGTAAATCTTCCTGCTTTCATGTTGATCCTCAATGAGTTACTGCTCTCTGAACCACCGTTATGGTGAAGTGGGTTAAGATCCAAGGGCCTTGGGATCAGTCCAGTTTGCGTTTGAATTCTCAGTCTGGTATACGTTTATCGAATGAACGCTGATAAGTTATTTAACCTCTCTGATTCTCAAGGTCATCATACCTAATCTTCACAGACCATTGACCCACATAGGCACTGTTTTAAGCACTATACTTACATTATCTCATTTAATATCAACTCAATAAGGTAAGTTCCATGATTATCCTTATTTTATATTTGAGAAGATGGAAACAAAGAGAGGGACATCAGTGCTCAGAAGGTCACATGGCTGGTAGCAGAGGCTGGACACACCAACTAAATCTCTGGGAAAGAGTGCTCTCTCTCTGCAGCAGGAAAAGGAGTGTTTTCTCTCTGCACCTGGAACCAGAGCCTTGCAATCCGATTCCAGAGTCTGACACTAACCACTGCACCCTACTTCCTCCCCTCTCCTGTGTACTGAGGTTGGGGCTTGTAGGTAGAATTCAAGAGATAAGTATGTGAAGTCCTTAGCATGGTGCCTGGCACATAGCAAGACTCCATAAATAAAAACTATTGTTATTATGAGTGTCTATTGAGATTTGATTACTACCCACTTAACAGCTAGATGTTCCTTGTATTATTACCTCTGTATGCATCCCATTTTCCTACCATCTTGCAGTGTCCCTGAGAGAAGAAGCCAGGTCTCCTATCTAATTCCCCTTAGAGCAGCACTGGGAACCTGTGTGTCAGTGTACATGGATTAGAGACAATTCTAGATTGATGCAGTGTCTGTTGCTGTGGGTTTGATCCAAAGGAATCAGCATTGTGGCAGAGTATGTGTTTATGCACATTCTTGTCTTATGTCTTCATAACATGCACTGGCTTGAAAACAAATGTGAGTCACTGACCCTGCCATAAACCAGAGATTGCAAGAAATAGAGAAAGAAAGAAAGAAAGAAAGAAAGAAAGAAAGAAAGAAAGAAAGAAAGAAAGAAAGAAAGAAAAAGAAAGAAAGAAAGAAAGAAAAAGAAGAAGAAGAAAGAAGAAAGAAAGAAAGAAAGAAAGAGAGAAAGAAAGAGAAAGAAAGAAAGAAAAGGGAGGGAGGGAGGGAATGAGAAAGTGTGGGAATGGAAGGAGAGAGGGACAAAGGAGAGAGAGAGATTCTATTTCTTTTTTGAGCATCTTTAAGCACCCTTAAGACAAGCTCTGACATTCCTCTATTTGCCCTGAACCCCACCTTCCAAGGGTGATTGCAGTTTGTATTAACCACCATTCAGGGAAAACTTCCATCCCTTTTAAATGTCGGGCAAAATCAAGAATGTGGCAGTCGTAAAACTCCCATTCTGCTCTAACAGAATCAGTATTGCCACCTCAGGAATCGGGGACGTAAGTCCTCTGCAAACTTGTCAAGGAGGTTCTATTTTTGGCCCCCAGTCTGTTTCAGCAGTGATGAGGAAAAGCAGGCCAGAAAAACACGAAAAATAGTTGAGGGCATCTGTAATACCCATGAAAGGGACATGGAAGGAACTTGCATGTGTCAGATGGAGGAGAAAATTTGAAACAAAAGGAAAATCTGGAGGCAGATAATTTAACATTCATTTATGCATTCATTCAACAAATATTTGCTGAGCGCCTACTTGGTGCAAAGCACTGCACAGGGTGATCTTATGGAGGATATAAATATTAAACAGGCTCAGCTCCTGCCTTTATCTTACAATCCAAGTAGGAGAGATAAGACATGCACATATTTATTATTTAGTGGTGTCGTGTAAACGTTTGAGGTGGGAATCTGTGGGCTAAAAGGCTATATTAGTCATTCTACCCGGAGTGGAGATGCTAATCAGCCTGGCCCACAGCATCGTCAGCCAGCACATAGCATCGGCCTTCTGGCCTTTCCGTAACTGACCGCACGCGGGTCCTGTGCCGCCGATCCGGACTCTGAGGAAATGCAGCTGAGCCCTCTCTCTTTCCGAGGTAGCAATGGCTACATGAATTGCACAGAAAATCCTGTTTTCAGTGGCAGACGATTTCAACAGTCTAACATGAGTGGATTCAGAATTCAAGGAGGCAGTGGTCTATGATGGCTTAGCACAGAGACTTTGGAAGCACAGCCAGAGAATTCTTCTCACCCCTGCCTGTTGGTTCCTCGACAATGAAGCTCTATGAATCTCCGTCTCCTTCTTTGTAAAATGGTAGTTGAAAGGATACTCTGAAGTAATGTGCTCTGGAATAGAGTACTCAAAAAACAGACATTGGTAATAAATAGAACGCTAAAAAAAAAAAAAAAAAAAAAACCCACAGACATTAAAGTTGTCTGGGTCACTTTGTGTTCAAAGAGTCCTGTACTACTTACTACACTAGGTGCTAGTCCTGCAGCCTATTCTTGATTCTTCCTTTTGTCTCGTGTGATACGAGGTTAAACACTTCATTGTTGTCTTCTTTGAAATTGCTGTGGTGAAATATACATAACATGGAATTTACCATTTTAGCCCTTTGTACGTGCACAGGTCAGCTGCATCAGGTACGTTCGTGTTGTTAGACAACCATCGCCACCATCCATCTCCAGAACTTTTTCATCTTCCTAAACTGAAACTCCACGCCCATCAAACATTAACTCCCATTTTCCCCTTCCACTCAGCCCCTGGCAACCACTCCTCTATTTTCTGTCTCTATGAATGTGACTACTCTAGGTACCTCATGTAAACGGAAGTATACAATTTTAGTACTGTGTCTGGCTGACTTCACTTAGCATACCGTCTTCAAGGTTCATCCATGTGGTAGCATTATGGGAATTTGCTAAAGGGCTGAATAATATTCCATTAAGTGTATGTATCACATTTTGTTTATCCATTCCTCCCCTGATGGACATTTGGGTCATTTCTACCTTTTGGCTTTGGTGAATAATGCTGCTCTGATCATCAGGGTATAAATACCTGTTTAATCCTTTTATTTTTTAAAACAATATCTTAAAAATATTAATGCTGTATTTTTTAAAACACCTCTCATCCCTCTAAGTGACAATATAAAGATTGATGAAGTAGTTTCTCTTTAAACTGTTCTGTGATCATAGTGGGCATATCAGGAAAGTCATTTTATTTGAGTCCTGTAGAGAGTGTCCTTCGATAAATCTCTATAACCATAAAGCAAGCACTCTTACAGCCACCATGAGTTTTGTCAATACAGATTGGCTACATTTAAAAACAAATTACTAAATGGAAAAAAAATGGAAAATATTCTCTTGTTGAACTTTTAAAAAGTATTAAATTTTTCCTACAAATAAATAAGTTGTAAACAAATAGGGATAGGCTAACAATGGCCCATATGCCAAAATCCAGGCCACTGCTTAGTTTTTATTGTCTGCAAACTAAGGATGGGTTTCACACTTTTTTAATGGTTGAAAAAAATCCTAAAAAGAATACCTTGTGACATATTAAAATTAAACAAAATTCCAATTCCAGTGTCCATAAGTAACATTTTATTGGGACACGGCCACACTCACTTAACCATATATTATCTATAGCTCCTCTCAAGCTACAATGGCAGAGTTGAGAGGTTGCGGTAGAGATTATGTAACTCTCAAATTCTAAACATTTGTGCTCTATCCCTTTATAGAAAAAAATTTGTCAACCTCTAATATAAATCATTGATCTAATCAGTCCCTCTTTTACAGTTAAAGAAACCCAGTCCCAGGTAAGTGTTATGTCAGACCAGAGATTTTAAAGCTTAGAATAGCTAAAAGGAATCCACTGCCCAACCCCCATCCCAAGTCCCAAACTATGTCTCAGTGTATTCCTAGGTTACAACACAGTGGCTTACCTTCAGCTGTAGATCATAGATGAAAACATCATGGTTTCATATTAATAATGCAAGAAGGTCTGCTTCTGTTCTTTATTTCCTCTGCAGAATGATTGGTTGTTAACTTCTTTGGGAGGGTCACATCAGTTCATATCTTTATATGCTGACCTTTGTCTTTAATCTCTTAAGCACTATTTCATATAATGTTGAAACTTCCCGGTTGCTTTTGTGATGAAGCCTAAATGACTTAATAGGTCATAAGGCTCTTCTTGACCTGGCCTCAACTTACCTTCCCAGTCTTATTTCCCCATCTTTGTCTTTCCCCCTTCTCTCCTTGTCCTCTATGCTCGCAGGACTTCTACAAACTCTCAGTACCCTCTGCAGACCTATCTCACCTCTGAGTCTTTGTTCATGCTATCCCTTACCAGGGAAACATTAATCTCCTCACTCACCCAACAAGGTCCTCGTCATCCTCCAAGATCCAGCCCAAATGCCTCTCCCTGTGAGGGGCCTCCCCAATTCCTACCATAGGCAGAAGCAATAACTCTCTTTCCCTGTGGATTGTGGCCAAAATCATTTCAGGGATGCTGTATCAAACATCTGAATTTATTATGAAAAAAGACAAGAAGTTATTTCTATAGATTAGCAGACAATACGACATCAAAGGGGAAGGTACACAGACATTTCCCAAGCTTTTAATTCACAAAGACGTGAATCAATGACATTTGCTCATCAAAATTCACAGAAGCTTGTACTGTCATCATGTGTTCTCATAGCAGTTTTTGCCACAATGTGTAGATATCGTAACTACGGTTTCTGAGTCATAGTGCTTTACACTAATATGTACAAGGCGTTATGTTTTGAGAATGAAATGTTTTCTCGTGTTTATTCTGAAAGAGCACTCCGAAAACTAGAATAATGAACTCAGAGCCTCACTTTGATTGTTTCCTAACCAAAAATAAAATCTGGACTGAACTGAGTTTTACATTTGAGTTTCCTTCACTCAAGTTTGACTAAAAAGACGCCAGTGTCGACACATTGCAATTCAGTTCATAAAACCTTCCTGAAGACGAGATGGCATACAAGGGAGTTTATTGTTTGGTGTGAGTTACAAATTCAGATCTTGATGTTTTATAATAAAGTAGGTTACAATAGAGACTTGAAGGAAAGCATAAATAGCATGTCGAATAAGCCACTTGGATCATTTCTGCCATCATTTCATTACCTCCCCGTTGATTTTCCTTTTCTTCCCTAGTGCACGCGGATCAGGGGGACAATAGAATTTCCACTCGGGTAAACTTTGGAGCAGCCATCCATATTTCAGCACTCCTGAAATTTTCTCTAAAGATAAGTGTATAGGTAAAAACTGCCTTCCTATCAGAAAACCAGGATCCAAGCCTTTATTCCCATCATTTACATATTTTGATCAAGTCAATCTCTCCTTGCACTATTTCCTTATCAGTAAAATTGTAATAGCAATTCCTACCTTCTGGTTTGCTTTTTGAGAATTCTATTATGTGATTTCTTTCAAAATTGGGCACACCCATTAGGAGTATGACACGTACTCAGAGGGTAATTCATCCCAAACTCATCCTGCCAAATTCTCACCAGATGCTGACGAAGAACATACAGTGTTCCGTCTAGTGAAAAGAAAGGGACCATCTCTACTCTTGGGGAGCAAATACCCAGCTCTCGGGGAGGCAGCAAAGAAATAAATATGTGAGTAGAGGTTGTGCTGGGTGCTACAAAGGAATGGACAAGCTTCCCTGAGAGGGAGAAAACACCTCTTGGGGCGTGACACGCAAGCTTTAGTTCCCACAGGCTGAGGAGGCATCAGCCATGGAAAGGGGATGGACTCCATGTGAATGATTAAAAAATAATCAAAGCCAGACCTCAGTAAGGCCAAAAAGACACTGCTCCCTGTGACAGGAGAGACATTTAATCTCCTCATCTATGCCACAGACAGAGGAAGGACTTGTACAACACATTTGTCCTTTCTAGGCGGGGGCCAGGGGCCAGTTGTTAGAAATCCTGAAACTTCATGGGGCATGCCACCCCGCACAGCATTATTTAGGCATCACGTGTGAAGAAAGTTCTTATGTATTTTGTGCAATATAAACAGAGTACTCAATCTGGCTTCCTGAGGCGACCCCAAATCATACCTCTGTTTGAGACGGCAGCATGAGACTTTAGATTCCCTCATTCACTCAGTAAGCATTTATGTGGGCCATGCAGTCTGTATGCCTGGTATTGTGGTGGGCACTGGAGAAAGATAAAGGCATCGTCCCTGCCTTCTGGGAGCTCAGAGCCAAGCCCAGAAGAGACAAGTGAACAAAAGAGCCCAGGGGAACACATCATAATGTGAAGAAGAAAGTGAGCTCTGGTGGGATAGAGTTGCAGGGGAACTCACTCACACTTCAGGGGATGCAGTTGGAGGAGGCTTCCCAGAGTAGCCCTGTGTAATAATGGAACAAGGCATGAGACAGCACACCCATTCAGGATGTTGCAGGTGGTTCCTTACAGTTGGGGCAGAAACTGTACATTTTAGGAGACAAAGGAGAAGAAAAACAGGCCAATAGAGATGGGCCTCGTGTACCCTTCTGAAGAATTGGGGTTATGCCCTAAAGATTATAGATTGCTAATAAATAGTTCTAAACAGAGAAGTTATGCATCTCTTTTGCATCCATGAGGAAATGTTATTATATTTTAGATTTAACTTTCAGAATGGTTATATACATAAAAATACAGAAATCATCAGTGTGCAGCTCAATAAATTAGAAATTACATTTCAGGAAGGGATTCTATTATTCTGTAGTAATATACAGTCATCTTGGCTGCTCTCCTTTATTTTGATACTACAGGTGTTTAAAGTTTCAACCTGAAATGAAGACATTATTTATTCTGGCCTAAATTATGATAGAGCAGTGTTAAATTACTCTAAGTTGTACATCTGAGGGATATAAAGGAATTCAATAAATACTGACCAAGTTTCAGCATACCTGCCTCCCTTCTGTTACTCAAACACCATAGCACTTTTCCTCAGCTCAGAGTATTTGCATCTGCTGTTCCCTGCACCTGAACTCCCTTCAGCTCCCATTGGATTGGACTCCTTTTCATTCTTTAAATCCCAACTTCAGTGTCACCTCCCTGAAGAGATCTTCCCTGACCTACTGAGTCAGAAACTCTGGGGTTGGGCACAGCACACACTGAACTTTGAGAACCGCTGGCTAAGAAGCATATGGAAAGAATTATAGTATACGCCAGGGAGATTCTGAGTTCTAAAGAACTTATGCACCATAAGAAATGTATTCCAATAAATAAATGTCTTATGCATATACTTATGCAATGTTTGTGTAATAAGTACTGCAAAGAAAATAGGGTAAGCAAGGACCAATGATGATAGGGGGCCATGAACCCCAAGGTTCACAAAAATCCATTCATTTATTCATTAAACAGAGTAGTGGCAGTGGCCAAGTGCAGGTGATAGGATGGTCACAGAAGATATCCCGTGTTCCTGAGTTGGCCTTGAGTTGACATGTGGATCAGGAGGTTTCTGAAGATCTGGGGGAAGGCCTTGAAGCAGGAAGGGCCTCGGTGTGTTTGAGAAACAGAAAGGGTACCAGCATGTCTACAGCACAGAGCAGGGGTGGGGAGAGAGAGACGGGTATGCAGAACAAGGTACAAGCAACTGCACCTGGCCATGGTGAGGTCGGAATTTGACTCTTCATGCAAGGAAAACAGTCCCAGAGTATTTTAAGCAGTCAGACGACACTCTGGATCACTCTGACCACTCTGGATGCTGTGTAAAGAATGTACCACAAGGGTAGAGGTGGAACTGATGATATTATTGATACACTTATGAAGCTTGCAGTGTACTTGGAACTGCTTTAAACACTTGACAAGCATTAACTCACCAATGCTATAACAGCCAATGAGGTAGATTCTATCACTCGCCCCACTCTATGAACAAGGCAACTGAGGCACAGGGAGGTCAATAACTCTTCTGAGATTGGACAGCTGGTAAGTGGGAGAGGCAGGACTCAAAATCCAGGCAGCATGAATTCAGAGTCTGCACTCATAACCACCGTGCTAAAATAGGCATACTGTTTCTGCCTTCCCTCCTGACAAAGGATGGCTTTGAGCTTAAAATAGAACACTCTAGTAAAGTGCTTTGAATATTAAAAGGGTACTATGCGAATTTAACAATGCTGTTATATTGTATAAATATAACTCATTAAACAAAGTATAATGAATTGGCTCCTAATCTTCTGTATATTGTGGTTAAAAGCAGCACTAATATTTGCAGCAAGAAAAACAATTAGCACATTCATTAAGTAGAGTCCTGCTTACACTTCACTCATTAACTTTAATCATCTATGAAATGCTTGAACTAAACTAACCTGTCAGCCCCAGAGTCATTAGTGCCTGTCTGCAAAAGATGATGCTTTAATTTTTAGGGTATGTTTTAATTTTACAGACTAACAAAGAACCCAGCTCAGTCACTGTTTTCCCTTAATAGTACTTGTGATCAAGACATTGAATATTACTTAAGCTAAGAAATTATTATCCTTCACAATAGCACCATAAATTGGATCCTAATTAACAGTTGTATTTATTTCCCTTTACTTTCCCAAATATTATAACTCTATTCGGCCTTCTTTTATCAGCAATATACATTCTTAAATGGAACATATCAATACAGTTGACCTTGAACATCATTGGGGGTGGTTTGGGGAGAGGGGTGCCAAACCCCTGCACAGTCAAAAATCCACATATAACTTCTGCCTTCCCCAAAACGTAACTACTAATAGCCTATTGTTGATTGATAACAGAAACAGTCAATTAACACCTATTTTGTATGCTGTATTTTTATATACTGTGTTTTGACAATAAATTAGCAAGCCAGAGAAAAGAAAATATTATTTAAAAAATCATAAAGAAAAAGTACATTTACAATACTGTACTGTATTTTAAAAAAAAATCCAAGTATAAGTAGACTAATGCAGTTCAAACCCATGTTGTTCAAAGGTCAACTGTATTTCAAAGGAGGTATAATTCTTAAGTCTCAATCAACATGGAGAACTCCATATGTGACACCAGATAACTAGAAAAAATTTAAAAAGTAGTTTTTAATGACAGACACCTTTGAGAATCTGAGTATACCATGGACGTCCTCCTAAGAAAAATTTACATATGGACTTTCAAGAAGTTCACCAAACTCCCGGAAGTGTATCCTTAGGTCTCTAGGAATGCCAGAGTAGGAATCTGTGCTTTAATTTAACTTGGTTATTGAGAGGCAACTAAAGTTTATCCCTAGTTGATGATATAAACCCTTCTTTAAAGAAGTATGCTGACTAATAGGTATAGAAGGAAAAATAGATGTAGCAAACTCACCACCGGGAAAATTTGAATATAGAGTTGATATTAGATGGTTTTAGGGTATTATTGTTTCTTTTCGTAAGTGATATAATACATTTGTTATGCAGGAATATGCTCTTATTTTAGGAGATGTAAGTCTTTAATGGTGAAGGGTCATGACTGAAATTCCCATTGAAAAGTCAACAAGATCAGACAGATAGATGATAGATAGATAGATAGATAGATAGATAGATAGATAGATAGATAGATGATAGATAGAGAGAGAGATAGATTAATTGATTTATGGACTGAATTGATCCCCCCCACCAAATTCTTATGTTGAACCCTAATCCCCAATGTGATTATATTTGGAGATGGCTCTTAAAGAAGTAATTAAGGTTAAATAATATCATAAGAGTGGGACCTTAACCAAATAGGACTGGTGTCATTATAAGTAAAGGAAGAGACAGGAGTGTGCACAGAAGAGAAAAGATTAGGTGAGGACATAGCAAGAGGGCAAGCCAAAGAAAGAGGCTTTAGGAGAAACCCAACCTAACGACTTTGATCTTTGATTTCCAGGCTGTGAGAAAATACACTTCTGTTGTTTAAGCTACTCAGTCTATGGTATTTTGTTATAGCAGCCCTAGCAGACTAAGATAGGTAGGTAGATGATAAATATAGATTACATGATAGATAGAAGAGAGAAAGAGAGAGATGACAGATAGCTAGATAGAGAAGAAGAAAGAAAGAAGAAAGAAAGAAAGGAAGGAAGGAAGGAAGGAAGGAAGGAAGGAAGGAAGAAAGAAAGAAAGAAAGAAAGAAAGAAAAAGAAAGAAAAGAAAGAAAGAAAGAAAGAAAGAAAGAAAGAAGAAAGAAAGAAAGAAAGAAAGAAAGAAAGAAAGAAAGAAAGAAAGAAAGAAAGAAAAAAAGAAAGAAAGAAAGAAGAAAGAAAGAAAAGAAAGGGAGGGAGGGAAGGAGGGAGGGAGGAAGAAGATGGTGAGTATATGGTTTCTATTTTAACTGTTCTTGCAAATTTTCTGACTTCGAAATTCTCATAATAAAAATCTAGAGAGGAAATATCTTTCATTTTGAGCATTTGGGGTATTGGAAAAGAAAGCATTAATGTAATTTTGAAGTTTAGGGGGGAAAGGTAGGATTTAAATGGATATTCTAAAATAGAAACTTCCATTAGAAAATAGAAGTTTCAGAATTGTTCTAGAAATAAGATCAGGGAAGAGGTTAATAAAAAAGGAATGCCTCAGGTTAGGATCATAAATTGTCTCAACCAACCTTAATTTCAAATAAACTGAAACTTCTTTGCAGATTTGGTTTGTTTACTCTTTTCTATGTATAGCTATCACTTTCAACCTTGATCACTGGAGTATTAATTTTTTGAGGAATCTGTTAAAAATATTGATCTGATATATGTTTTATGAGTTTGAGGATATTACCAGTAAATAGAGCAGGTGGAACTGATGTGGGGTAAAGCCCTCCCACAGCAAGCAGAATCAATGGATAAAAGGAATTTTAATGCATTCCAAGGACACGTAAGAAAAACTGGATAAGCAGAGAGATGTACTACATTCCTGGGTGGGAAAACTTGGAAAAATATCAATTCTCTCCAAATCCGTACATAGATTCAATGTCATTCCAACAAAAATCTCAACCAGATTTTTCATGTATCTTGAAAAGCTGATTCTAAAATTTGTGTTGAAGACCAAGAAAAAAAACTTCTTTGCATAAAAAGAAGAAAAAGATTCAGAGGTACAGTTCTGTGATTCAACAGTCTTACACAATTCACAGCGCTTACCATAGCTCTGAAACAAATAATACATTATATGTTAAAAAAAAAAAAAAAAAGAGAAGAAGAAGATAGCAGGAGGGGAAGAATGAAGGGGGGAAATCGGAGGGGGAGATGAACCATGAGAGACTATGGACTCTGAAAAACAAACTGAGGGTTCTAGAGGGGAGGGGGTAGGGGGATGGGTTAGCCTGGTGATGGGTATTAAGGAGGGCACGTTCTGCATGGAGCACTGGGTGTTATACGCAAACAATGAATCATGGAACACTACATCAAAAACTAATGATGTAATGTATGGTGATTAACATAACATAATAATTAAAAAAAAAAAAGAAGAAGAAAAAGATTGAGTGACTTGCCCTCACAGATACTAAGCCGTGGTTCTGAAAACAGCATGATGGCGCGCTATTGGTGTGGGATAAACAAACAAAAGAAGTAGAGTGTCCAGGGCACCTGGGTGGCTCAGTTGGCCAAGCATCTGCCTTCCACTCAGGTCATGATCTCAGGGTCCTGGGATCGAGTCCCACATCGGGCTCCCTGCTCAGCTGGGAGCCTGCTTCTCCCTCTCCCTCTGCTGCTCCCCCTGTTTGTGCTCTCTCTGTGTCAAATAAATAAATAAAATATTAAAACCCAAAATACAAAAGTAGAGTGTCCAGAAACTGATCCCCATATATGGAAAATTGATGTATCGCAGAAAAGACTTTGCATATTAGTGAGGAAAGGATGGATTACTGGTGCTTGGATAACTGGCTATGTGTATTGAAAATATGAACTAGATCCCTCACAGTATAACCAAAAAAATCCCTCTTAATTCAGGTTAAAGTTTGAAATAAAACTTTTCTTCATAGACTTTGGTGAGGAAAAAAATGTACCTCAATATGACCAAATAAACAAAAAATAAAGGAAAATATTGATATTTTGACTACCCCAAAGTTAAAAACTTCTGGATATTATTTAACAGGTAAAAATAATCCACTCATTGGCAGAAGATATTTACAATTCATATATTAAACAGAGGATTAGTATGCAGAATAGTTAGAACTCCTAAAAGTAAAAAAAGACAAGCGAACGGACAGAGGCATAAACTGAATCAGCATTTCACTGAAGAAGAAACACAGAGTTAATAAACATAAGACATGTTGTTCCCTTACTAGAAATTGAGGAAATGCGGATTGAAACTGCAAAAAATATACCATTTACACTCACTAGATTGGCAGAAGTTATAAAGTCATACAATCCCACATGTTGGCCAGGATGTGGAGCGTCAGTTACATCTATACACAGCTGGTGGGGATGTACACTGGCACACCCACATTTTCCAATAAAGTAAAAAATGCAGATACTCTGCAGTCCAGCTGTTTAATTTCAGGCATATACCATAAAGCCTTCATTTGTGCACCAAAAGGCACAGGCCTGAATGTACATAGCAATGTCGTTCATAACAGCAGAAAACTGGAAAAAACATACATGATTATGATGACCCTGAATAAATATCTGTATCTATATAGACAAATGGATAGATAGGTAGCTAGAAAGATAGATAGATCCCTTAAAGGATATTCTCTTCATGTAACTACTGTACAGTCCAGTTAGCAACATCAGGAAATTTAACAAAAATAACAATATTTTTATCTAATCTCCAATTCATTAGATTTTAATCTTCCATCCACAGTCAGCCTTTCCTATTATTTAAATTATGTATCTTTTTCCTCCAGTATAGGATCCAACCCAAGATTATGCATTACATATAGTTATCATGTTGCTTTAGCGTCCTTTAATCTGAATTTCTCAAATTTTTCTTTCTTTGTGTCTTTCATGACGTTGACATTTTTAAGAATTTTGGCCAATTATTGAACAGAATATTCTCAGTTTATCAGTTTTTTCTTTTATTATATTTGGTTTCAAGTCGTAGTTGTAAAGACTTTGTCTAGGTTTGGATTATAGAAGAACTCATCCATATCTCCTAGTCATTGTAGGTTTATTTTTTCATATGGACCTTCTGTTAATTTGGAGTTTATTCTTGTGTGTAGTGTGAGTTTTATCTTTTTCCAAGTGGCTATCCAGTTGTCTCAACGCCCTATGGTAGAAAAGCCAATATTTGCCCCAATAATTTGAGATACCACCTTCGTCATATACTAGATTTCTCCACATAGGTGGTTTATGAACTTTCTATCCTGTTCTATTGTTCTGTCTATTCATGCGCCGCCAGTACCATACTGTTTTTATCATAGAAGCTTTGGAGTGTGCTCTGATATCTGGGAGAGTTAGTCTTCTCTCATGCTTTTTCCTATTCAGCATTTTTCTAGTGATTTCTGTGTGTTTATTTTCTCCTATTATGTTTAGAATCAACTTGTTCAGCTGCAACAAGGAGCTTGTTGGTACTGGTGTTTTTATTAGGATTGCATTAATTTAAAAATTAACTTAGGGAGAAGTAGCATCTTGATTATGTTAAGATGTCCTAAGCAAAACAAGAAATGTGCTGTCTCTCCCTTTGCTCAAGTCTACTTTTGTGTTTTGCACATTTTGAGCTACAAAAAAAAAAAAAAATAGCATTTTAATATGGTTAAACCTAATAAGTGGAGAAGGTTTATCATGCCTTTGGAGAGAATACTTGATATAATGAAGATGTCATTTCTTCCCAACTTAAAGACCAAATTTAATAAAATTCTAATCATAGTCTCAGCAGCAATTTCATTACCCTTGATAATAATTCCAAAATTCATTTGTGAAGGTAACAAGTCAAAGAAGATAAGAAAGAGAAGAGAGATGCAGACTTGCCCTATTAGAAACCAAGACTTCCCATAAAACCAAAATAATTAAGACAGTGTGGTATTGATGCTAGGATAAACAGATAAACCAATGGAAGAAAACAGAGAGCCCAGAATCAGAACCCATGGTATATTAATCAGGATAAGCTACGACAACAAATTAGCCTGGAAATCTCAGAGGTTTAGCACTTAGAGTTTACTTCTTGCTCATACAGAGTTTGCTGCTAGTACAAATGACCATGAGGTGATTTAACAATCAGGGAGCTCTATCTTGTGGCTCTGCCATCTCAACACACATTCTCCAAGGAAGCTGAAAGATTGATCAAGGATTTTTCAATCTTTTCCCAAAGTTGACACACATGGCTTCTGCTCATAGGTCATTGGCCATTACTAGTTATGTGGCCCAGCCAAGCCAGAGAAGAGCTGGGAGTTAGTATTTGACATATCCAGAAACGATAGGATAATGAGATATTGGTGAGTGCTAGTAATGTCTGTCTTACACAAAAACTTAACGTATGAAAGGGATGATGTTACAGATCAGTTTTTTAAAAATGGAATATGCAAGAACTGGTAATGAGTAAATTGGTTTTCATATAGAAAAAATATTAAATTTGACCCCTTTCTCATGCTATGTCTAAATATTCCAGATGGATAAAAGATTTAATGTGAAAAATAAAACTCCAGTGTTTTTAGTAGAAATTAGAAGTTACTCTCTTTACTAAATCTAATAAGAAGGGATTTTTTTTAACAAAACAAAAGCACCAATTATAAAGGAAAGAACTGATAAATTTCACTAGGAATAAAAGAGAGCACAAACAATGTTTAAAAATAAACCATAGAATTGAAGACAATATTTGCATTATATAATAACAGATTGAATTAAGAAATTAACAAACTCCCTCAAATGAACAAGAAAAATGAAAGGACAGAAGAAAAAAAAAAGATGAATTCTATGAACAGGCAATTCTACTTCTAGACACAAAGATGTTTATTGGAGTATTGTTGGTATTAAAGAAAAATTAGAAATGACCCAAACGTCCAAGGACAGAGACCTGGGTGAATAAGCCTATGGTATATCTCATACAATGGATTTTAAACCAGAGTTAAAGTGAAGATCTGGACCCACTTGTACTCATATGGATAGGACCTAGAAAACATAGTGTTAGATAAAAAAGGAAGTCTTGGAATATGTATAGTAATAATGCCATTAATTTTGTGTATTATTCTGTGTATTCTGAATAGATATATGTATCTATTCTGTATATTCCTATGCATACACAAGCACCTAGTCAAACAAAAAAAATATGGAAAGGAAGGACACAACATCAACTTTGAGATAGAGATTTCCCTTGGAGAGGGAGGAAAATGGGCTTGGAAAAGTCTTTCTCAACTTTAGAGTGTTCTCTTCTTCCCACCACGTTCCCATAAAAGATCTGAAGCAATGTGACAAAACAGAAGCATTTATTAAATCTTGGTAGCTGGTAACTGTGCTTGTTGCGTTGCTCTCTACACAGTTCAGTATGTTGGATACACTTCTTAATAATAAGGGAAAATAAAAGAAAGCAGAAAGCACTTAAAAGACCTGATTTGCTAAAAGGTACCTGTTTGATCAAATCAGAGCTCCCTAACTAGGCAGGAGGAGTAAACAGACATTGTGTTCATCTACCAGAGAACAAAGTAAATAGGGAGTTAGGAAACCTGAGCTCATCTCTTAGACCAGATATTAGTTTTACAACTGGCTTCCTTTTAAGGACACAGCAAACATTGCAGTGTTTGTAAGAACAGACCCTACCTGGGCACTGGAAACCTTCAGAGGTGCATTTAAGTCTGCAGGTCACAGGGATACTATTTTGTTCTGCAGAAGCAATAATTTAAATAAAGGCACCCTAACCACCTACACAGAATAAGCAATCTCACAAATAGCCCTATTTTATGGTTACTAATATGCATGTGTCATGTTACTGCCGCTAAGATGCTTTGAATTTCTGAGGAAAACATGATTATAAAATATTATTCAACATACTTTTTTCTTCTATTTTGGACATCAATGGCATTTTAATAGCTGCCATAATTTTGGCTACACTGTAAAGTCACCCATATATCATTTATGAGGCTCCCTGGACATCTGTTTCTTGCATTAGGTAATTAGTTCAGAATAAGTTATGGTGAATGACATGTATTCAGATGACCATCTGCCTCCATAATGCAGCTCACTTTCAGGAAATGGCTCTTGTTCCATGTCATACCATCAGTATTCAGTGCATAGGTGTATTGCCCAAAGTTCCACTTCTACTCTCTGATCATTTTATCTTAACTCTTGCCAAAAGATTTACAGAGCAGACCCACAACTAACACAAGGGAGATTTAGTTTTAGAGAGATTTAGTAGATGCAGTCAAATCCCTTTAAAGATAGACTGGTCAAATGGTTATAAATGGATGTTTTTATATGTGATGTGGTTTTCCTAAATCAACAAATCTTATTATATGTTATACATCACCATTACAATGACAACTAAGAGCCCTGCTCCAAAACAACTCTGAAGTGTCACAGCCAATGTCTGGCATTTCTTCTGGGGAAAAACAATAATTCTCAAGACAGTGCCCTGACACCAGCTTTGAAATCATCTTAAATTTCCTTGTTAGGTTCAAAACTGCCTCACACGTACTGGGATAGCAGCCTTTCTGGCTCCTTGTTCTATACGCCTTGTAAAAGTGGATATTCATGTTATTCACAAGGGCTTAGGTTGTTGAAAAAGACCAATAAGGAAACATGGGGGAGTGAGGTAGGGAGATAGGGAGACTTATTATTTTCCAGAAGACTTGAGCTATAGAATGCAGTGTGTGTATGTGTGTGTGTGTGTGCGCGCGCGTGTGCGTGCACGCACGTGCGTGTGGGGGGGGTGCGTGCACGCTCATTTTAATCTGAGACTTGGTTTTCTATCATAACACTCAAAAATCACCCCATGATGACATTATTCCTGTTTTCTATTGCCATATTGCTATTCTTGCCTTACCAAGAATTATAAGTAAATAATTCATCCTAATTTTCACTTGTCTCTGTTTTCTAAATTTTTTTACAACGAGTACATGTTAATTCTATAAGCAGAAGAAACAGGCATTTTAATTGAAAAATGTTTTCGGGTTTGCCAAAATATTGTAATTTCACCATATAATTTTATGTTTTTCTTATCTGGTTCTACCACACACAGATGTGAAATGCGATAGTAACTGAGAATGACTTTATATCCATTGCTTTCCTGCATATTTAAGGTAACTATGTCATATTAGTTACAAATTTATTATTTTGTCCCTGTTGCCACTAGATTACAACACTCAACTGGAAAATGTTAACAAATAGCAAAGCAAATGTAAACACCATTAGCTCTACTGATATTTTAATAGGCTTCCTTTGCTGCAAGGTCTCTTGACACCATAACATGATATATATGCAAATATCACTTAAATAGTTAAATAACTATATAATGTGAGTGGACCAATAATTAGGTCCCCACAAATTTAATATACTATGAGACTCAGCTAAAATGAAGAATAGAACAGTAAAGTGTGATTTTATCTACTAGATTAGACCAAGATGAATAGATAAATACACGTTTTAAAGGTCAATAACCATAGGATCACACACATTCTTAAATGTGTCATATTTTTCCCTTTGAGGCCTTATTCAAATTTTACCTCTCCCATGAGCCTTTTCCTGTTATTTCTGGAATGTTCTTTCTTTCCCTGGCTTTTCTCATAATTTGTGTCTTTTTATTATAACACTCACCACTGCCTCATACGGCATCGTCTCCTTACTGAGGCACATAATTATGCACATTTTAACATTTCTGAAATTAAGATGCATCCTATAATTTATATGCATATTTAATGTGGTGCTCTTTTCCCTCTCCTCTCCCTCCTGCACCCCCCAATCAGCTCTCATAAATCAGTGGAAGAATTTACAATTGATCAAGTCTGGAAATAGCCTTGCAATCCACCTACCAGCAGGACAGGTAGTCTTTGATTCTTGTATTTTCTAAGAATATAGACTATAGTGCTTACAGGATAGAGACCTGGGGGAACTGTAATTAATAACCTCAGGCTCTCTTAGACTGAGAGGAGAGAAGAATTTTAACTGAGGGTTTTAGAGGGGGGGTGGGGGGGGATGGGTTAGCATGGTGATTAAAGAGGGCACGTATTGCATGGAGCACTGGGTGTTATATGCAAACAATGAATCATGGAACACTACATCAAAAACTAATGATGTACTGTATGGTGACTAACATAACATAATAAAATAAAATTTAAGAAAAAAAAGGAGGAGAATTTTAAAGAGGTGACCACCATCAGAAGGAATGTCTGGATTTATATCACTGGAGAGCCATCTAATGATTTCCCCTTCATCTCTCTAAATTAACATTAGTGTTCTAAGTCTCAGTCTCAGATGATTCTGTGATATTATATTTGTCTATATAGCAGGAAACAAATCAGACTTTACATATTTTATGTAAGTGACTTAAAGTTCAAAGCCCTAATTGCTTTCCTTTCTCTAATGGACACTGCGCTGGGCCATCCAGAGGCCTCCGCCCTCTCAGAACTAAGGCATTCATTTCCCCAGCTGCTGGGAATGTTGGTGGCTGACAGCTCATGATTGATTCCTGTGGCCGAGATTGTTCTTTGTTAAAGAGAACTGCCTAAGCTAAGCTCACATCGCCTTCCCGGGAGCAGCCCACATTCAGTGACTGGTCAGAGATGTAAGGCCAGACTCTTTGCCCCAATTTGGAATGACAACGCAGAGCCACCCCCGCTTCAGAGCAAACCATGGGATTGGCTGTGATCTTGGTTATGAATGCATCACAGCCCAATTTCTCCCTCTGCTCACTCCTGATTTCTTCCTTTTCCCACAAGAGTCTATCCAGAGATTACTTCTTCCCAGGGAACTTGATCTGTGATAGTTGGTCTGTTAGGAGGGGTCCCCAGAATGATTCAACAATAAGATTTGGGAACCAGATCATCCATGAGCCAGTTAATAATAACTCCTATCACTGATGGTAGGTGGAGCATGGATGGACCCTAGTGTGTGTCAAAACTTTCAGTGGTGGTGAACTGGGATGGTAAACTAGTGAACTAGAATATTTAGCAGGTCTGATGTATGAGGCATTTGAGGAACATGGAGGAAATGGTAATAATAAGGGTAATTCATCACCATTGAAAGACTAGGTATGTAAGCCAAATCCTGCTTTGTGGCATATCACGTGACTTTCATCTCCTGCCATTGGAGGGCAAACAAAGTTGAGAACCATGCCCAAGACTTACAAAAACCAGAGTCATATAACTTCCAACAATTCAACATCCCTGGCAGGTCTGATATGCCAAGGCCAAGGCCCCAGTTTGGAAGGAATGGACCTTGAGACATGAGACAAAGATATCTAGGTTGATGCACTTGACAATCTTAAGTCCTCAGGTTCTCCTGTAGAAGTAACCCATCCTCCCTGTTAAAGGCTAATGCCCCCCCTCCCCAACTCCCGTGATGGAAGGTAAGGCAGAGGGACTCTGTCCTTGCAAGATAAGTGGACTCCACTCAGGGCCTGCCCTATCTTCCTCTCCTGGCCACTCAAATAACTAGATTTAACTCATACCAAAATTTGGCCTGGGAAGTGTTGGGCATGCTAGGTGAAGAAAGGGATCCTAGGCCAAAGGAGCTATAGGACCTAGACAACAGTACTGACAGGGACAGGAGAGTTGTACAGGACTGAATTCCAAGGATTAAGGAGGGGGTAGAACATAAAGGCAGATAAGGGAGAATTTATAGGTATGAAAGTAACCTAGAATTTAACACTTGGCAAGAGACCAGTTAGACAGTGCTAATACATCACTAGGAGGGTTCTCAGGAGCTTAGAGAAAGTAGTGGCCCACACTAAGTAATGTAGAAATACTGTACCATTTGGTTGGAGGAAGGATCAAAAGCATCAGGAGAGTAGGCAATAATGGGTATGCCAGTAAAAGCTGGGAAACCTACAGGATGATTCTGGTATACATGAAGGCCCAGGAAAGCATACTACTTAACAAATCAGTAAGGAATACACAGTTGCAGAGGGCAGAAGCATTGCAGGGAAGCTCAGTGATGGCCAATGTTAGTAGATCACACCTGCCAATGGGAGATGTTACAGAATTAAGCTCCCTGCTAGGGGGGAGGGAATGGCTTTTAGTCATCTGAAGCAAAGTGGGTGCAATTATTGTGATGAGCATCAGGGACAAAGTGGAAATTTCTAAATATATATCTTTAGACTTGCTAGAGCAGAAATATCTGGAGAAAAAAAATGTATATATATACATTTCTCATTTTCCACCCCATACCTACAAAACCACAATCTTTGTGGGTGGGCCCCAGGAATGTGTATTTTTTAAAGCTTTCTGGATGATTCTGGTGTGCAACTTAATTTAGGAACTGCTGCTACATTAGGAACTCAGACTCACATCAGCCTAAGAGGTATATACATCTTGCTCCATCTTCCTGTTCCAGCTTATTACAGAATGGAGAAACAAAAATGGTCAAAAGTTTGGTACTATTAATGAAATGTGGAGAGCTGATGTATAAAGTTCTCAGGAATGACTGGTATATTTTTGACTATTGGACACTGACTATTGCAACTCATCCCATTTCCCTTGTTACTCAAGAAGCTCAGAACAAGGTAGCCAACCTCTGGCTTTCAAGAGAACTTTATCATTTGTGTTTCCAAGTGTTAACCTCATCCCTGGCTGTCTCTCATTTTTGCAATCCAATTTCCCTTTCACTCCAATTTCCTCGTCTCTTTCTTGTTATATTTATATTCCACATATCACTGCAGGCAACCTCAAACCCATTTTTTTTGTTATTGTGAGGAACAAGTGAAGAATCAATTAAATGAAGAAGGAGAAAAAGGATCACATTAGTGTTTAGAAATAGAGGTGGTCATGGATGTACAGGACCTGAATTATTCAGAATATAGATGATCACAAGCTGCTTTTATCAGACCATTATTTTAGGATGAAAACTTACCACTGGGCATTTTTCTAAACATTGGGCAGTTAAATATGCTATATATATATATATATATATATATATATATATGTAATATTTGTATCTATCTATCTATCTATATATAGATATATACCAAGAGGAAAAAATAAGAAGGTATGGGAGGATGAATTTGGCCATGGTTGGTCTGGGCGCTGAATGAAGGTTTGGGTTTCAGTGTTTTTCCTCAGACATGACCAGATCCCCACCGGGTATTGGTCTTCAGACCCAAAGTACTCACAATATCTGTACACAAGGCAGTTAGTCAGGTGGAGAAGGTGTGGAGGGCAGGCCTGAGGGATATGCTTCATAATCATTCTTACCTTGTCCACAGAGTGATATTTATTATAATTGTAGATCCCTAAATTCCCATTTGATCCTGTTCTTTTTCTACCCAGTAGCCCCTATGTGTTTTATATGAAGATTCTGAGTCATGGGAGGGGAAGTGAAAAGCCTTCTCTGGAACAAATCTGGAATGGAAACCCAATAATTTTTTTTTTTTCAGGCTGGATAAATGTCCTAAATGAAAGTGCCAAAAAGTCTGACATTATGTCCCTGATTATAAGCTTTTTTCTGTCCTTCTGTAATTGGTAATTCCTCAGAAGAATAAAGCAACAGTCTTCAAATGTACCAGAGTTTTAGAAATACAGCTTGCATACATTGAACTTTTTTTTTCCTCTCTGGAAGGTAAATGATCATGATTAATAGCAATTCCACTTGTGAGACTCCTAGGCAACTTGGCCCCCTAAGGAAAAATGAGAAAATAAAATCAAGCTAAAATGCATTTGTCTTCATTTCAAGAGTATGTTATTCACTTCTATTTATTTAATGGTGTGTTCTATCAGTCTTTGACTAGGGTTGCCTAATATTCTTGTGCCTCCTAGAGGACTTACAATGACCCTACTACATTCCAGAGCTTGCCCCTGAACTAAGCTTGTCTTCCAGCCTATCTTCCCACCCTCACATGCCCTCTGGTCCTTTAGAGACATCTGTCTTATAAGGAGAAGTAATATATATCCCTTGGTCCATACCACAGTATGAGGTGAACCTCAGAGCTTTTCAGCCCACAAAGGTGCTTGACTATGTAAGTGTGACCCTAGTCTACTTTGGAACTCTATAAATGCTTAGGAGAGCTAAGAAATCTGAAACTAGAGAGGAGGGGGGTGGGGGGATGGGTTAGCCTGGTGATGGGTATTAAAGAGGGCATGTACTGAATGGAGCACTTGGTGTTATATGCAAACAATGAATCATGGAACACTACATCAAAAACTAATGATGTAATGTATGGTGATTAACATAACATAATAAAATAAAAAAATGTAAAAAAAAAACAGATGGGTTAGCACAGTGATGGGTATTGAGGTTATGTATTGCATGGAGCACTGGGTGTTATATGCAAACAATGAATCATGGAACACTACATCAAAAAAAAAGAAAGGAAGGAAGGAAGGAAGGAAGGAAGGAAGGAAGGAAGGAAGGAAGGAAGGAAGGAAGGAAGGAAGGAAGGAAGAAAGAAAGAAAGAAAGAAAGAAAGAAAGAAAGAAAGAAAGAAAGAAAGAAAGAAAACGAAAGAAAGAAAGAAAGAAAAAGAAAGAAAGAAATCTGAAACCAGAGGGATTTTAAGGCATAATAGAATAAGCTCCTCACTTAAGCACAAATGACTTTTGCAGAAAATTAGCCAATATTTAACTGGCTTATCTGGAGAAAGAAATGCAGCCTCACATTTTTATGGCATTTTATTGTTTATCATGACATTTCACAATATTATTCATGGGGTCTAATGAAAAAACTATGAAGGAGGCAGAAATGGTGTCATGACTTTCTTCATATAACCACTTTCCCTGCCTCACTTTCAGATAATGACTCCTCTCGGTCTGTAATACTTATGGATCTATATTTATGATACACAAAAGAATTAACTAGTTCAATTGCTCAGCCTAGTAGAGTTGCTAAAACATTATCATCATATCCTTTTGGACAGGATAACCACTTTCAGGCCTTAGCTTCCTCATCTTAAAAATAAAGAGTTGGTATTATAGGATTGTTTAGCGTCCATGTAGCCCTAATACCCTATTGACCTATAAAAAGTCCTAACCAGAGCAAGTGTTTCTCCATGGACTTCCGCAAGACGGCAGTGTAGGAAGACCCTGAACTCACCTTCTCCCACAGACACACTAGATCTATAGTTACATATGGATCATTTTCCTCTGAAAAAGATCTGAAAACTGGGTAAACTGCTTTTCCACAACAAAAGACAAAAATACCACATCAAGATGTGGGTAGGGGAGGCAGAGACATGGTCTTGCCAAAACCCCCACCCCATGTGTCACCACGCCAGTGCTTCTCTTGGAAGAGTGAGGGTTTGGTGCCCCACATCAGGCACCTCAATACCTGGGATCTGCACAGAGAGATAAGCCCCTATAACATCTGGTTCAGAAACCCAAGGGACCCAAAGTGTTATAGGAAATGGAGAGTCCCCCTTCAAAGAGCTCATGTGCATGTGCATCTCACTCATCCCAAGACCCAGCAAAAACCAGCAATTTAAAACACACCTAGACTGTATGTGAAAGAGATTATCTACTTATCTAAAAATACCTGCTGGAGGGGTAGGGGACAGTTGAAACTCTCCCTAGAGATGGAGGCAGAGAAAGACCCCATTTTTTGCACCCTCTACCTACCCTGCTAGTACAGGTGGACGAGCTCAGAGGTGGCACCCTCCTGTTCCCTTTTAAGACTGGAGTGGCACTATCCCACTGCTTTGCTGAAGCCAGAAAGCATGGGTGGTTGTGGTACTGCGTGGCTCCCTGGCTGGGGCTGCCAAGGGCAAGCAGTTGCAGGGTTCTCTGTCTCCCAGCTTAAAGCAGGTACACAGGCACAGACAAGGCACTCCCATTGCATTCCTGAAGCCTGCAGGCTCTGTTGTCAATATATTTTCCTGCTGCCTTTCTGAAGCCAGAGAGCGTGCCCTACCCCCTACACTCTCTAGCTGCCCAGCTAAAGTCATTGGGCCCGTGCAATCCACATATGGGTTGCCCCTTGATTGCCTGGCCCTGGTGGCTAAGTGGGCTGCATTCCTGAGCTTCATAAGAATGTAACAACTGGAAAGACAGTGCTTGGCAAACCACCACGCCAGGACACTGCACAGATAATAGACTGAAACACAAGCCCAGTCTTCCCGTGAAAAAGACCTGTTGACTTAGTCTGGAGCTTCCGCTTGAGAAACATGCTTCAGGTTTCTCACACATCTAGAAGCTAAAGAAGCACTCTCGGGAACTGTAAGCACAAAGACACCATCCTTGCACATGAGGAACCAATCCAAGGGTTCCTGACCCTGAGATCCTAGAGCTTTCTTGGATATTGTTCCTATGAAGCCTCATCACTGAGCTTTTATTTTGATTTGTGAGCCACCCAGTATCCTTCCCTAAGGAAGGATGCAGTGAAAAGTTTTCCTTGGGCATCGCTGAAGAATCCACAAATGAGGTTTAGTTGGATGCCTGTTATGAAAGAAGACACAAAAACTTGATTAGAACAGCATCAGTCCTGATGTTAGTGAACAGGGACTTCTCTATCTTATTCACTAGCCTTATCCTTAGTGCCTAGTAGAGTGAGTCACTAATGCTATAGTATATTAACAAAATATTTGTTGAATGAATGAATGAATGAATGAATGTTATCCAGGCAGAGAAGGAGAGAGCAATTAAAGAGAGTCCCAGACAGAAAAAGTATCACATTGAGATGAGAGAAAACATGGTATGGTAAAGTAACTAAAAAGAAGTCAGTCTGCATATGGTCTAGAGAGCCAGAGGGGGGATGGTTAAAGATGAAGAGTGGTCCAATCATGAAGGAGTAAAAGCCTGGTAAAAGTGCAAAAGGAGAAGGGAAAGGGTACATCTTTAAAATTTAAGCAAGGGAGAAAATGATAAAATTTGCATTCAGAAAGGACACTGGTTGCAATATGCGGGTTTGGGTTGGAGAGGCAATGAACTGGAAGTAGGTGGCTAGCCTAGGGTCCAGTAATGTGTGGCAGTATTTCATGAGAGACTTTTAAGAGGTAAAATAATGGTGATGGAGAGCTAGCAGGTAGGGATGATGTCTGATTTATGGATTGTCTGCCGAATGGGGGAAGATGCCATTGACTAACCTAGGGAATATGGGGCAAGAGCAGGTGTCAAAAAAATGGTGATGAATTGAGTTGTGGAAACAATGAGATTAGGTTCTATAGGACATGCTAATGTAGAGGCCCAGGAAGCATCTAGATATATGGGTCTGGAGCCAAGGGGAAGTATGTGAGCTGAAGATGTGGGTTAGGCAGTCATCAGCATAAAGATATAACGGAAGATGCAGAAGTAACTAAGATTGTACAGCAAGGTAATGTAGGTTGAGAATAGAAAGCCCAAGACAAAACCCTGAGGAGAGGAATACAAATTCTTAAGGACAGACAGAAGAAGATGAGCCTGAAAAGAATATTGGAAAGGAGCAGATAGAGAAATAGGAGACACAAATATTTTAAAAGCCAAAAAAAAAAAAAAAAGGAAATATTTCAAGAAGGAAAGAGCAGTCAAAAGCTGCTCTGAAATCAAGTGAGATAAGGACTTCAAGTTTGCGCTGCATTTAGCAACAAGGACATCACTAGGACTCAGTGAGAATGATTCCGATGAAGGAAATAGAGAGAAGTCTGTGGGGGAGAGGGAAAGGGAAGAGGAAAAGTAGAGAAATGAGGTCAAAAATCTTCTTGGGAGTTTGTCCTTGAAGGGGAGGTGGAAGAAGGCAATGGCTGGAGAGGGATTTGGGGTTGTGGGAGGGGTTTGTGGGTTTAAGATGCAAGCATGTGAGCATCTTTAATCAGTGATGGTAAGGAGACAATAGGGGAAAAGAGGGTAACAAATAGAAGATGGGACTAGAAGTCAAAGAGATCAAATCCTGCCAGGTATTTCTCCATCAACTGTCTCATGTTTTCCAAGTAACAATTTCAAAGTTTTCTACTCTCTCAAAATTCTTATCTCCCTGCCCCAACTCACTATCAACTGAAGATAGCTCCTCATACCTCATGAGAAAACAGAGCCATCGGATAGGAGCTCCTTGGACGTGTTGTATCCATGCCCGTCTTTTCCTCCTTTTATCCTGATAAGCTGAAAGGTTTTCCAACTCCTGTTGCCCCACTTGCCCTCTCCCTCATCCATTCATTCAACATTTCAAATAACCCCAACCTTGTGCCAAGTGTGCACTGGGCCCAGGAGACACAAAGTTGGAAAAGTCCTTCTCCCAAGGAGTTCAGGGTCTATTGGAGAGAAAGATAGGTAACCATACTCTAAATGGATAATATTGTTAGTGCTGTGAAGAGCCATGAATGACCCTAAATTGTTCTTTTGGAATCTCAGATAGAAAATCCTGGTATCTCCTAAACTTCCAAAGATTTGGCCCTCTCAATTCATCAGTCCCAACCCATTAAGGAACGTCATGGAAACCCTACAGAAAATTGCCATTTTAACATTGCAGAAGAAAACAAAAACCCAAATTCTCTGAGGCACATTTGACTCAATACAAACAAAATTTTCCATTTTGAAATACAAATGTACTCTTAATATACTTTCTCTAAGTGTTAAGTAAACAAAGCACCCCATACAATTTCAAGTGTCATCATTTGTTTCTTAGTAGCAAATCTTAATTGTCATGTTCCAGGAACAAGGTTGTGGAACAATACAGGAAAATTCTCAACATATATTTTAGGTTTCCCTTGGATATAGTTTGAGGGAGGATGGTAAATATGATAGACAATGTAATTACCACCATATTGAGTTTGCTACATTAAGATTGAAGTGTATTCATGTATGAATAACTGAAATGTATGAAATATTCAAACTGTATCCGTTTAAACATGACACTTCAAATATGTAGTTTCCAATGGCTTCTCTCTCAGCAATGAACAGTCACCATCTGGGTATCATCAGTAAGATACAGTGACCCCTTCCCAAATACCTCATAAAATGAAACTCATCTCAGAGAAAGACAGCAGTTACTAAAGATCAAAAGGACTGTGTGGCAGAGATTACCATACACCCCCCATATCACTATTTTCCCCATCTTCCTTTTAGTACTAGAAAACTCTGAATTTTTCCTGGATACTTGGCCACTCAACTAGAGGCTATATTTTCCAGATTTCCTTGAAGGTAAGTGTGGTCATATGATGATATTTTGGCCAAAACGATAAGCAACTTCTGTGTTATATCTTCTAAATGGACACTGGTTCCCCTCAGTTCCCTGTTTTCCTCTTCCCTTGGGCTGGAAAGAGGATGTGATGCTTATGGCATGGCTTTGACCATGCAGCTGTGGACAATAATTGAGGGGAAGGCAAAGCAACAAGTCTCAGCAAACCTGAGACCATAGATTGCTGGTGGGGCAGGACCATCCACCTATCCCACACTTCTCATTCTCACCTCTGAACTGTTAGGCAAAAAAGAAGTAAACTTCTAGGGTTTTAGAGCCATAGTGTGTTTGGGTCTCTTTGTTACAGTAGCTTGGTCTGACCCTGACTAATACAGACTGGTTCTAGATAACTTTCTCCAAGAGAAGGAACCCCTGTTGGTGCCCCCTCATAGTCAGTGGAAGATAATCACACATCCCCCTGGAGCTCAGTGATCACTAAGACCTCTAGAGGATCACCAACAGCCAACCTGAGTCTAGAGAGCACCCAAGACAAGGACGAAAATTGAGTGTGACATACTCATCTTTAGCATACTGGTCTTATGAGTTTCTACGACATTCAATGCCAGAGAAGCAGTTAATTATTTTCATCATGGTGTTTAAGGGAGAAAAACCACCAGGTAGTCAAGGTAAAGGTGTACTTTACCTCTTGCTGCCACACTCTAGCAGTCCACTGACACAGACAGCAGCTTAGCAGTGAAGGATTTTATAAGCAAAAATTATATAGAATAATTAAGAGAAAAACAGCTTTTTGTGTACACTTAATGGTCAGCAATATGCTTTTTTTGTTCTAAGAGCTATTAGCACTGTACTCCCACACACGGTCACCATTTGCTATTTTTCCCAGTGGCACCTTCCATATTTTTTTCTAGTACCCACTGAATGGTATACTAAATACATATTAAAATATAATTTTTTTCTGAAACAGAAGCTTCTATTGCTAAACTGGTACATCAAAACATTTTCATTTTTCGTAAGAGTTAGAGTTCATTGTTGATTATAAACCCAATAAACAAACATCCCTTTATTGCCTCATTGACAATTACACAGTATCTTTACCCTCTTACCTACTGAGTTTTATGGAAACTATTTCAACAGCGTAGACATTTATCATTACAAGAGAAACTTCCATTTAGACATTAACTACCTTGGCTTTATTAGAAACTCATTTTCCACAGATGTCCAGGCATGATTTGCTCCTTTTTATCAGGAAATAAATAATATCAGGTAATAGCTTCCTGTGGCAGAGGTTACATCTTTATTATACCCAGAGAAATAGATATCAACCAGTCAGAGAACAGCCAGATGGCTTACCCTTCTTATCAATAAAATTTAATTTTCACTAAGCCAATTGTGACCAAGCTCATTTTTAAATAGGAAGCCGACATTTAGGATCCTTATATGAGGCAGCAAATATGACATCCATGAGAGTTTCAAATTTGCACTAACACAGATCCCAAGTCAGAAACCTAGGCCTCTTCTTTGACACTAAGCCACTCACTCATCAAGTCCTACTGGTTCCATCCCATATTATCTCCTGAATCTGTCTACTCTTTGTGTTTCCAATGCCCTTAGTGTAGTCCTGTCATTTCATACGTGGTTCACTGACACAACCAACTCCTGCCTGTCCCATCCTTCCTCCTCCATGCCATCACAATGGACTGTTGAAAGCAGAAGTGTATCCTTTTTAGAAGAGAGCAAACTGCCTAAACGTGGTTTTAAATGTCTGTTTGATCTGCTCTCCTGCCTAGTTTCCTGCCTTATTTGCTACCTCCCTATCCCTTTCCTCTGACACTACGTCCCATTTATGGACTAATTACTTGCAGTTCGCTCAAGTAGACATAGTTCACTTCTACCTCTGTGTCTTTGCAAACATTGTTCCTTTTGCTGAAAATGCCTTTCCCACTGCCCTCCCCACTTCCTTTCACCTTGATCGTAATAGCTAACTGCTGCTTTCCTTTAGTCTCCAGCATACACACCATCTTCCCAATGAAGACTTCCCTGGTCCCTCAAGACTAGACTACATATCCTTCCTATATGCTTCCCCAGCATCTAAGTGAGTGTTTAATAAACTTTACAAACAACAGTATTGTCAACATTAACTGGTTAGTCTTGTAGGATCTTGTTCAGATGATTAGCTTGGGCGGGGGGCAGGGTGTGTGCTCAGGTATGATTATTACTCTGATTTCTGGTTCTGACATGCACACCCTCCCCCCAGCACACTGACCTTAACAATGTCACCAATAGGTGCATCAGTTAGGAACTGCAATAAACTGCTCATATCAGAGAACAAAAAATCACAGAGTCTTCAACAAAATAGAAGGTTATTGCTCTCTCACAGAAAGGGAAGTCCAAAGATGGATAGTCCAGGGCTGATCTGCCACACCACAAAGCACCTTGTCTAGCTGTTCCACCACCTTTAGTGTAGGACTTCCATTCTCTAAGCCACAAAATGTCTCTGGGTCTCCAGACATCCAACCTTCATTCCAAACAAGAAAAGGGTCAAAGTAAGGGGGATTCTTCCTGATGGGTGAAAGGGAGCTCTTCTTGATGCCTTACCTATTGCCTTCAGCTTATTCCACATTGGCCACCCTTGTATGTAAGAAGGACTGTGAAATGAAGTCTTTGAGTTGAGCACACTGGTGCCTCAAATAATATCTTATTTACAAAGAAGGGGGAAGTGAATACTGAGTAGACAACTAGCAGTTTACTCCACACTGAGAGGAGTTGTATAATCCACTCTTTAAGAAAATAATTGCTCTGCTTTATAAATTCAAATTTCACATAATCTAAGAAACAACAAATTGTTTGGAAAGAGGAGTCACAGCAGGGACTTTTAAAACAGTACACTTCAAATATGAAAGAGGTTTTAAAAAATCCAAGTCATATATAATTTTTCAGGAACACATCTCTTATATACAAGGAGGGATACCCTCATACAGAGATCTCATTTATTCACTCCTACGTTATCCACAATGAACTATCAGTGAGTAACATTGAACATATTACCTTCTGTGCTCCTCACTTTATGAAGCAGGATTGGTATTCCCACTTGCAGATGAGGACACTGAGGCAGAGAGTAGTTTAGTGACTTATGCAAGAATCACACGGCTGGTGATAGCACAAGCACTCAAACCCAGGGCCATCTGATGCTCTACTCTGTAATGCAACTTCCCCACAAGCCTCCCCCATTTCACTTGGACTAATGATTCTGACACTCCCCAAAATACAATTTCCATCATGTTGAATGTGCTACTTAAGATCGAAGTGTATTCACAGATGAATAACTGAAATGTATGAAATATTCACACTGTATGAGTTTAAACATGACACCCAATAACTGAGCCCATGCTGGCTTATCCCTAATGGAAAATATTGGACACTTTATTGTGTTTAAGTACACAATGAGTGATTTAATTAGATTACTCAGGGTCTTAAAGCTAGAAGAGTCTGTAGAGATCATCCAGAAACCCTTTACTCATTTTTGAGATGAGAAAACTCAACTGGCTAACTGATTTGGTGAGAGTCACACAACAAATGAGCTGTACTGCCAAGGAGAGAACCCAGGCCCCCAGCCTTCAGTATTCCAAGGTTCTCTTTTTCTGCAGCATCCCTTAGCTTTCACTTTCCCAAATCTTACAGCCAGTGATCTAAGTCCTCCACCACATCCTGATACCCCTTATTTTATAGAACTATTTGTATTGAGTAGATATAAATCAGAGATTTTCAAAGTCTAGCTTAAATTCCCTGGCACCCTTAAGGCACTCCATGATTTTCCTAATGAGAATTAATTGTTCTTTGCTCTCCACTTAAATTATACTTTAAACCTCCATTTTAGAACGTAATTCCTTCTGATTTATATTAATTATTTTTGCTGGTGTCCCATTCTAGATTATAAGCCTTTTAAAGGACTTGTTTTTTATAGCCTCCAAGCAGCTGGTTTGCTCTTTTGTCTAGACCAGGTGTTCAATGTGAATTCACTGAATGAATGAGTGAATAATATAATTATATTTTAACATTTTTTAGGATATTTTAATTTTCTTTTTTTAATCAAAGTATAGTTGACACCAATGTTACCTTAATTTCAGGTGTACAAATTGTGATTCAACAACTCTATACGTTATGCTATGCTCACCAACTGCAGCTACCATCTGTCACCACCTAATGCTACTATAATACCATTGACTATATGCCCTATGCTGTACCTTTCATCCCTGTGAATTATTCATTCTGTAACTGGAAACCTGGTTTAGTAGGTTTAATAGAGTATTTCTTTAAGTGTTTCTGTTTAAAGGTGTGTCTCTCTAGATTTAAAAATAAACAAAATTGTGCTCATCCCTCTATATTAGTACTTTCCATATTGTGTTGTTTGTTGCCTATTTTCTCATTTAGAGTATCCTCCAGCAGAATGCCAAGTCTGCACAAAGAGGCTTACTTCCACTTGCTCCCTCCCGTTCCCTAATGCCCAGCACTGTGTCTGATACCGAGTCAGCACCCAAGCACCCAATAAATGGGAGATAAGTGAATGAATCTCCTCCAGTTCATAGACGCTCATAGGATTTTTGCAGTTTCAATCCAAATCTTTCTGAAGCATATACCCATGGAAGTAAATACCTCCAAGCAGCTATTTTGTTCTTCCAAAGAAATTATTGTAGAATGTGTGAGAACATTCAGTGGGCAAATATGCAACATGTCTTAGAAAAAATGGAAGTGTGGTTGTCAAGGAGAAAAGATACAAGGACAAGAGTCTTTGAAGCTGTGTCATTAACTATTCCCAGTAATGCTGACTACAAACCAACCACAATACTTCAGAGCCCACCCAGCAATAAGCAATTCTTGCTTGTGCCTCTGGGATGTTTGAGCAGACAGCTCTGCTGATCTTGGCTGGGCTTGGCTGGGTGGTTTGTCTGGTCTCAGTTAAACATCTCACAGGTACAGGGAGATATATCGATGTACGGGGGTCAGCTGGCCTGCAGCTGAAATAGAATATTCTTGGCTGGAATGACTAGGCTAACTCATCTCTATTCCAAGTCTCTAATCACCCAACAAGCCAGCACAGATGTTCTTATGGTGAGGAAGAAGGTAAGAATGAGAATAAGCCTGATTGCACAACTGCTTTCAAGCCTCTGCTAATGCCATGCTTGCCAACAACTCATTGGCCAAAGTAAGTTTCACGTCTGAGACAAGAATCAAAATAGAAGACCACTGTAAAGTTATATAGCCAACAGGGCGGGGTGGAGAAATGGAGCCAGTGTTGCAAATCTACCACAGAATAAAAACTGAATATTGCTTGTTTAAATCTTTTGCCCCTAGCATGTAATAGTAGGCTTGATAAATATTTGTTGAACAGATGTGCAGATCAATGGATGGATAGATGAATGGATGAATTAATGAAACTAGTTTATGGGGCTCTTAACAGAGACTAGTCATCAATAACTCAACTATCGACTAGATTATGCCAGCAAGAAAACATTTGTCCTGAGATTTCCACAAGGTCCAATATAATAACTTACAGAAGTAGAAACAAGCACACACTTACTGGGTCCATCAAGCAGCTCTGGGAATGCGTTCTTCAGAATCCTTCTCTGATGAACATGAAGTATTTTTCAAGGTATCCACCCTTCTTTAGTTATAACAAATATTTCTGTGCAACTAAACTGAGTTTTTATCACAATTGCATTAAAGACATTCTAATATCTCCAGTTCTTGCTTCTTTACTGCACAAAATTAAAGCATCAAAAAAGTATCTTTGGGAAAAAAGAAAAGTATCTTTGGTCACAATTACAAGCTTTTTTATTGCAAGAACAGCAACATTAGAAGCCTCCTGAACCACAGCTAACCTCTGACAAAGCCAGGCAAAAATCCAGTTTTGAAGTAGATCTCTACTCAGGAACCTTTAGTAGAGGAAGAAATTCTCCACAGGTGATTAGATTGCACTGTAAAATTCTCAACCAAAACTGAGAGCTGCTTATAGCTTCTTCCTTTATCTAAACCCAAAACAGTATACAGCATTCTAATGAAATGGATTTAATAGAAAATTAATTCACCAAGTCAAGGGGTTAGGATGATGAGACTTCTACGTTGTACTCCTAGGAAACAGGAAAATGGCACACTTGTTCTAAGAAATAAACTCAAGAGCTTTTGGTGAGTTCTGTATAATAAGCAAGTGATCAATATTAATTGTTGATAGTATTTAATGTTTCAGATTGCCCTGAGGAACATGAAAAATTGGGGACGTATAGTTAGTTCACTAACATTTACTGACCCTTAGTATATGCCAGTCTCTGAGCTAAGCACTCTTTTTTTTTTTTTTTTGGTATTTTTAATGACCGAAACCAAACAAATCTAAAACCGCAGCTTCTGGAAGAACCACTTGTTCTTGCCGGTCTTGTACCTCTCCTCGAACTTGACCTTGGCCTCTCGTCGGGCCTTTCGTTTAAGAGCAGGGTCTCTGAAGACATCCTTGTTCACAACAGTCTTGTCCAAGGGGATATCCACAGAGTACCTTGTGGGCATGAGGTGACTGTAATTATAAACTTTCACAAAAGACTTGATCTTTGACCTCTTGGCGATTTTCTTCTTGCCCATGGCAGCTGTCACTTTGCGGGGATAGCGGTCAATTCCAGCCACCAGAGCATGGCTGTAGGGACGGTCTGAGCTAAGCACTCTTAATTCATTGTCTCATTTACTCCTTACAACATCCTATAACGTGGGTATTTTTCAAATGTTTACATTTTCCTATACATATTATAGAGGAAAGAGCTAATACTGCTAACGGCCGGGGGACCATGCATCCTGGTTTGGCCTGATTTGTGCTTGTTGTCCTGGCATAATTATTGATAACACTCACTTCACCCTTAGAAGTGCCCTGGTTTGGATGATTGTTATGATCACCCTGGTAAAGAAACTTGCCCACACAGCTAGTAAATGGCTGAGCTGGGACTACCAGGTGGGTTAATCTTACACCAGGGACGTCAATTTCACCTCACTGTCTTACAACACCTCACAATGATGACTGACAGAGTCCATTCCTGGTATCTGTCAACTTAAATCCAGAAACTGAGAATGTAGAGATCCTGAAGTGTAATAAAACTAGAAAGTGGAACTTGAGTAAATTCTAGTTATATTCCCAAAAGACTGGGAAAAACTGAATAGCCCCAAGAGCTGGAAAACAAGCAGGGAATAGATGCTTTCCAAAGCAAAGTCCCTGAAATTCATCCTTTGGATAGAAATTAAAACATTCCTTTATATACTTAAATATCAACTAATTTATTGAATTGCTATTGCATTTATTGAATATGCACATTGAAGAGACCAAGATTCTGTCCTAGCTCCTAAGTAAAAGAGAAGACAAGTTTACAGTTAGAATATCCTTCCTCTTTCCCATTTATCTTACTACCAGTAAATAGCAACATTTATCTCCTTTTTTGCAACAGGAAGGATAGTTTGTATTTTCAAAGAGGGTCAATTTGGGTAAAATGTAAATCAACAAAATCAAAATGCATTCTTTCAAAGTCCCGCTGGTTCCCCCAGTAGTAGGGATTATGTACATTAGCAGCACAGAAAATGTAAAAGAACTAAGGAGGAAAATTGTAGGGGAAATGCAAATAAGTACATTTCTTGTATTTATTCATGAGTAGATTTCTTGCAAAAAGAGACAATCACCCAGGTTCCTTAGATCATACTGACTGTTCTTTGCTAATGCACAAGACTAGGAACTCATGCACGTGTTCCTTATGCAAATCAAATTGGAAAAAAATTAACTTGGAGGAGTGGTTGTTTGCTTATAAAAGAATCCCCATTAAATTCTCTTGAGAAAATATATAGACTAAATCAAAGGAGGAGGAAATGACTAGTCCAAAAAGATGACAATAGTAGAAGTCGGCCCAAATTATAAGAACGGAGGCCAAATAAGAGTCAGGGAATTAAAAAAGCAATTAGAATAAACACACAGAGATGCGAGAGGAGAGGAGAAATAGAAATAAGGCCTTCTTACAGAATAATTAGAGAGAGTGGTGGTGACTCAGAATTGCTCCTCCAAACTACAGTCTACATAGTGAAGCCAGAGCATCTCAAACTCGTAGGGGATGCGTCCATTGTAGACAGTGACAACAGATGTCCCAGCTGCTTGATTGCTCTGGAGAGAACTGTGTGAACAATAATGCAAACCCCACCTAGGAGACAGAGAGAGAGAAAAAGCTAGAGAAGAAAAATTCGTAAGGGAAGAAAGGAGTTGGGTGGGCGCTCAGCCGTCTGCCTGACAACACCTACAGGCCCAGCTGAACCACCCCAAGCAGATGAGACCTCCAGACCTGTAGCTCCATGACCCCCCTTGGTCACAGTGTCCTGGGGTGGAACATGGGTCAGAATAATTTCCTTCGTACTGATATCAACACTCTTTCATCCTGTTCACAGTGCAGGGAGACAACAGGCGGGCCCCTCCCACCTTGTTTTCCTGTAGGGCCGACAGGCACTAGCGTGGCGATAGCGTCTCCTGGAAGAATATTACCAAGAAATGCTCTTTCTCACCTCCAGGCATTCATCGAGATCCTGGAAGCCTTTCCTCCTGAGAGGCGATTCCTAGATTTTAAGAATTGGTGTGGTTTGAGAAGACCATTTTAAAAAAATCAGTGTTAATGAAATAAAGCTTCTCATAATTAGAAACACATCAAGGCAAGACATTTGGGAAATGAGACTCTGTCCCCTGGTGGCTCTCCAGATATGGGTTCCATCGGCCAGGACCCACCCAAATCCACTGAAATGTGACTGTCCGAAAACAGAGAGGCCACAAAGAACGGCGCGCAGGCCCACATTTGATCCAGGCAGCTCTGGACTTTGACAGCTCTCTCTTCTACCAACTCCTGTTTTAGGTGGTAAACATTCTACTATTAGGTGGTAAAAACATTCTACTATTAGGTGGTAAACATTCTACTATTGCTAATACTATGAATAGTAACAATGACACAAAATTATACAGTTGGCATTTATTGGTGCTTGCTGTGTATGGTTAAGCAGAATAATGACCCCCGCCCCCACCCCCAAAAATGTCCTAATCCTCAGAAACCATGAATATGTTATGGTAACGGCAAGGGAGAATTGAGGTTGTTAATCAACTGACCTTAAGATCAGGAGATCATCCTGGATGACCTGGATAGGCACAGGTCAAACGACCTTAGCTCCATGTCCAGACATGCACTGCTCTGCCCCAGCTGTTAGACGGGCTCCAAAGAGACTTAACAGCAGAAGAGGAGGGCAAACAGTCAGTGTCAGGCTGAAGAGACGTGAGAAAGACCGGACCGGTCACTACAGGTTTTGAAGACGGAGGAAGGGGCCATGAGCCAAAGAATGCAGGCAGCCCCTGAAGCTGGAAGAGCAACAATAGCAAAACCCAGATTCTCTTCTGGGGAGAGAAGAAAGGCAGGCGGCCCTGCCAACACCCTGAATTTATCCTGCTACCCCCATTTTGGACTTGGGAGCTCCAGCGCTATAAGATACTAAATGTGTGTGGTTTTAAGACATGAAGATTGCACAGATGTGTCACAGGAACAATAGGCAGCGAATACACTGTGCCAAACTTTGGGCCAAGTGTTTCATGTCCAACTATCTCTCATTCTGGCAAACACTGAATAAAGACATGATCATCCCACTCACACCAATGAAGAGACTGAGGCTCCCAATGTTTAGGGACTTACCTAAGGTCTCAGCTAGTCAAATGCAGAGCTAGAATGCAATCCAGGCCTGTTTGACTCCAAAGCCCAGATCTCTTCTCTATTCAAGACTAACCCATATGGAATCAAACCTGAAAACGACCTTAGCTCCATGTCCAGATATGCACTGCTCCGCCCCAGCTGTTCGACTGGCTCCACAGAAGCTGAACAAAGCACACACGTGCGCGCGCACACGCACACACACGTGCACGCACACACACACAGAGTCAATTACCATTTAAAAATAGCTCCCTATCCAAATGGCCAAATGAAAGTATTATTTTGGTCTAATTGGTCCTCATTTATTCACTATATAGGACTCTTCTGAAAAAAAAGGATGGAAGGGGCCAGGGGTGACTTGTGAATGTAGCCTGAATGCTTGGCTGAAAGCACTTTGAATCAATAAGCAAGCTAGTGCTTTGGTCTAGGAATTTTACTACAGTCAAGTTTGAAATGCTTTTCACTTTTATAATTAATTACCGTGGGTAATGCTTTTTGTTATTATTTTTTATAAGTAATTACCAAGCATTGCTAGTCACCAGCAACTTTTCATACACTGCTTAAGCATACAGAGATAAGAAATCAGAACCGTAACTAGAGTGCGTGTTCATGGATTACTAAAATACTCACATAAGAATTACACACTAATTCAACTACAATAAAAAAAAAATTACACTTGAAGAGCTTATTATATACTATTCCTTCCCCTTCTGAGAAACATTTGAGCAGAAGCCTAGCATGGTTACCATGGCAACTATAATGCAAAATTGTCAGTAACTTTATGAATTGCAAATTCCTCTAAGGGTGTTGGGGATTTTTTTTCCTACTTCCATTTTTAACCATCTCATATGCATTATTCCAGCAATATGTTAAACAAGGTTTTTGGGAACTCATGCATCATTTCAAAACAAGTTATGTTCTAAATGCTCAAATTCCATTATTCTAACAAGAGAAAGCTAAACAGGGAACACCCAATTTGCCGAATATTAAATTGTCCATTGTTTTTAATGGAGTTCCCAACACATTTACTACCCTCACCTTTTCTGAAAAGGATCCAGTTAGTCAAATAAAAGGAATCACTATATTCTTCATCACTGTCTGTATCTCCCTGAGAATGGAGAAAGGGATAGTCCTAGTTTAAAAACAAAACAAAACAAAATAAAATAAAATAAAATAAAATAAAATAAAAATGCACAGGCCCACAATCTGCTTTTCCTCCAAGTAACTTCAGTCACTTTCTGCATCAAACCTTTAATCAAGTGAATGGTCAATGTTCACTATTGTCCTTTCTCAATACATCTTCTCTCATGTTCTCATTAGACCACGAAAATGACCCAGAGAAGTTCCTTGAGTAGCGAGTTTCCCAACATGGTCTGTTTGTGTTGGGAGGTTAGAGACTTGGAAAGATAGCCAAAAGCATGTGTGACAATGTGAGTGCTTTCTCACAAATACTTGCAATGGCAGGTGGGGGTACCCACATAATCCTAATTGGTTCTGGTGCTAGCACTGCCATTTCCTAGCTATGTGGCTTTGGACAAGTCACTTATGCTCTGCGAGCTTCAGCTTCCTCACCTCTAAAACAAGGATTTAAAATTTTTGCTCTGTCCGTTTCACAAGACTGTTGTAAGGATCACATGAGATCATGTATTTGAAAGCCACCATGTCCTATTAAAATATTACTCTCAATTCTTCTCAATTTTTATTTCAGATAACCAGTACTAAGAATCTCCAAAATATGAATATTCTTTATTTTCAGAATCTGATGTCAAGAAGATAAATGCTGATTCGTACCTTGGGTGTCTTGGGTTTAGAAAATAAATTGAAATAAAGGTAAAGACAAAAAGAGCAGAATGAAATCCTATTTTATGAAGGAAGACCTACATTTTTGTCTCTGATCAGTTTCCAAGTTGTGAGACCTATTTGTTTGCAAGACTACACACAGAGAATGACTGCATTCAAAGCGTATCTCTAAGACAAGGGTACATCCATGTGCTCACTGAGCTCAAGGAGGAACAGCATTTTGTGAAGCCAAGTGAGTCTACTGTTTGTTCCTCTCTGTGCTGTTTTGTAGCAACTTCTCGAGGTTGGAAGAATGCTAGCATTTTTCCTATCCTTGAACAGTAGTCTTCAAAAAGGATGTAAGTATGGCAGAACTCTTGTTAGACATAAATTATTGTGTACAAGACAATCAGAGAAACACGGTGGAGAAGCTTTAAAAGACTGAGACTCTGGTTTCCGGGACTTTCTTTTCATTCCTTCATTTGTTCACTTAAACATTGACTGAGAGCCAATTCTGCTCTATTCCAGAAAATAAAAGGAAGAATCAAACACATTTGCGCTCATGAAGAGCTCTCTGATTTATTGAGGGGAGAGTATACGATCTTTCTTTCTAGCCCTAACTGCATCGAAAGGCCATCAGGACACAGAAATGGCAAAGACTACCACAAATGGGGCAGGAACAAGTAAGGAGAGACATCCCAGGGAAAGTGTGTGTGAACTACATGGATTTAGGAGTTTTCCAGGTGGAGAATTGGTGCAGGGATTCTGCAGAGTAGAAGGCATGTGGAAATGCTTGGGAAGGTGAGATTGTAATGTTGAAGACCCCCATGGCTAGAGCACAGGATGCCAAGGATGGGGAATAATGACCAAGGAATTTCACGGAGCAGGTCCAGGTCCAACTCGTCAGCATGCAGTATGTGCAGAAGCAATGGGGAGTCGGAATATTTTAAATAAGGAAGGGGAATGACCTGTCAGATCTGGGTTTTAGGCAGGACCCTTTAGGAGTAGCAGAGTCAAGCAAAATGAGTACAAGTGGTCAAAGTCCCTGCCACGTGCAACAAGAGAGCCTGCTTTCATCAGAGCAGACCCAAATCCCAATGGTCTTGAGGGCATGAAAAGCCGGGGAAAACTGTGGCAAGGAAGTCAGGATCCACTGGACTCCACAACTTCCTGAAGAGTGAGAGAAAGTTTGAAGAGTGTCAGCATTATCTCAGAAGGTGAGCACACAGATTCCATGGTATCTCCGCCTTCCCCAGCTTGGCAATAATACAAAAATGTGGTCGATCCCCTTCACTCCATGTAACTCACACCAGATGCGGATGCCCTTCGACTCTTCCACAGCTACAGTTCCCCAAATCATTTCTTTCCAGAGGTCAGGCATCTGGAGCTCATTAAATCCCACACACCAACATTTTAACTGTGTAAAACTTTTTATTTGCAGTGCAAATGAATGTTGAATTTGATTTACGCAGCACTGTGTATTCTTCGTTCTGGGAGGATGGCCTGCTCACCTAGGAGCTTGGGGCAATGGGGAGGACCTTTGGCCAAAAGCTGGAATTGGAAATCTAGGCTTTGTGAATCACTTGTAAAGAATGGAGAGCTTCAGGTCTTAGAGAAGGTTTATGTGACCTCCTTGTTATACAGGCAAGGAAACCAAGACCTGAAGAAGTTAAATGACAGAGGTGGAGGCTGGGACTTGGGTCTCTTGATTCTCAGTCCAGTGGCCTTCTAGTTCTCCTGCCTCTCTACAGTTCAAAATACAAAAGAAGAAGAAGACGACGACAATGACAGGGGAGGAGGAGGAGGGGGAGAAGAAAGAAAGAAAAGAAAAGAAAGGAATAGAGAAGAAAGGAAAGGAAAGGAAAGGAAAGGAAAGAAAAAAAGAGAAGAAAAAAAGAAAAAGTGGAAGGAGGGTCTTATCTATGATGAAATTCAAAAATGAAAAAAAAATTACGTATGTGTAATGTACCAGCACATTCATATTGTAATATAAAAATGAGAGAAAATTGATGAGATTTGTTTGAAAATGACTTGCTCTCTGTTTGATTGGCATAAAGTTATGGAATACATGATGTATGGCTCCTGGATCAAATCTGAAACACGAAATAACCTGCTCAAAGTCATGTGGCTTGTGAGTCTAAGTCTGGGTTTTTTCATCTGGAAAATGGGCATAATAACATATACATCAAAGTTGGATTGTTTTATTTAATTAACCTTTGAGAAAATAGCTTAAAAGACAGTGGCTAGTATTGTGTTTTATATATTATATATGTGGGTTTGAGCTTAAAATAGTTTCCCTGGGAACTCACCATATATTCATTCCCATGATGCTGTCATTGTTCAAAATATTTGGTACATTTTTTTCCTTTGGAACTGCTGCCAGAGCTAGCTTTTACATCTTAGGAGAAAATCATCCCTTTAAGCCTACGTTTTGGCCAAGAAGAGTTTTACTCAGTTTTATCAATTTCATTCACCAATGTTAGCTGTGAGGGAGTTTTAACCATTTGTGAAAACAACAGCCAAATACAAAAGATGAAGATTTGCCATGACTTAGGATACTCAAAAGAATTTGCTTCCTCAGGTAGAGGGGATACATTTTCTATTTGCCAGATCAGGCCCAGGAGCCTTGGGAAAGTCACAAGCCATGGTACCAAACCCTGTTCCAGAGTTGAGAAGGTGGGAAAGGGGATGTTGAGGACTCAAGGTCAGCCCTTGGAACGCTAGAACTTTCTGGAACGTTTGAGATAGAAATCTTGCCTCTCAGAAACAATTCCATATGGATTTTCACAAGTAGGAAAGATCATTCTAGCTCCGGGAATGATTAATTCTCATTCTGCGTGAGGGATAGAAGGAAAAGAGGCGGCCTGTGAGGGCCACTCCTGACCTTGAACGCAAAGCAGGCTGAGGAAGACACAGAAGGATACGCGGGCTGCTCCTACCCACTCCTTATTCAGGATAAACTTATCCCCTCTCCTCTCCACTGAGACAGACAGACACAGGCACGCACGCGCACACACACACACGATTACAGACTCCCTGCCTCTGAAACTTTCAGGGATTCTGGGGTTAGCATCTTGCTTGCAAATTGCACCTCGAACATTTTCATTCTTCATGTTGTTATCATTATAACCCTATCATTATACTGCTGGCTAATCATGAATAAAACAATAAACAGGAAAAAATCCTTTCCCTGGTGAGCATAAATAATTGCAGATGAATACCTCGTGTTTGGGCTCTGCACCACGTAACGTTCTATGCTATTATGAGCAATATCAGAGGATGTTTTATCGCAAGGGATCATTTTTTCTAATAGTCATGTTTACTCCCCTTTCAGATTCCAGCCTCGTCCTGAAGGCCCTACAAAGTTCCTGGGAGGGAGTTTGCAGCTCTGGCCTGCAAGCGATGGAACAAGGATCCTTTCTCTCTGGGAGTAATCCTCACGGGAAAATGTGAAGCCAAGCAGAAGAGGGCAGGAGGTTCTTCTTTAGCCAGAAGTTGAAAGAAAAAAAACACATAGGATATGGATTCTGGAGTGAGCTTCGCTGCTGCGGGTGAAGGAGCAAGGAAAGGAAATCCAGCATTTCCTTTGAAAATCTATCATGGCCCTGAGAGGCTACTGGGAGGTGAAACCAGCCTATTGTACAGGCCAGATGGGGCGTGGGGCTGCAGGTGGCTCCATTTTCTTCCCTCCCCTGCCCGCCATTGCGGCTCTGCTCGCTCTCCCTCCTCCCCCAGCAAGGACAGCTCAGACACGCACTGGAGCGCTTTTGGTCACCCCCGGATAGTAGAACAGCTTCGTGTGCAGGTATTAAGAGTTCATCTACTCACCTATTCTCAAAGCCTTCTAATCCCTCGCCCACTTAAGGTTCCTTTTCCCCGCTCAGTAGTGAGCGAGTCTCTGCTTCTGCTGTTTGTCCACCCTGTTCTTTCTCCCAGTCCCCCTGCCCCACTCGCTGTGCTACTTTTGGCTCCTGCGGGGTCAGGACGGAGACGAGAGACAAGGGATAAAGGGTCTGTTGACTGATGACCTTGTCTTCTGTGAAGATGCCTTTGGTGTGTCGGCTGCACCGATGCTGGCTCCTCCTCACGTGAGTGTTGCGGGGTTCTTAAGAGACACGACCATCCCCCTTTCCACTGGGTGCTGCCCTCTGACACCACAGTGTCCCCGCCCTTACCCCCACAGTGCTCTCTCAGGCTGACTGTGAAAACACTACACGCACTCTCCTTGCCGGGTTTGCTGCGCCCTGGCAGGAAGTCCTCTAGGGCGATGCCTTTCAGGAAGACTCAAGCAGGTATTAGCCATCCGTGCCATTCCCCTTCCCAGCCCAACCTGGAAGCCTAGAGCCCTGTCACACTGCCCTCTGCATTGGCTCTGCCAACAGAAGCAGCTCCAGGCAGTCTCCTGCCTTTGGGCTTCTGCAGGCTAGAGTCAGGATCCTATCTCCACGCCCCGCCATGTTCAAAGGACCCACATCAAGATCTCAAAAGAATTCTGAGTCAAGGTCTCTGGAGCGTCACTCCATGAGTCATGGCTACACTTCACTGAGTGAACAGTGAGTCCAAGCCACCAACATGCCCTCCAGGATGAGAACCATCCCCTCTCCCTTCCTCTCTATACCCTCGGTTCCCTGTATGGCAGGTGGCTCTAGCTAGGATTACAGATCATGTTTCTCTTGAGAATATATGAGCTTTTTGACTTAATCAAGTATTTTAAGCATAATATCCTTCTCTGTTATCATTTTAGGCAATTTACAGAGATGAATATGATTTCATATCTATAACACATGAAGTATGGATTTTTAGATTCATTAGGATATGTAATTCTGACATATAAAAGTTTATACTCATAAACAGTATTTCCACAGCACACAGGTCAAGGATGGTCTCATATTTATAGTAAAATTCATCTCTGTTCAATTAAAGTTAATCCTGAAAACCTTGTCAAACATACATAATATAAGGTACTTAATTCTTTCATAAATTCTTATGAAAGGGATGAATAGGTGGATGGATGGAGAGATGAAATATTTTTAAAGCACCAAATCTAGGAAGTCAACATGAAATGAGAGCTGGATTTGGTTTCTTATTCTTCAACATGATAGCTGTGACCTTGAGAAATGTCATTTAACCTCTTCATGTCTCAATGTCCTCATCTGTAAATAGATACAAATACGGTCATCACAAAGCCTCGCTCTGAGCATCAGATAAGATAACCCTGGGAGCTCTAGAGCTACATATAACAGAAGGGTGTTAGTGAGATGGGGGCAGAGGTTCTGCAGCTGTTACCTTGAACAATTTCCATGTTTCGGTGACTCACTTTCACTACCTGCAAAATAGACATTGAAAGACTTCTCTCCAGCTTTCCCTGCAAGGCAGCCCATGCAGGGCATATCGGGGGCCCTTTGATTTCGGGCCCCAGTGGATCTCACTAGCTGTACAACCACGGAGCAGCCACCAAAATCTCTGTGCTACAGTTCTCTCAGCTGTTTTAAAAGGATAATGACGACTACCCCAGAGAGTGGTCCTAAGAATCAAATGTCTTAAAGTAGCACAGTGCCTAGAACATAGCTAACAGTACTCAGCCGAGGCAACTATTAGAATCCAGTGTCCTGTGAATTTCCAGGGAAAAATACCATGGGGTTGCCTCTCCCTTTATTGCCTAGATTCAGGCATTTCTGAATAAGCTCTGTTGCTATGGTTACCTCCCAAAGACACCACATTTGAAAATGTGTTGGGAGATAGGGATTGATGGCAGAAGGCTTTAGTGGAGGACACAAAGCAACTTCAGCAACTGAGACATTTTAATACATGCGAAGTCTTTCTCTTGGAAACCAAAGTCACATTTTGCCAAAATGGAAATGAACTCAGGAAGTGGAGTTTCAGAAGTTCCGCATTTGGCCAGCCTCCCTCCCCCATCACTGGGACCTCAAGGACAGGTATATCTGGCCCTGAACCAACTCCTGAGCATCTCGGTTTTCTCCCCCCAGGATCTGGCAGTCTGAAGGATGTTGGTTGCCAGACAGAATTCATCAGATTCACTTCCCAGATGCTATCGCTTCTGATGCCGAATAAAAAATAGGTTGCCCAGAAATTGAGGTTGGAAAGGACAAGGGTAGCTGAGAAATGCACAGTGATACGCACAGAACAATAAAGGGCTATTCTTGTGAAAATTCATTAGCATATATATTTGAATATTCCAGGGATCTTCACATCCCTCCAATCCCATACTCGGTCCCTACAGGGGCCAGACCTAATATCCCAGGTTAAACTATCCCCCACAGCAGTGTTATAAATGGTTTTCGATCTGTCAAAATCAGTCACGGCTCCAACAGGGAATGAATAAAAGTTGGCCTGACCACGCTTCCTGTTTCCAACTACAGCAAACCCAAGACCTGATGGGGCCTCACGGGCCAGAGTATTGTACACTCAATCCTACTAAAAAGACTCTTTCTTCTCGGTCATTTTTTCCCAGATGTCCCAGGGAGCTGTCCTGCTCTTATTTGAAATTCAAACCACAAGGAAGTCACCTCTAAAAATACTAAGTTTCCCACTTGCCTTTTCACGATGATGCAGCACCACCTAGGGGACAGTGTCATTCATTTCTTGCTCTTTGCACTATAAAATTCCTTTTAAAATATTGCAGCTCCCCCGTCCCCCCCTCCCCCACGGCCCTTATCTACATAAGAAAGCCACAGAAGCTTCTCTGCACATTTTTTTCTAGATTCAGCTCCAGACTTACGTCAGCTGGAAACCCTGGTGGCCTAATTTATTACACAATGATCACTGCCAAGGATTGCGGCTCACATTTACAATCGCCATGGAAAATTTGCTTTATCATTATCAGAACTACCAATTATGAAGCACCTATCACATGACAAGGTATATATGTTTATTTCTAATATATACAATAGTCCTTCAAATTGGGCATTAGCATCCCCATTTTACATATGCAGAAATCAAGGCTCGGAAGAGCGAAGAGACTTCCCCAGGATCCCAGACCAGGGCTGTCTTACTCTTTCCACTATAAAATGCAATCTCTTTATCCTAACGGGAGTTGTGCCTACATGGCAGTGAGGCTGCTCATTTTAATGACTACACAGCAGAACATTCAAATAAGTATTGTCTTTCAAAGAAGTCACTTTGAATCCTCTACTGTCATTCCAATGACTAATGCTCCTAACATTTCTGAGTGTCTGTGGCTGGAACTGCCTGCAGCCCTGAGCTGCACAACACAATCTCCTGTTACATGATGTTACATGTTTAACCTAAACATGGTGGAGATACCATGATGTCAAGCAGTGTAACTTTTTCAGGCCCATTCTCTGTAGATTTTGATTCAGTGTATCTGGGAAAGGGCCCAGGAATTTGTATTTTCATCAAGAATGCAAGTAAATGTGATCATCAGGAAAGTTCTAGAAATAATGTAATGATACATACATGTGCTTTGGGGTCAGAAGGACTTGGGTTGTGGATCTAGCTCTGTCTGTTTGTTTGTTTGTTTATGTATTTATCACAGAGAGAGAGCACAAGCAGGGGCAGTGGGCAGAGGGAGAAGCAGGCTTCCTGCGGAGCATGGAGCCTGATGCGGGGCTCGATCCCAGGACCCCGGGATCATGACCTGAGCTGAGGGCAGACACTTAACCAACTGAGCCACCCAAGCATCCCGCTCTTTTTTCTAATTGTGTACCCCTAGGAAAGTCACTGAATGCCCTTGAGTATCAAGTTTCTCATCTATAAAATTATACTAATATTTGTTAATAGTCACCAGACAGGGTTGTGGTATGGACTGAACGAGATTAAGGATGAAGGGCTTGCATACTGAGTACCCGGCTTATAAGCGTCACCTCGTAATCAGTCGTTGCTATTGTAACATAATCAGCCTCTCAGCTCATCAAATTTGCCCTATGTGACTTTTTGCTATTTCCAAATATTAAATCCACAGTGAAATGATATCAGGACACATAAAATATACTACAGTAACATGCTTAATTAAAAAAATAAACAACTAAAGACTCTAAGGAGAGGAGATGATAGATAAGAGAGACAGAAATATATCATTTTTAGGGTAAGAAAATGCTCTAGAAATGAGAGACCAATATTTAAAACAGTTTGACACTCAAGAGAATAACATGTTTCTAAGGGGGGAAAAAACCCACAACACACTGATACAAGAGATGGCAGCAACCCAAGTGTCTATGGATAGATGATGAATAAATAAAATGTGGCCTATACATACAGTAGGATATTACTCAGCCCTAGAGAGGAGGGAAATGCTGACACCTACTACCACATGGATGGACCTGGAGGACCCTACGCTGAGCAAAATAAGTCATCACACAAAAGGACAAATACTGTATGATTCCACTCATATGAGGTAGCTAGAGTGATTAAAATTCATACAGACGGAGAGAAAATGGTGGTTGACAGGGGCTGGCAGGAAGGGCAATGCGAAGTTACTGTTCAGGGGGTACAGTATCCATTCTACGAGATGAATAGAATCCAGCAGACGGAGGGTGGCGATGGCCGTGCTGCCTTGCTTGCATCTGTTTTTCTTTGTGGCTACGTGTTTACCCACGTCACCCAAGAAATATTGCTGGGCAAGGTAGGAGGCTGAGCCTGGAAAACCTGTTCTGATTTCCCTGCCCTGGCCCACAGGGGGGCTTTGAGGTAGATGGCTGTGGAGCCTGGCGCTCCCCGAGGAGGACACGGAGGGAGCGAGGGAGCCCTCTTACAGCCCCATGCCCGTGGCGGGTCCCGCCCAGGGGCAGCTGGGAGAGAGCGAGCACTTCGAAGGCACAGCCCCGTGGATTGGACTGCGTGGGCCCCCCTCTCGGCTACAGCAGGGGCACTAGCCGTGGATGCAACTCGATGTGAACCGCGAGCTGGTGAAGAGGACATTGCCCGGTTTCCATTATCTTTTCTTTGAGGCTAGCATTTAATAAGGTAGACGGGAGATTTTCTGATGAGTCTAAGTGACATCAAAGCACTTCAAAGTTTCCCAAATATTATAGCATTAGCTTTTTTGTCTAATTTAACTTAAAAGTTATGACAAGATCAGAGTCTTTATGTATTTAACGAATTCCACATCTTTCCCCCATTCACTGCTTTTTTTTTTTTTTTTTTTTTTGCAAAAATAGGAATGGATTTCCTGAAACAATTAGGCAAAAGTTAGATGTTATTCTTTTCCTCTTCGGGATGATGTGGGTCCTAGTGTAGAGATTGCCTGAGATGGAACTGGCAGAGTTCCAGAGTTGAAAACCGGAGAAGTATGGTGACAACTGGGTGTACAAGCAGAAAATAAGAGAGGAGGGCTGGTCTCGCCTTTCATCTGCCAGGGAACATTTATTGCTGCCTGAAAGAACCTCCTGAGGGCGAGGTACACGTAAAACCAGCGGGCAGTATACATGATAGTCCTACTGGGTCTTAGTAACATGATGTATGTCTCTAACCTTGAAATTCTTTGCAGCAAAATTCAGAAAGCTTTTTAAAAAGGTATCCTAGGGGCGCCTGGGTGGCTCAGTCGTTAAGTGTCTGCCTTTGGCTCAGGTCACGATCCCAGGGTCCTGGGATCGAGCCCCGTATCGGGCTCCCTGCTCCGCGGGAAGCCTGCTTCTCCCTCTCCCACTCCCCCCGCTTGTGTTCCCTCTCTCGCTGTGTCTCTCTCTGTCAAATAAATAAATAAAATATTTTTTAAAAAATAAAAAGGTATCCAATTTTTGGCTCCAGGATAGATAGATAGATGACAGATAGATAGATAGATGATGATAGATAGATAGATAGATAGATAGATAGATAGATAGATAGATATAGATAGATACATTCTAGTATCTTTAACAGAAACCACTCTATCTAGCTTAAACACAGTGTGCTTGGATGTAAACTTCTGGCCATTAGCAGAAGGCTGCTTCTTCCTACAAGGCTCTTTTAGTCCTTGCAGGCACCTTGTAGCCTAGACAGAGTGGGGCCTGATGGCTCACCCCTTGGTTCCTACAGATAAAGAAGATGAGAAGCATTGGATTTCCCTGCTGTGCTGTGATGTGTTGTGTGAAGCCAGGAATGTGTCCCATTACCCGGACAGCTACTTAAGAAGCCTGCTGCTGGCTGAGCTGCTGACCATCATGGACGAGGGACACTCCAGCTGCTGACAGTTTCAATGGTGAGGTGCAGACAGTTGGCTTTGGGGAAGGCCAGCTCCTCATAAGTACAGGTCCAGGTAGATGCCCCAAATCTCTTCTGTTGACTTATATCTATTTGCTTAGAGATGTCCAAACTAGTTGCAGGGTGACTGTTCTAACAACACACACACACAATCAGAACTTCATTATTATTTGGAAATACTTGATACGAAAAAATTCAATTGCATTTCAAACCCATTTGTATCATCACACACAAAAAATCAACACTGCATTTGTCAATGACAGAACAAGAAGAGCTGTTAGGCCCTAAATAGAATTTTCAATTTTTGAATGGTTTTAAAAATGGTTTAAAATTATTTCATTAGCTATAAGGTATTTGAGAAACAAGACAGTGGATCACAGGGGAAGGGAGGAAAAAATGAAACAAGATGAAACCAGAGAGGGAGACAAACCATAAGAGACTCTTAATCTCAGGAAACAAACTGAGGGTTGCTGGAGTGGAGGGGGGTAGGAAGGATGGGATGGCTGGGTGATGGACACTGGGGAGGGTATGTGCTATGGTGAGCGCTGTGAATTGTGTAAGACTGATGAATCACAGACCTGTACCTCTGAAACAAATAATACATTATATGTTTAAAAAAAAGAAGAAGAAGAAGAAGATACTAGGAAGGGAAAAATGAAGGGGGGGAAATCGGAGGGGGAGATGAACCATGAGAGACTATGGACTCTGAGAAACAAACTGAGGGTTCTAGAGGGGAGGGGGTGGGGGGATGGGTTAACCCAGTGATGCGTATTAAGGAGGGCACGTATTGCATGGAGCACTGGGTGTTATAAGCAAACAATGATTCATGGAACACTACATCAAAAACTAATGATGTAATGTATGATGACTAACATAAAATTTTAAAAAAACAAACAAAAACAAAAACAAAAAAAATTGTTTCATCAGCTACTTATGTAAACAAAGTTTCTTGTCAATGGTGACTACCAAGAATTCGAAGACCTATTAAAATATCTTGATCAAGAATTGGATATAGCCATATCAAGCATGCAACTTGATATTTACCAGTTCTCTCTAGAAAGCAAGATCAAGTTTCTCATTAAGGTGTTTTAAAAATGTGTTTGGGAATTTTACACAAAATCAGTATTTAAAATCTTCTCTAATACTTGGGTTTTACTGATTTTCGTTATTATAGCATATGAAGAAAATATAATATTTTGTTCTACTAACCGCCAAATAAACACTCAAAATACTCCTTAACTTAGTGCTATGAAAACACTTCATTTTCTATGTGCACCATGACATAAAAAAGGTCGGGCTTGGAATGGAGTAGTGAGCCACATTATCACAGAGAACAAGATTTCACAGTACTTATTTACTACGTTAACATTCTAAGCAGAGGATAATGCTCTTGGCTCCTTTCCCTTTTAAAATTTAGATCAGAATTTTATCACATATACCACCACCACTATTGTTCCATCTCATACAAAACCTGCAAGAAATGTTCAGATTATATATGGTCCCCCTTTGTATATTACCAAATCTTACTCATTCTCCCCTGTACAGCCAGCTCTGAAAACCCAACCCTGTGACCCTTTCCCCTCAGAATTCCTCTTCCCTCTGCTTTGAGCCTTTTCACACATCAGGTTCTCTTTTGACAAACAATAATGGCGTCTTATCTCATAAGCAACTTGAGAGGATCCCCGTCTTAACTTCTTCATATCCCCCATGATTCTGAGAATACACTAAGTAAGCTCTTCGTGGTTATCACTAATTACTACAATGCTGTTTGGAGAATCAAACATTAGGAATGAATTGAGATCAACTAATGATTTGTTTTCTTTGTAATACATATTCATTTTTGAAAATATGAAAAATATGGGTAAAAATCACAATTCTATTCAGAAATATCCATCTTTATCCCTTTCCTTCCTGTCTTTTTCTGCACATGCATGCATTATATAAGCTGCATTTTTAAAAAATAAAATTTGAATCCGAGTATATGGAGTTGGTGTTTGCTTTTCCATTTAATATAATTGTAGGGTTTTCGCCATGTCAAGTAAATTATGGCACATCCAGGTATTTTACAAATAATAAAATGATGTCTTACAACAGTGCTTCTCAAATTTTAATGAGCACATAAATCACCTGGGATTGTTACAATACAGATTCTGGTTCAACAGGTCTTGAGATGGATCCCAAGATTCTGTATTTCTAACAACCTCCCAGATGATGGTGACACTGCTGGTCTGTGGACCACACTTTGAGTAGCAAGGGCTTAGAAAATGATATATATTCCAGTGATGATGAACACACATAATTTTCAATGTCTGGCTCATATGCAGTGAAATACCATATCAATGGAGTGATAAGAATCCTTACACACAATGCAGGAGTAATACAAATATTTATCAAGTGTGTACTATGTACGCATATAGGCACAAAGATCATTAAAAACCTAATTACTGGCCAATGTCAATAGATACCAGTCTTTCCAAGACTCTGGATGCATACAAAGGACATTCCATAGTGACAAAAAGCAGACCAGTGGTTTCCAGGGAACAAAGGGCAAGGCAAAGAGGGAGGAAACTTTTAGGGGTGGTGAGTATGTTCATTATCTTGATTGTGGTGATATTTTCATGGATATTTTATATGTAAAATCTGTTAGAGTGTATCAAATTGTACACTTTAAATATATGCAGTTCACTGTCAATTACACAGTAATTTTTTTTAAATACAGGGGGAGGGGAGGAGCCACAGAATCTGTTCCAGAAAGGTGTTTACATTCTACCAGCTGCATCTGCAAGTGCCTACCTCATCACACCTTCTTCAGCAGTACTGCAATTCTTGAAAAAAGAAAACTGCTAATTTAAAAGGCAAACGTAACTCATTTTTTTGGATGTGCATGGTTTTGATTAGTAGTAGACTGAAATTTTTTTGTGTCGATCAGTTCTTTGCTCATTTTTCTTTTGTTACATGAGTGTTTCTTACCAATTTATAGGGGCTCTTTAGATATTTGTCAAAAATATATCATGTATTTTTTCCCCTCAGCTTGATGTTTACCTTTTTGTATACTTGGCGTAATTGTAATCTATGTAGACATTTTAAAGAAGTTCAAGGCTAAAAAAATAAATAACAATAAAAATCTTAACACGGCTCCAAACACGAACAAGACTCAAAGTTCAGAACACAGAATTAGGCATAAATGAAATTAAAGTCTTTTCCAAACACCTAATTTCTTTCACAAGATGGCTGACTTATCACCACAGAAGCAAGCCGTGTATATAAACACATCAACTTTTACCTTTCACATTCACTCTTTTGGTTGGTTGGTACAGTAAAACAGGTTAGTTTCATCATTTCTACAGTGTGGAGACAGTGGTACTAAGATATAAAATATTTTGTGACTTGATTAAGAGTAGTCATAATTTGGATTTATAAACTCCCTAGTGATCCTCTCTCACTGAATGAGAAATGGGTCTATGAAATCAAACTGGGGCTGTGTGGTTTGGGTTTTTTTGGGTTTTTTTTTTGAGTCAGTTGAATGAATACCAGAAAAGGAGAATATGTAAATATTCTCCTAGAGGAATAAATCTTTCTATCCTGAGACATATATTACTAAATTGTTTCCCTTTGCTGTACGTGGAGTCTCACGAGACTTTTTTAGACTACAAACCAATAAAGAATGCCGATACTAGTAATACTAGTATAAAAGAGGAATGCCTTTTTAATCTGCCATGCCAACCGGTACAAATGCAAAGAAACTACTTCCTCAAAAGGTAGTTACAAGTATTCATAAAATTGTCCAGTCCTTTGAACATGAGCCATAATTAGCCACTAGAAGCAACAGATACACACATAACATTTAAAGAATGAATTTTAGTTTCTTTAATAAAATATTTTCAACTCTCATTCTGAAGCTTCTAAGGGTTAAATTGTTGGGCCAAGGACACAAAGCTAAGTGCTGTCCAATCTGGAACCAGAATCCAGATTTCCTGAGACTCAAGCCAAAGGGCAGTAGAGGATGGAATGATGTGGGCATCAGTGACGGGGCTGAGACTCATGAAAATCAAGTTCTTTGAACTCTAACTTCCTCAACCATAAAATGAGGGAGGTGGGTTAAATGATTGCCAAATTTCCTTTCAGCCCTAACCTTTCCTAAATGCAGGCCGGATAAGTGGACAAAATCTCTGACAGTTGAGCAGTCCTATGCTGGAGCTTTTTTATGGCTGCCCCAGGGTTCAACTCTCTTAAGCCCGAGTCAGCTCAGGCTCACACTCCAGCCCTGCCCTATTACCTGCATAGTCATGGCAAATAATTTATCCTCATATTAGAGATAAGGAAATGAGAGCCCCCAAGAGGATCCTAATAGAGCTATACCTCTAAGAGTTAAGATAATGAAAAGAGAGCATAGGTGTGAGAACTTAGCTGGGTCTGGCAGAGAGCAAGATGTCCAGAAATTGCAGGTCTGTGTATTTGGTGTACCTTAGTTCATCCGGGCTGATGTTAACAGAATGCCATCAACTCGGTGGCTTATCAACAACAATTTATTTCTCGCAGTTCTGGAGGCTGGCAAGTCCAAGATCAAGGCTCTGGTGGACTCAGCGTCTAGTGGGGGCCTCTTCCCTGCTCACAGAGGGTCATCTCCTCACCGTGCCCTCACATAGCAGAAGCAACAAGGGAGCTGTCTGGGGTCTCTTTTGTAAGAGTACTAATACAGTTCATGAGGGCTCCACCTTCGTGGACTAACCACCCCTCAATGCTCTACCTCAAATACCATCACATTGGGGGTTAGGTTTCAACATAGGAATTCAGAGGGGGCGACATAAACATCCAGTCTCTTGCATGGAGGTAAAACCATTCCAACTTAACATGGCATCAGGATTCATGGTCAAAGTGTCTGTGTCCACATGAGTCAAACACTAGGTAGACAGCTATACCGCAGATTTGAACAAATATTTCAACAAAAGAATGAACAAACGTAATTGAAAAGCAGTCCTCAGGTCTGACTCACAACATAGTTCAGCTATATATTTAATCTAAATGACTTCATGAAATGGTGGGGCGGGGAGAGGGAAAAGAAGGGGAAGGAAGGACCTCAGCAATGGCAAAAGTGACGTGAGCAACCCACAGCCTACCAGGTTTAATAAATTTGGACTCCTTGCCATCTCTGCAGTCTCATCTGTGCATCTTTCCATGGGACCCACAAACCACTCCCACCTCAAATGCCTGTTACGAATGCAGACGCCCCATCTGCAGCCATCCCGCCCATGCTATTTCGTTATTTCTTACACATGCTGCAATTCGAGCACCCGGCTACCATGTGGTCAAACTGAAAAATGTGGTCAATGCCTGAGTCCCAGGACAGCTTACCGAGAGAGTGTAGATGCGCAGATTTCGAACACAAGGACTGCCCAAGCCACCTCAGCCGCAGCCCATTCCAACTAAGGAACCAGTGTTCAATGCATCAAAGCTAACGAGCAAAAGTAAAACCTACAGCCCACGAATCTGTCAAATATCTGGGCCCTGGAGGGAATAGGTATGGTTGGGAAAGTGACCCTTCTGGAGTCACCTTCTAAAATGCCAAAAACAACATTTCTTCCACTCTTAAAATTAATTTTAACAGTAAACTGAAGTGACACTTTCTGTTATGGTGAGCAGTAAGGTGAATTCCACTGACAACTGAATTGCAGTCTTTATTAAAGTTCTTTTACAAACTTATGTCTGCTAATACGAAAAGGCTGCTTTGACTTTAACACGTGCTTTGCAGATTTACATCAGCAGTAAGAAAGACTTCAGCTGAGTAGAGTTTGGTCTTCAAAAGTGTGACTACATCCTGCATCTCCAGCCTTTCCACCTCCCAATTACGGACCTTACCAAAGAAGGGGGAAAATCATCAGTTTGCAAGAAGACGATGACAGTAAAATAAAAACTAGTTTCAAGATCCAAGCATATCAAAGTAACATCAAGCCAACTGGTTTTTAAAAACAAGTGTTATCTTATAATTACTCATATTTTAAAGGTTTAGTAAGACTATGTGCTAGGGCTGAAGAAAGCTCTACCAGTGAAAATTCTGAAAACTTTAAAGGCCCTCTAAAGTGTGCAAAAACTCCCTTCTTGGGATAATCTTCCCGAGAATTCATATAATATCCATTATGGGGGGAAAAAATAGTAAATAGTAGCCCATTAAGAGAAACGTGCCATCTCAACCTCAGTAATCTGCACGTAATCCGTATTTGGATACAAAAAGTACCATAATGAAGATGAGAATGTTCACACTTCACATTATGTGCAGGACCAAATGAGTGGCATTTAGAGAGATCCCAACATTAATATATGTAAGTTCATTCATAAGGTTGTTGCTCCATACAGAGACATCTGGAGAGGCTAGCAAAGCAAAGCTGTGGAGCTTGGAATGAAAATGAGGTGTGAGGGGGAAGAAGAACTCTCCTCTCATGCCCATCCAGCTTTTCCCGGCGACAAACATCCTACAACAGCCTCACATCAGCCCATGAAAACAAAGCTTTAATTCACATCTTTTCTTCCCTTGTTCAAGAAACTCTGGAAATTGAGTATCATGTCATGGGTCTTAAATTAAATAAGAAAACTAATTATTTACATTTCTCCTCTTAACAAAAAGGAATAAAATTGACCAAACGTAGCACTTATAAAACTCCTGGTAAATAATAGTTATCAGCTGACTAGAAACCACATCATGAACAGAAATTTTCTTTTCCAAAGAAAAAATAACTAAGGTACTTAGTCCAACACTGCTGACGATTCCTCTAGAGTCCTCATAACCAAGCTCAACCACAACACCCCCGGCAGAATGGATATCAGTAACTGAAAAGTATTTTGTTTGCATTTTTTTCTTACCAAGATTACGTGAAAACCCATTACTTTCAAATGTCGCATTTTCATAGCAAGGAATCCTCTGGGGTGGGCTAAATCCAAACAGTAAGTAGATCTAGGAACACACAGTACAGCTACTCTGAAAATGAAAATGCACAAAAGAAGACCCATTACTAATGAGATTACAACTACAATCGTGCTGCACTCCTGTTCTTTGGAGATTTTAAAGTCGAGTTCTCTGCTGACCACAGCTGTCACCATTCCCTCCTGCCCTGACTGTCTTCCACGTTGTTACTTGGCCTCTGCAAATACTCCAGTATACGAAGGCTACAGACACCAAACGCTTATAATAATGCTTTACATGATTATCCCTCAACCATCTTTAAGGATGGCTGTATTCTTGATGAAGAAAATATCCAGATAGGAAAGCATTTTAAGGCCTTCCTGTGCAGTGTTAATCTCTGATCTAAATATAATTATTTATGCTACTAGAAGTATTGATGTAGATAAACCAGATGACAAATGCTCTTGTTGTACATATTGTCTCCCAGAGAGAGAAGCATTTAAAAACCAGAACGGAGAGAGCAAATACAAAGAAAACACTACGAGAAAGGCCAGACTGTTAAAAAGATAAAATCTGTATGTGTAACAAAACATGGAAGGTGTAATTTGTTTTTTCATTGTTCTTGGCCTTTTGGAAAGATTAAGTTGGTTGGGGGAAAAACAAGACCTTTGTATCCTTACTGTCTTCTGTTATACTTTGGCTGTTATCTGAGATAACATAAGAGAAATTTTATTTTTTAAAGGAATGCTCATATTCCTTACTTCTCCTCAGTACTTTAGGCTGAGAGTTGCTATATTACGAGGCCCAAACAGTGGAGTACCTGAAAATGAAAAATTATCTTTCACAGAGGTCAAAGAGAAAGCCTTTCTTTCAGAGGAGATGGGTAATGTGTACAGGGAAGGTCACAGTGAAAAAGATGGCCGAGGAACAAGCTAGATGGATTCAGAAAGGGGTAAAGTTTACAGAGTTGGAGAATGGAAAGGCATGAGCAGACAGAGTGTGAAGCCCTACAGATTTCTGTTCTCTACTGTAATTATGTGCATGTCCTATGAAGCAATGGGGACAGAAGTTCCTTGGGGTCACAGCCCATGTGTGACTCATCTTTGCCCTGCAGGGCCTTTCCACAGAGACTGACTGAACACAGGGTGTGTGCAACACGACCTGAAGCATCTGCACGGATAATTTCAATTATGGTAACGTTGTTCTATTGTAGTACTCAGCTTTAAAACCTCATTTGTAAAAACTGCCTATTTCATTACATGGCTCAACTGCAGTCCACTGTCTTTAAGGAATGTCTGTATTTACACCTAAGCAGTAGATTAATGGATGATAAGTCTCTTGGTATATCACAAGCTCTGCACAAATAGGTCTTAGTATTGTTACTGCTACTTAATATGAAGTCTTTGAGAATTAAATTCAGAAAGCTCAGCAAATGAATATACATCAGCAACCTTTGAGTATCTGCAGCGCAAGTTACCACGTCGGAAAATGGAAGCACTTGACTCCTGTTAATATCCATTCTTACTTCAAAATCTGAAAGAAAAGAATTAATTTTTCAAACACTGCTCAAAGTGATACTGTTTCCAAATGTGTACTAACCCTACCAATAATGATAATGGCATCAGAGGCAACATATGATGAGCGCACCATGTGCCAGACTCCAGTCTGGGGTTTATACGCATCACCTCATTTATTCACCACAGGAGCCCGATGAGGCGGGCACTCCATCTACTGCCACTTTACAGGCGAGGGGACGGAGCAAGGGGACAGAGCGAGGGGACGGAGTGAGCGCCTCGCGAACAGAGCACTAGCACACACAAAGCAAGACTCCGAACCAGCAGTTCAGCTCCGGAGCCAACGCTCCACCAACCTGCCGTGGAAAACTCCTCATCTTCGCCCGAAATAAAGGAAAATAAAATAAAATACAATAGAGGAAAACCAAAGAAAGCCCCATACCGATATGGTAATTGTGTGGCAACTGTCTGTTTTTTGAGAAGTATCCTTCTCCCAGAAGGCTACTTAGCGCATCTGCCACCTTCACGTTTGGATACAATGCCGTGGACGGCAGCGGTGGTGGGGCCAAATCTACCACGTTGTGACAAGAAATATCCAATTTTAGGCAAGCAGCCAAAATACGAAGCTTGTGAGCATTCCTCTCGTCACCTAAAAAAAGGAGAAAAAAATTATACAGTTAAGAAGAAACATTAATGCCACGCTTAAGACATTGTATTAATGTACCTATATTTCTAATGATCTGTTTCTTCTCAGGAGGAATCTCTCTGGGTCTCCCTAGTTCCCACAGTGCCTACATCGGTGCCCGGTATTTGATTATGCTTGAAAGTTAAAAGATCTTTCTGGGTGATTTAGTCTAAACTCTTCACTGAATGATGAGCAATGCCCAGGAAGGTTCAAATGCCTCATGATTTACCAAAGGCCAAGTTGGGACTCAAATCCATGTTTCCTGGGTTTAAGGCTGTTTCCCCCACTGTCACCGCTTAAAAAAAATCAGCACGTGCTGTTCCTTCTTCACAATTTGACTTTGGAATTTCCCAACATTGTTTTTAAAAGAATTTAAACTTCTCTATTCTCAGACACATTATTGAATTTTGTACATCTAGCCGGATATTGCTTTTCTTTATTTAATATTAAAGACCAAAGTCAACAATTAATTTCATTCCAAGAGTATAAATAAGTTCACCACTTTGGGAACTATTTGACTGCTTGATCTAAGAGCCTGTGTCCTCATTATAGGCCAGGAGTGACAAAGTGATTCAGGCTGCAAAAGCTGACTGAACTCAGCTCCAAAGGCGACATTAAGGATTAGGAAGTACAAACACCTCTGATCAAGGCATAAAGAACACTGTGAACATGCAGCCTTCACACAGGTGCAGACGGTATAAATAAAAGGAACAATGGCGATGTGTTTCTGATCCTTGCCTTCTGTACGTTAAGAGTCTGTTACTAAAGGAGGCTGCATAGGTTTGCCGGTTTGAAGCACTGACCTCTGACTTCACCATTTTGGGTCCTTTCCTCAGCAGCATCTGCTCTGCATGTTTTAACCAACTCTGCTCCAACGATGACCCCATTCAGAATCACAAAGTAGCTAGCTAGTGGGACTGCCTTATATCTGTCACCACTGTATGCGGACACCATACCTGACATCAGTTCATTGATGACGTCCTTTTGGAGAAGTGGATTAATAAGGGCCATGGGAAAATGGTTCATCAAGCAAAATGAACACACAGCATTCAATAAATTTTCAGAAGAGATGTGGTGGAGATAACCAGTCAGAGAAGTAGCCATAACTTCTTGGAACCTTCAAGGGAACAAAGAAAAGTCAGCTTTCAAATATAAATAGAAGACAAGGTCGTGGTAGGGAGAGTAGGGTGCCAGAGAACCAAAGGAGTCCAAAGAAAGGAAGTAGGAAAATCAGACTGGCATTATGTCTTTCAGGTCAGGTGGCTATCTCAAAGTAAATACATATTCTCAATAAATGGCAGTTAGCTACTGCTACATGTCTTGTGCAGAGTAAGTATTTCATAGGCTGTGACTCATTTAATTCTATTAAAACTTTATGGAGCAGGTATTCTTCTTCTTCTCATAATAAAGATGAGTGAACAGGTTCAGAGAGGTTGAGGAACTTGTCTAAGAACAAACAGCCAGGAAGTAGCAGAGACAGTGTTGGAATTCAAGTTGTCAGGCTCCAGAGCCTTTTAGCTGTTCTCCTGCATTTTTACCCTGAGTGTGTCTGTAAGGTCTGGAACACCACCATAGTTTCACAACCAATTAAAATTCTCTAGCTATCAATATTCTGAGTTAAAAGAACTGCAAGCCTAATCCTACCACGCAGAACTAATGTTCTACAGTATGACAAAGCAGTTAAGCATGGATGAAGAGAGCAAAGATCAATTCAGGTGGGGCCCCTTGCCCAGGGTGACATGGTAATAAATGGCACAGACAGGTTCTGAACCCAGGTCAGGCTTAGGACATAAGCTATCTATCATTCTGTAAGAAAAAAATGAATGACACGCAAAGTATGGTGATAGCGTACAGGAAAGGAAGTAGACAGAGCAGCTCTGGGTATAAGGAGAATTTCAGGAAGTGGAAACGATGGGAAAAGGGACGATCATGTGGAACCGAGCAAAGAAACGGAGGCCCAAGGGCACACTATCTGCTTGCTGGTGAGGCAGAGGCACAGAGCGCTGCTTCTTCGGCGAAGGCAGCCCGCCCTGGAGCGAGCCCTTACACACAATGAGGCTGTCCAGGAAAAGGCCTCAGATCAGCTGGCAGGTCCCACAGGCAGCAGCAGACGGCTGAGGGAGGGAGTGGGAGGATGTGGCAGGCTAAGCAGGACTGCGGGAGTTACTACGGGGTGGGAAACAGCAGTGAGGCCAGAAAGGGTGGGCTGCAGACGATCGCCTTTGGAGCCTGGGTGGTAATCACCTATCCGATCTCATCCCACTCCTTACCTCCTGCTTTAGTAACACCCGACTTCGTGTCCTTCCCTGCAATGCTCTGCTGTTTCTTTCCTCCCTGACTTTAACATGGTGTCCCTTCTGCTCAGAGTCTTCTTTCCTGCTTATCTTCCTATGGTTACCTCCTATCTCCCCACCTTTGAAGATCTGCTTAGGTACCACCTCCTCCAGGCAGCACCGCTTGGCATTCATCCTGAAGCTCCACGTCACCAGGCTAGAGTTCTGGTGCATCCTTCCTCTACTGTCATAAGTTCTGCATAAAATCTATCACTCCAATTTTCAAGCTGTCTTTAATTGCCAAACTCTATGTGTCTACCTTACCCATTACAGAGAATCCTGGCAAAAAGGATTGTGTCGTGGGGTGCCTGGCTGGCTCGGTTGGTGTGGCATGTGACTCTTGATCTCAGGGTGGTGAGTTCAAGCTCCATGTTGGGTGTAGAGATTACTTAATAATAAAATCTTAAAAAAAAAAAAAAAAAAAGGATTGTGTCTTACTCATCTTTGTCCTGAGTACCCAAGTGCTTGGTATAGGTTTTCTGGCTAAATAAACAAACAAATTTAGATGAGGAAGACACAAAGAAGAGAATGTTAGTAGAGAAAGATGAATCAAGAATAATTATGTACACCAAGTTGTGTACATTAAACACGTACAGCTTTTTACATGTTAATCATACCTCAATAAGGTGGTTTAAAAAATCATTTCACATAGTTTTTAGTAAATAACTGATGGAGGCGGAGGAGAGGGAAGAGAAGAAGCAGGAAAAGAGGAGGAAGAAGAGGAAGAAGATCTATGGTGACCACAAGCAAGCCACAGATATTCTCGAGTTCAGAAGCACACTGAGGACCAGAGATGCAAATCTGGGATTATCTAGGGGGTGGTAAGTACAGATCAAGAAGAAACCAGGGGACTGAAACGAAAGTTGAAATGCTAAATGTTTTCTTTCTTGGGTTCCAAACCCCGGAACATACTCTGGATTTAATACACCCTCTCCCCTAGAAGCCACCACATAAATAAAATGATTAACGTACCACATGTGGATATATAATGTGCTAAGCCAAATTTTCTACCACTCTCTGCTAATCAACTTCCCAAATGGTCTGAGTTAGCCTGCTTCTATAAATCTGCCACTGCAGCCGAAGACACCATCATCCTTTCTCTGTCAAGTGTTCATTTGGTACCTCCATTTACTGCCTTCCTCTGGAAGTCCAACACTTGCCTCCTTAAGTAGACTGGAAGAACAGGGAACACGATGTAACAATGTGGACCAAGCTGTCTCTTGGGATGCCCACAATGAGCTGAAAAACTCCCTAACCACCCAGTGTTTGTTCTCCTAATACCATGGAATCCATGCAGCTGTTTCTGGAGTTTCAATTACCACTTAGCTTGACAGTGTTTGTCAAGAAAGTGCTGGAGGTACATGAGAGACAGCCTCAGAAGAAAACCAATCCAGGGGAGCAGAGGAAGACGGAATTTGGGGGATATTCGTACACCTTCATTAGATGCCTATTCTGTGCCAGGTCTTGTGCTAAGTTCAGAATAACAAGAAGCTGGGTCTGACTCTGGAGAGCTTTCCAACTGAGAAGCAGACACAGGCTTACGGACATATAATTATAGCTCTGTGTCAAGGCTCGACCAGAGATTCATAGAAGATGTGACAAGCACTGGGGCTCTGACGGACAAGCCAGGGAGGCACGGGAAACACAGCACGAACAGAGTTTTTCAGTACAGCAGAGGCTACGACGGGCAGATGCTGTTCAGCGGGCCCAGCACCACTTCTTGGGTTATGTGCTCCAAAGGGAGGGCGTGTGACCCAAACTCAATCGGATCTCCTCTTCTGGAAATCTGAATCCTGAGGGAAACCACAAGGACAGAAAGCAGCTGAAGTCAAGTCACTCACTTGATGGCAAAGAGATGGTCTGTGACTCTTGCCACTGAGACCCTCAGAACTGGCCTAGTTTGTTCCTGCCACCCTGTGACTACACTGTAATTCTTTTACACAGCTTAACCCATTTAATCCCTGACTCAATGTGATTAGGAATAACTCTTATTTCTTCTCCCCGTTTTAACAGATGAAGAAACTGAAGCACAGATTAGCAACTTGCCAAAAGTTAAGGAGCTGATGAATGGCAGGGCTGGGATTCAAACCTAAGCAATATGTCTCCAGAGTCTGTGCTTCTAAAAAAAATGACATTTTATATACATTTTTGTTTTTAGTGAACTCAAACTGATCTAGAGAGGGAGAAAAGACGTTCTGGGTGGAAAGCAGAGGTATGAAAGAGCCCAGAATGTCTGAGGAACTGCTGTATTTAATAGTAGAAATGCATGGTTGTGGTTAAAAATGACAATTATAGAAAGCAGTAATTTGGGACCAAATGAATAGGCAGGGTCAAAACTGAACTATGAACTCAGGAGCTGAGGGAATAAGCTAGGAGAGTTTGAAATGAAGACTCCTATGCTGAATTAACAAATAACACCATAAAGAACAAAGAAACAAGCAAGACAAAAAACCCCAACAAAAATAACTTCACAAATAAAGAATACTACACCTTATTTCTTGATATAATGACAGCCATGGATGTGTTCACTTGTAATAATGCATTAAGCTTATGATAATATGTAACCTTTTCTTGAAGTATGTTATGTGGCAATAAAAAAAAAAAACAAGTACATACTCTGAGGTTTGGCATTTGTAGAAGTGATTGAGAGAAGAATACACATGAAGAATACAGATAATGCTTTTCATGTTTAGAGAGGCAGGATCAGCTATCACTTTCTTCATGAACAAGTCCATCAAATCAGTATGTCGAAAGCCAAGGTTTTCAAATAAAATGAGGAGAAAGAGAACCTTTAAAAAAAGAATGAATTGAGGGAAAACTTTTCAATTATAGAATGCTACAAGGAATTTTTTTAGATCTCAAAAAATTAAAACAGCAATAGAACTGTCCAGATGAAGAGAATATTCCCTAAAAAGAAACAATTCTCTTTTCTTCACAAAATCTGTTCCAGCAATTCCTGAATCAGATGTTAATAAACAACCTCTTTTTATAAACTGAGAACCAGAGCATACAATGGTTTCCATACTTCCATTTCATTTAAAAATAAATCCTTTCTTACATGCTTTTCATACATCAGACCTAAAAACTACCTTAAATATACCTTTTCTGAGGTTTTTCAAAATGACCAACTCAATTTTGAACTATTCCCTCTTCCAAACCTAGACACTTTCTACATTCAAAACATCTAAGAGGTAACTCAAAAATTTCTATATTCAATATTGAGCTGTACAAATGAGAACAGAGATGAAATATACTGTGATTAAATTAAAATTTCCAGTTCACTTCTCATTTCCCTCTTGGAACTTCTCACTATTAGTATTTCTCTTTCCAAAACCAATTTCCATGGCAAACTCAATATGCACCTTACTCTCCAAAGTAAAATGAACCTAGTGACTGAACACAATTACTGCGGCTTCATTACAAAAAGAAGTTTTTACCAGCTGCTTCATTAGATGTTTCTATTACTAACATAGCCCCCAAATTTAAAGGTTCTTGTTCTGGAAGAACAAAACAACCTTCCATAAATAGAAGACAGACATGAATTAAGTAATGGCATTTTATTCTTCAGAACACATAAGCCTGTCACATCACCTGTTTTTACTATTCTAAGTCTAAAAAAGAAAAACAGAAAGACAGAAATAATCCTAATTATCCAAAGTACCACACTATCTTTTAAAAAACAAATAGAAGAACAAACTTTGGACAACATAATTTTTCTTTTGGAAAGATGGTCAAAAGATTAAATAGTATATTAACAGGTAACTCCTAGACAGAAATGATAAAGAGCTATTTTTTCAAAAGTCATTTCAACATTGGAATATTTTAGTCTCTTAACTACTATAAAGCTGACAGAGAAATACCCAGAATGTTAAATGAATTGATGTGCTTCTTGAAAATTTCTGAGGCTTATTCTAAACTGTTAACAAACTTACTTGCTTTAACTTCCAGATGTCAATAGTTGTAGCCACATAATCTGCTATTGCCTTAAAAAGATCTAAATTACGGTACCGGAGGTCTCTGCAAGACTGCAATATGTTGCTCAGTACTTTAAAAGGACACCCATGGATATTACCTTTAAGAATGAGTTAAATAAACAAACAAAAATTACCAGATGGCTTTGAATTTAAAATCCAAGACACTCTACACTCAATATGTTTGTTTCTTTAGAAAAATAGAGCACTGTATTTTGTAAAAGACAAAACAAAAAAACTAATAGGCAAAAGTAAAACTCAGGTCTAATCATATCATCAGTTATTATTTGTATAACAGTAAAGTTTTTAAAACTAACAATTACAGTCCAGAACAGTAGGTCAGATGCTAAAAAGCATGAAAGAAAAATTCCCCTTACCTATGACCATCTTACTGCATTCATCCAGAAGTATAATAGAGCGGTGATTCATGGCAGCTAATGCCTCAAACATGTGCTGGCTATTCAAATCAGAAAATCTGTCTAATTCTCTCAAGGCTTTCATCTAAAGAAAGACAAACTTTAATTTATAATTTGTGGCAAAGTATATTAAACTTTTATTTTTAAGTAAAAAGGATAAAGTTTCAGCAAAATGACTCAAACAGATATACAGGTCAAATATACAGATTTATATGTACGGGGGCGCCTGGCTAGCTCAGTGGGGTAAGCATCCGATCTTGGTTTCAGCTCAGGTCATGATCTCACGTGTCATGAAACTGAGCCTGGTGTTGGGGCTCCGCACTCAGTGGGGAGTCTGCTTGAAGATTCTCTCCCTCTGCCCCTCCTCTCACTCGCATGTGCACATTCTCTCTCCCCCTCTCTATCTCTCAAATAAATAAATAAATCTTTAAAATATATATATATATTTATATATACAAATAAATATAAATCAACTTCTATTACTTCACTTTAGCAAAACTGAACCTAAAAGCACAATGATGTCCTCCTAAAAAACTAACTTTAGGAACCGATAGCAGGTCATAAGAAATTTTTTTTTCAAATCTTACCCACTTGAGAAAATTCAAAATGTGTTTACCTCCAGTTTCCTTTTAAGAGCAATCGGTGCATCTTTTCCAACACATCTTATCACAGCTTGTAATGTAAAGACACGCTCTATTTTCCAGACTTGCTGATCAACTAGTATCCTGTAATTAGACACAATAAATACCACATTCCTAGAATCTGAAAACCAGAAGAATTATTTTAAAAGTCATTTGGTCCAGCTCCTACTTCTAGGCAAGGAAGATGAAGCCTACAGAAACAACCTACCTGCCCAAGGGAGTGTAAGCAGTTAAAGATCGAGGACCAATCTAGCACTATTTCCTCTCACATTATTCTGTTACCATGAACAAACAAATCACATCAGGAGATTATAGTAAGATATCCCATTGCATAGTCAATGAAAAAGGAAATTCAGTATTATTCTCACTGACCTATGACATTAGATCAGTTGCATCAATTTTATAAATTATAAAACTCAAGCTCTTTTTTGGGCCAGGTCAGCATCATGTAACCTCCACACAGTGCCCAAATAACCGTTATGAGCCAAGTAAATGTCAGTGCACTCCCAGCCCACATCAGTACTAGGTTTATAAGATCAATTTAGAATTCAATGTTACCCACACAGTTTTTATAATGGACCCTAAGAGAAGCATTATCTCTAGCTTTACTTGATCCAGAATCAGGATTTTAAGTTTAATAAGGTATTAAAGACTGTAACTACCAACAAAGTCTCTCCCCACCCAAATAAGGCAAGTCAGTTTTCATTTGGGTTTTTGATTCGAGATATAAACAGAATAGAGAATGCCACATGAAGAGAGTACTTACCGCAACCCTGCTCGAAGAACGTCCACATTCTTACATGGCTCCATTGCCTCTAAAACAGTTGACAAAACTGAAAGACATTTCTCATCACACTCATTGATACGTTCCTATTGAAATAATTACAAAAACACTGCAGATGATAAGCCCATAGTAGACTACCTTACCTAAGCAAAAGCACTGAACTGAAGCTTTCAATTAAATGATTAAGCATCAAACCAATAATTCATAGCCCACAATAAACATCTTTGAGAAATAAAATGTCACATGTAATGAATTTTCCAAATAACCAATACACACTTTTATATATCAACACTTTTTTTACATTTACCATTACCATTGAAAACCCATTTGGTATTGATTGTATTCCTCTGCTTCTGAAATAACTTTTATCAAACATTATTTTTACTTCTTCTTAGGACTCAAGTTCAGCATGAAGACAAGTGTAGTAATATAAGAGCTACAGAGGTACATGGGGCAATTTGTCCATCCCTAAAGAACCTTAGACAGCTGTCCTCTTATAATTTCTCTATATCCTTTCCTGGTATCAAACTATAACTTCAGTTGTGAGTTTTCTGATCCACATCTGCTATCCCATTTTACCACCACTATCTGGGTCTCAAGGGGAGCCCCTGGCCTCAGATCCTTCTTTCAGATCTCCTGGGTTAAGGCACTAATCCAGATTCTAGAAATGGCAGTGGGCATAATTCAGAAAGTTAAGAGAAACAACACAGCTTACTTAGGGCTCTACAGTTTAATCACAACCAATTCATACAACTCACAAGAGTAGTTGTCATCACAGGTGGGAAAACTTAGGCTGAAAGAGGTATGCTTTTTTGCTAAAATGGCATGACAAACAAGGCATGAAGTCTCAGGTGAGAACACCAGGTACTAAGAAGAAATGGATAAGGCTGAAAAGAAAAAGAAAGGTCTCATTCCCATGGGAGGGTTTCCATAGCGATTTACACCATTCCATCAATATCTGCTGTGAAAGGAAAGACCATTTGGCTGAAGGGTAAATTCACTAATGACATATTGACCTTTCATCTCTAGCTAAAATGTCTTTACAACATTCCAACAGGTCAGGGAGACACAATCATACATACATATATTCTGACTCCAAATATCCACTGCTCATACCTCACCAATGCAGAAGCTATGCTGATGTGGATACCCGTCCAAACTCTAGTAAAAGCATTACTAACCAGGTAGTGACTTATCATAATCACTTTTAAATAACTATATAGGGAACACAGTCTACCAAATAAACATGGATATATTGTGTGGCTTCAACACACATACACACAAGTAAAAATTCATTCTTAATGAAGGACATATGGAAATCACAGTAACATAAAAAGTTAAAAACTCATATGCTTAATAACTTAATTCTATAATAGGATTATATGTGAGATCATCCTCGAAATTTAAAAATTATTTAATTCTGATCACTGAGTTTAGAAGTCTGAGATGTCCACCCTTAAAAGGTAAATAATTACGTCAATGCATTATCATTTCATCATCGTATCTGGTGCTTCAGTGAGATCAAACAGCACACTGACTCGCTTGTCTGAAACTAAAAGTGGCTCTTCTACCCAATTTCACTCTTCCTCCAGTCCATTTTCCACTCATACAGTGATCTAAAATATAAAGTTGAACATGTCGACACTTTGCTTAAAATATTTCAATGGATCCCCAATGCCTATATGATAACTCCAAAATCCTTACAGAGGCATAAAAGGCTCTTTATAATTTAATACCCACCCTCCCGTTTCCAGACTCAGATCTCGCCCCTATACCCATAACCCCTCCTCCCCGGCCACAATTATGTAATTTCCTCCCTATTCCCTCAAACACACAACCCCAGCAGTCTATACTTCAGCACTACTGAACTACTTTAGCTCCCCAAACTTGGTAAACTTCTCTTCTGGATGAACAGGCTACCCTCTTCTTCAAATACTATCCCCTTCACTATCGATCTCTCACTCACAAACTACTGCTCATTCCTTGGATTCAACTTAGATATCATCTCCTACTGAGCTTGAATCCTTGTTCTACCATGAACTAGGTGTTTGTTAATTCATCCAGCAAATCAAGACCTATAAATAGTGATGTTAACAGAAAGGTAATCTTGAGCAGGTTATTTAACCTACGCCTGAATTTCCTAATCATTAGTAAAATTAAAGTAGTATCTGTTTTAAAAGGCTACACTGATGATTACATGAGGCAATTCTGTTTTCAAACTACATACATATATCTCTGCCTCAAACACTAATCCTGTATCCTCCTCCCCTGTCTCCTCTTCCCATCATGAAGGCCTTCTCCTAAGTTAGAAGTCTGTTATACACTCTTACAAGACTAAATTTTTCTTCCACTGCACTGAAAGCTCCCTGTGGCCATTATTTTGTTCATAATTATATTCCCTTGGGCTCAGCTCAGTGCCTATAATGTAGTAAATATATGACTTATTAAATGAATGTTGGTTATTTTTGCAATTGCCTTACAAGTATCTGTCTTCCCCTTTACATTATAAGGACAAGAATCACATCTCCTAAATCTCTCTAGTGACAAGTGTAGTAACTGATACATAACGGACACTAAATAAATGTTTACAGTATGAATAAATGAATCCACTGCTGTTTGACTTTAGCCAAGTTGTTTAACATCACTAAATCTGTTTCCTCGTCTTACAGGGCTAATGAGAGGATTAAATAAGTAAAAAGCGTAGGTACTCAATAAATACTAGTTCTCCCCTCTTCCCTTCTCTCTTACCTTCAACTAACCAACCTTTCCTTGTATATTTTATACCTCTCCTCATTTTAGTTTATTACTCACTATTAGTCATCTCTGGCAAAGAAAAATGGTGCAAGCTTTCATAAATTCCCACAGCAAAAGGAAGGCAAGACCTGGTTAACTTAAGGTCTCTAAATCATGTATATGCAGAAATGAATATAAACTACCTATTCCACTGATAATCCCTTCCAAGGAGGATCCATCTCTATTTCCCCTCATTCTTTCAAAATATGCCAAACTGTGTAAAATATTTAAGTCTCCTTTTGATTTTACCTGGACCACCCTCAGCAAAGTCTGTACCAGCAGAGTGTTCTGAGGAATTCCAAGCTTCACCATAGCATGAAGACTGAACAGCAGGTGGTCATAGTGCATGATCTTGGATTCTCTCATCACTTGTTCACACAGCTGGTTAAATGCAGGGTGGTTAAACATCAGTTGTTTTTCAACACGCTTCTGGTCATCAGACATCCTTTTGGCAATTATCCACATTGCTGAAAAATAGTTACTACCGGGAAATATAGGTCCTTCTGAAAATCTATCTAACACATCACTCAGAGAACTACACTCCTGAGACAGTTTTTTATAGTTGACAGGGGTTGGTTTTGTTTCCTTGGTGAGCACATCTTCATTGGAGGCCTTATGATGAAATGTTATCTTCTTCAATCCATCATCGGGGTCAAGAGAGTGTTTTGAATCAAAGGACAGTCTTCTAGGACAAAGCAGTCTATTGACTGTAAGGACTGTCTCAGTGCCTATGCCCTTTGCTTGAAAATTATCTCCTGATTTAAAAATTAAGGCATCCTGAAATAGATACCTAATAGATGACTGCACTCCATTACCAAAGTCACTTAAGAGAAGGTTTCTTGGGTTCCAGTTTGAATAAACAATTTTCAGTCTGGAAAATCCCAAAGGATACATCCTCATAGTTCTGCTTGTTGGAACTAAAGTACTGAATTGTCTGAGGTTCCATAAAAAGGAACCTGCTCTGCTATTCATTGTGCTATCCACTCAAATGCTTTCAAATCGCTTTAAAGTAGTCTATATAATACAGTGCCACTTCAGGGAGTGAAAGAGAAGACAAGCCGTTGTTTAAAGAGAAGACATGCCGTTGGTTTCCTGTAGGGGAAGGAACTATAAAAGGAATAAAAATTAAAGCAAAACTTTTATTTAAAGAAAGGAAATGAATTTAATAGACACCAAAATGGGAACCTATGGAGACGTTAAAGATGAAAACGGTAAAACTACTTTACCAATATAGGCTTCCTCCACTTCTCCCACAATGTGTAAACTGTCTTAGAGAAGCCAGGTTACTTTGGAAGTAGTCGCCGTATTTAAAAAATAAATAAATAAAGTGAAATTTCAGGTGAAAAGTGTTCCCACAAAGTTTCCTCTTAAGAAAGGCATTTTATGTTACCATTGCTTTGGAGAGGTCTTCAATGAAAAAACTTTAACGTTGACGGATACTTTTTTTAAAATGAAGATTTAGCAACGGCCGAACCCGGACTTTAAGCACAGGGGCTGGGACAAGTAGAACCAGTGAGGAGAGGAATCAACAAACCAAAGTGACGCTTGCATGCGGCCTGAGCTTGGGAGGGTGATAAATCATCAGCCAGTATCACCAGATCTCATAAAGTGTTATGAGCTAATCTTTCCCAAGCTGGGCCACCCAGTATTAACCCACCTCCCTAAAGGTAAGACCCAAGCAACTCCTAAGATCTTCCCCCAAAACGCAAGAAGTCTACGGTGTAGCACTGCCAAATGCTCCGCCTATATTCGTTGTCCACTCACCTGAGGTCAAAACCCCGTGGTTCTATACAGGCGCAGCCATGACAGCTTTCTCGCGAGCTGGGAGTATCGCGAGATTTTACGGATCCTTCATAGGTCAAAAAGCTTACGTTCGCGGTAGTCGGAGAAGTTTGCTCAGTAAAAAAACAGCTTACCGAAGAGAACGACTAGTTTCCTTGGGTTCAGGTATAGGGACAGGGGAAAGCATAAAGCTTTTAAAGACAGTGTATGATCGTGTGCCCCAACACCTAACCCCTCTGGCAGGGCCCCAGACCCCTCGTTCAACTTCAGAGTGCGCCTGCGCCACGCCGTGGTTGCCAGGAGACCGCCGAGCCGCGGTTCCTGCCCCTGGGTCGAGGCTTTAACATGGCCAAATTCGTGCTTGCGGGTGAGTGATCCCCACGTCCGCCTGTAGATCGCTCAAAACACCGACAACTACTCACCCTCTTTGGTCGCTGAGCAGTGATTTTCTTAACTGCCTTTTGTTCTAGCAATTCCAACCTCCATATGGACTACCCCAGGCTTCTAATGCATTCATTCAAAGATGCTTATTGGGCAGGGTCCTGTGCAAGGCACTCCCGGACACTGGGGACACAGTGGGGGAAAAGATATACCTGGGCCTTCGAGGAACTTTCAGTCTCACGGAGTGCAGAAGCATGTAAACAAGTAATTTTGATCCACTGTAATTAATGAAATGAGGGAGATGTACAGGGCTCTGGGAGGTGTTGCAGCAGCTGATTTTGTGAAGGTTTGGGATATGGAGGCCATTCCAGATAAAGGCACACAGCTGGAAGTCTCATGGCCTAATGGAGAAACTAGATATGGAGGAAGTGACTGGACCTGGGGCTAGAATGGGAGCCGCAGCCGGATCCTGGCACCTGAAGTGCCCCAAACAAAGGTGTTTGAACTGTATCTTGAAAGCAATGAGGAGTCTTAAAATTTTTTTAAGCAGGAGAGTATCCTTAATGGGTTTGCATTTTAGGAAGCCCACCTTTGTCAGCAAATGGAGGAAAAGGATGGAAAATGTCACTGGCATCCGGAAAACTACTAAAGGGTCTTAGTAAAAACAACGGGCTATTGTACCTGCCTCCGTCCCTTCGTAGCAAGCTTCCTGAAAGAGTAGACTGCTTTTGTTTCTTCAGGTACTTCTTCCATTCAGTCTGGCTTCTACTTCTGCCTCCTTTCAGAAATGGCCTTCATCAGTCACCAATGACTTTTACAGAAGCTGTCCAGTCTTTATTGGAACTTTCTGATGCATTAACACAATTGACATCTCCCATCTGCTTGGAAATCTATTTCCTTTGCTTCTTTATTCATTCAGAACATTTTTGAGCACTGACTGACTATATGCTGGGAAGGCAGTGATACAGACACTTACAAAGAATGTTACATGTGGGCTAGTGGCAGGGCCGGTTCTATAGGAGCAGTGGCAGGAGCCTTTAGTCAGGCAAAGGCTTCTTGGACGAAGTGGTTTTTTAAGCAGAGATCTTTAAGCAGAGTTACCTAGCAGAAGGAGGTAGGGAAGAAGAGAGTGATTAACTCATCCATGGCAGGGGCTGGGGTTGGAATGAGGAAAGCTAGAAAATGGAAATAGATTTAGTAGGATTGTAGCAAAGGGTACAAGAAAGAGAGTGTCATAGGCTGAGGCCAGAATTAGATATAGATTCTTGTGAGCCATGTTCAGTATTTCGAACGTTATCTAAAGTACATAGAAGGCTTTTGGAAGGAGAGGACATAATCAAATTTGCATTTTATCTGAATGGTATTCTCTATGGGAAGAAAAAGATTAGATGCCAAGACCCCAGTTAGTTGCAATAGTCCAGGAAGAAGATAGTGGTAGCCTGGCCTAGTATGGTGGGAAATGGAAATGGAAGGAATTGAGTGAACTAGAGAGATATTAGGGAGGCAGAATTCGTAGAACTAAATGTCTGATTGGGTGGAGGAAGGCAAGGGAGAAGAAAGAGTTAAAATTATTTCCAACCAGTGGTTTGGAAAAATGGGTAGATGAGTCATTGGAAAAAAAAAGTGGAAAAGTAGGCTTAATACTCTGGATACTCTTAATTCTCTTAAATAACTGAACATAATGAACATAAGAGAAGAGCAAATTTGGTGGGGGAGTTTTGGCAAAATCTGTACTAGACATGCTGAGGGCCCATGAGACATTCAGAGGGAGATGGAAAAATACAGGAAAGTATAAACATCTAGATAAGGCGATAGTTCTGAACTGGATGTGCAGATTGCTACTTGAACCCAGGGAGTGGAGGAGATCCCCCAGGAAGAATGCATAGAGTATAAAGATGCCTTGAAGAATGCTAACCTTTTAGTGGATCAATAGAGGAATAAGAACCTACAAAGTATAGTGAGAATGACCAGAGAAGTAGGATGAAAACCTGAAGAATGACCCCCACCATAGTGGGTGTTTCAGAAGGATAGAAGAAGGCAAATGCCAACAAGAAAATGATCAAAATGTATCCATTGGATGTAGTGACATGGAGGTCCTTGATACCCCTCTAGAGAACTGTGGTTAAAGCCAGATTGCAGGGGGATGGGAAGCAAATGGAAGGGAAGAACTGGGGATGGTAAGTGTAGAGAACTCTCTCAAGAAATTTTAATAGAAGAAGACAGGTAGAACACAATAGCTAGAGAGGGACATAGGCTTTTTGTTTCTTAAGACAGGAGAAACTTAAATGTAACTTGACTATATTTAAATAGGATGGAAAAGGACCATTAAGAATAGGGATAAGGTGCTGAAAGAGAGGTTAACCAATTAAGCAGAGTTGGTGGCAGTTCTGAAGGAGGAAGAGGGTGGTGTTCAGAGCCTAAGTGGTGAGGTTAGAGCTGAACAGGAGGTAGGAGCCATCTTCTGTGAATAGGAGAAAGAAGGAAAGGATGAGTCCAGATGCAGACAGGCTTGTAGGTATGATGGCAGGAGGTTAGGGGATTTCCCAAATGACAACATTTTTGTATGATTTGGTTTTGTTTTTAGATCACTCTTTTTTTTTTTAAAGATTTTTATTTATTTATTATGTCAGAGAGAGAGGGAGGGAGAGAGCACAAGCAGGGAGAGTGGCAGGCAGAGGGAGAAGCAGGCTCCCCACTGAGCAAGGAGCCCAATACAGGGCTCGATCCCAGGACCCTGGGATCAAGACCTGAGCCGAAGGCAGACACTTAATCAACTGAGCCACCCAGGCGCCCCTGATTTGGTTTTGGTTTTGTAAAGTAGAAAGCAAGGTTATCTCTTCTGACAGTGTGGGAAAATGGAGAGAAGGAAGAAGTTTGCAAGAAGTGAGCCACGTTTGGAATGGAAATTGTGGAGAACAGAAGAGAGTGCTGATAAGGAAAATAGAAAAGTCTCCAGGCAGAGCTGAAGGCCAGTTGAGGCCAGTGACCATGAATTTATAATGGCGCCTCTCTGCTTGCTTCTCCCATGTTTCTCCAGGGGTGCCTAGCAGTAGATGGAACCCAGAAACAGAAAAGGCAGGTAACTGCGTTCATCCAGGGTGAGAGGCTTTTACCAGGCTGATTTGCCAGAAACATAGTGGGGCAAGATAATTTAAAACATGAGCTAGAGTGTGGTTTGAACTCATGAACCATGGATTTGAACTAAACAGGGAGGCTCACAGACAGGGAGTGGTTGAGAGGGTTGATGATTTAGAAGTCGCCATGAAGTGGAGGAAGTCACGACTGGGAGTAACTGGGGAAGATTGTTGCAGAGAGGGTTCTGCACTGGGCCCCTGCCCCTCCAACTCCCATCAGACACCCACCCAATCCATCTACTCTGGCAGCTCTAACTTCCTGTGTATTGATGGCTGCAAAATCTGTTTCTTAAGCCCTTACATGGGGCCTGCACTTCAGACTTATAGGTGCAGCTACCTGCTGGGCTTATCCACTTAGGTAAACTGCGCATACCTCCAGCTGCATTTGTCTACAATTAAACGTCTTGCCTGTGGTTTCTGTTCAGTAAGTACAGGATCATCTACCCAAGCCAGAAACTAGGAGTTATCCCAGACTTTTCTGTGCTTCTCCTCCCCCGCAGTACCACTCCCTGGAACACATATCAAATCTACCTGTGATTTTACCACCACTCCTCACTTTACACTTTGCCTTTTAGTGGCTACTAATGACTAGCTCATTATTAATAGTTCATGCTTAGTAGCATGGCAGCCCCTTAGAGAATGTGAAGTCTAGCACACTCCTGGAGGAGAGTAAATATCCAATCGCCTTTTCTTCTTTCCACATTTTATTACTTAAGATTCTGACCTCCTGTGAGATCATTTTATTTTTACTACTGTTATAAAAATCAGAAGTTTATATGGTGGCAGTTTAATACTATAATTCTATGTTATAAAATATATCATAACTATATGATTAATTCTGTAATTATATGACAAATACTTACAACTACATGATAGTTTCTGTGTGATATAAGAAAATGTTGCAAATTTGAACTCTTTTAGGTAGAGCAGATTGCCCATATTATGCTAAAGCAGAACTCCTAGCAGACTACTTACAAAAGAATCTTCCTGATTTTCGGGTACATAAAATTACAAAACATCCTCATGTTTGGGAGGTAAGAAACCTTTATTGTTTGTTAAACTCACACACTCACAAAAATGTGTTCTGATTTAATGAAATATTAGCCAGTGTTATCAGATGGGCTTCCAATAATGAATGTTCATGTACTACTGATATTTTAACACTAATAAAATTAATTCCTACTTAGCAGTCTCAGAACATTATATGTTTTTTTCTTTGTACCTAGTAAAACAAATGAGGCCCTAACCAATCAGTAGAATAAATTTAGCTGTTTTCTTCTCCCAGGAATCCAGGTAACCTGTATTAACCTTTTTAACTTTTCATTCTCCTTCATTTGATTTCTAATGACATGAGGCACTTGCTTATTTGAAATACCCTTCTTTGGGACTGTGTTTCCCCACAAACAGAGATTTGGGGGAAGGAGTTTCTTTACTGGGGGGTGCTCTTGGGAATAATGCTCTGGGAAGGAATGAGGACAGCAGTGTTGTGCAACAGGAGAGGTTGAACCACCGTGCTGCTGCAACAGAGGGCTCAGCCAGCCCTGGCCTCTGAAGCTGGGCTGGCCCTTCAGAGATGCCCCAAATACAGGTAAGGGGGCTGGGCTTTTGTACTGACACAACTAACAGTCCTTGGATGCAGGCTGCTCTTGGGCAGGGGACTTAACTCTAGGCAAGGGAACCTCTCTGAGGTCAGTTCCTAGAGAGAGACTCAGCACTGAGCCGTCAGCAGTAAGTACACCTGGTGACCCAGGGAATGAGTGTCTTGGTCATGAAGGGGGAATCTGAACGACATATGACAGGATCTGCTACAGGTCACCAGTTGTTGTGCCTTTTGGATCTACATGTTCCATATAATAAATTCATACAATCTGGGAGCAGCTCTTCTGGGGTTCTGGTTGGCATCTTTCCCTGGGGAAACTTGACAAGAGGATGGTCAGTGAAAGGAACCACAGTCTCCACTGCATATCATTTTAGGGCTGTAACTGACACTCATCACCGTTCTTGTCTATGATCCAATGTCAATCCCCCTCACCCTCTGCTGGTCTAGGTGACTTCTGAGGTGTGATGACCTAGACCTGTATCCTCGGGGGTCTGAGTCCTAGTCTCCCAGGATGTAACTGGATGTGACTGCAGCACGTGTACGCTTGCTGGCAAAATTGAGCAAGGCAGTACCAAGGATGCCCCAGCGGGTCACCTAGATGCCAGATATTCTTTCCTGCCCACATGCCCCTGATCAGCAGGGCCAGGTACTCCTTCCAGGATGGTAACTCCTTTCCTTGACTGCTGTCTCTTGGCACAGGAGCTCAAAGTGACCAAGCAGCAACCATAGCTTAACCTTTAGTGGAACTCTTCCTGATAGAAACACCCTGGCACCCCTGGAATTTAGAACCTCCAGACCCATAGAATCTAGAGTTAAGTGGGCTTGGGGAAGCACAAATTCTCCAAGTGGGTCACTGGGTCACTCTTAATTCCATCCCTCGGTTCCTGGATTCATGTATTTCACCTAGTGGGGAAAGCACTATATTGATTCATGGTGTATATTGCATCCTGAAAGACAGTGCTTTATCCTTACAAGGTAGCAACCTCTAAGCACCTTCAGTGAACTATTCTATCCCTCTATCAGCTGATGTGATATATAATAGGGCCAGTGCATCCCATGGTTACGTGCCCAATCCCACACATGCTTTACTCCAAAGTGGTTCAAAGTGATGTTATGCAGAATCCCATGTTGCTAGGTTGAACATTTTCTAAGCTCTTGGGCAGGGTGCTGGCCAAAGCCCTATAAGAAGAAAAAGCAGTTCTTTGCCCAGAATATATGTTGATTCCAGTCAAGGTGAATCACTGCCCTTTCTAGGGTAGAAGGGGTAAAATGTAATCAACTTGCCACCAAGAGGCTGGTTAGGGTCTTTGAGGGACAGTGCCATTATCAGGGGGTCAGTGTTGGTCTCTGTTGCCAGCACATTGGACGTTTAGCAGCCACAATGGCTCGATCAGCTTTGGTGAGTGGTGGCTTGTTCTCTAGGGCTGTAGCATAACCTCTGTCTCTTTTGTGAGCCCAGTGTGCCTTCAGCTAAGTCACCTTATCTGCTGGGCTGTTCCATGCTTTTATCACCATCTATGTTCTCTGATGGGCACTGCCCCTGGCCTCTTTTTATTTAGGATTCTATCAGGGAGTCCAGCTCTATAACAGCATGTCCTTTAATAGCCCTGGCCTAGGATGGACAGCCACACCAGTCTTCTCCATGATGCTGAGAACCTATCACCAGTGCAGTTCTTATCATTTTGATGGATGTAGTGTCCTCCAGGCCCTTCTGGAGAACATAATGGACTAGTAGGTTTCCTGCCTTCCATAGTAGCATATCCACTCCAGCATGCCGATTTTTCTAAGCTTTTTGATTCTTTCTTCCATTGTCTTCTGTGGATGTTCTGGCATTTCTGTTTCATTTCACGTGAACCATCACTTTCTCCAAGCTTCGGAGAGCCATCCTAGCAACGTGTTGCCACTGTCTTCTGAGGTGCTTGCCAGAATATGTACTCTTGAGTTGCAGAAGAGTGATTTATATTGATAAATTCTCCCTTGTCCAACTTCATATTCCACTCTTGATTCTGCACCCTCAGGGTCCAGTCCTATACATATTCCCCCAGTCCTACCAAGACATCAACATGCCCCACTTGGTGCTGAAGGTCCTATGGGGCAGAGTCCCTTTCCTCCAGAGGCCTGGCAATTCACTGGCCAGGCTATGCAATGAATAGGGGAACCATGGTGGAATCCTCACAGCAGCATTGTTTGCTTTAAGGGAAGATAAAGGCAGAGAGATCTTCAACATCATCAAGAGAAATTAGTTTCTAAGATTTTATGTGTAAGCTAGCCTCATTACACATGCCTCCAATGACAAGAATGTTGTCATGTACTTTACTCACAAGAATGTTGCTCTCTGTCTCTACTCAGCTCTTGTCATTAGAAGGCCTGGTCTACACAAACCAGATAATGATGATTTAAACTTTCTCTAATGAATACTATTAGAAATCCACAGATAACTTTTAGCTCATTAATTCGGTCCGAATGACAAATTATACCCACATATTTGGACAGCAATATCAAATTTAGGTGGCCCTAAGACTGGAAGTATCTCACATAGAAGAGCAAGGTAAGAACCAGTTGAATTTTTTTGAAATCAGCTAAGTTGGAAGACTTGGCTTCTCTTTTAAGCTAACCACTTGCATTCTCCGTCTCCTCGGCAAAGAGAGCAACTTTCGGTACCTTTATTTGGTCAGCGAATTTGAAGAATAGTCTTTCGTATTTGATTAATTTGTTACTTCACTCACCATTATTTTCTCTATTTACATTTTACAACGTAAAGATATCTAAATTTTATTATGTATGCTCAGTGGTAATAAAAAAAAAGAAACAAGCTAGTTCGTATTTGAATTCTGAAGTATGGAACTGAATTCTGAGACAGATTCAATGGACGACTTCTCTTGGAATATCATTCAATAGGAGTGGTTAAAAGACCTGTGTGAGAAAAATACGTGGAGTCACAAAAAGTCCCCCATCATATGGAGAGAGCTGTTGGATCGTGGAGGAAAGGGCTTGCTTTTGGGAGGATATAACGAGTTCCTGGAATACGCCCAGGTATATGGATTAAGTTGGTTTGTCTGCTCAAAACATTGCCATTCTCTCAAGTTGTTCTCCAAATGTCTTGCTTTCCAAAGTATTCTCTCTGCTCTCTTTATTCTATTCTGGCTTTAAACAAGAACTTTCCATTATAATCATTGTCAGTGTTGACTTTTTCTTCCTAATATTTAGCTTTACTATGGTGTCACCTCTAGCATGACTACTGAGCTGATGAAGATAATTGCTCAAGAGAACCTGGAAACACATATAGAAAAAGAACTGGAGGAAGAAATCAGGAAAGATCTCATCCACCCTTTGCAGGTCTGGATCACCAGGTGGGACAGTCAGACTCCAGGATTCATGATATTGGGTGTTACATTTAGAAAGGACGATAAGGTGGGACTAAGTCCATGATGGAAGAACCTCTGAATGTCAAGTTTGAGATTCGTATGTATAGATATGTACATGTATAGATATGTGAATATATACATATATATCCCCCAATATAGCTCCATATTTAAGTTTTAGATTATAGGTGTATGTATGCACACACACGTATAAAATCTAAGAGCAACTGTATAGCAAAGATCATTACTTCGACAACCCTGTCTCCAGCTCTTGTCTCCTCACTCTGTGTCTCTCATGCTATCTGCTGCTTGCCTTCTTGCTCTTTGCCTTGCCGCCCTTCCTTCCCATTCCCTCGCTTTCCTTCTCCTCTCCCCACTCCGGTCTCACTGCCTGCTGCCCTGCCTCGCTTTCCCACTTGCTAGTGCTGACCTCGTGTTGTGTGCCCGCTTCAGTAACCAATGTTGTGGCTGGACCAGACTGTGGTTCTCACTACGTTGGCAAGACCCCCTCGGCAATAACCAACAGGAAACGTGGGGAGAAGGGGTTTTGTTACTTACACATCCTGGAAATGACATGGCAGCCCTGGAGCCACACAGTGAAGTCACTGGTGGGGAGAGAGAGAGAGAATGTGTGAGCACACAAGGCCCTGGGGCTCCGCTTTTATTGGGGTTGAGAGTGGGGGACTTAGGTTTTGTGGGCTCACTCTGTACTGCCGAATTTAAAACCTAGGAGTGGAAATTTAAAGCTTGGGAAGAGAAAAAACAAGCAGCCCGGCTGGCCAGTTACTGACATCAGAGATCTCTAAAACAACTGAGCCTCGGTGTGGGAGGGCCCCTGGTTCCTTAGCGGTGTGGCTGGCAGCGTGTTTACTGCAGATAGCCATCTTTGAAGTGGATACCTCCTCGGCAACCAAAACCTGTAAAAAACAGAAAACAAACCTGCCAGGGTTTATACTACACCTGAGTTTTGCTCCGTCTTCCTTTTTTTCCTCTCTTGCTCCTCACCGCGTTCAGTCGTGGGTACAAGCAGTCTTCACTAACACCTTTTGTCTCTGTACTCCCTCTCTCTCTTGGTGTCTCTTGCTGTCCTTGCTCTCTCTCTCCCTCCCCACCCCTCACTGTGTCTCTCACACTGCCCTTCTTTCTTACTACACCTGCATGTATCCTAACAGTCACGTTCCTTTGGAAAATTATTCGTTATGAAATAGTTCAACACAGAAAAGAATTAAGAATGATGTAATAAGCATAAACATGAAACTCACACCCAGATTTAATAAATAGTACATCACCTTTAGATATTTTTAAAGGATTAAAATGGTACAGATACTGTTGAAACCTTCATTGAACCCCTCCCTAAACCCATTGTGAAAATCAAAAATGCCCAGGTGCATTTCCAAACTCCTGTCAGGGTCATTACACCTGTCGACTGGTAGCCAAGCTATAGAGTACCCAGATACTTGCCGGATTGTGGGTACAGATACACCTAGCCTATGCTGATCCTGAGCTTCTTTGCAAGGATTTAGAAAAGATAGTCCTTTCCAAAGAAAAAAAATGTCATTACTTTGTAGACGAGGGTATAAAGTAGAAAAGAGCTATGGTTAAATAAAACTTATTTCTTTACCTTTTTGAAAGAAAATGTCAACATGTAATTAGACTACTATGACACCATTCTTTTAAATTTTGCTTTCTGCATATTCTATTTTATTTGAAAAGTCTTTGTACATTTCTTATTTGGGGTTTGTGTTCAGATGGTCAGAGCAAGGGATTGGTGGTAAGAATATTTTTGCTCAACTTTTGCTTCCTCACCTTAAAAAGTCTATGTGGTTGTGTATGCCTATTTAAGATATTAAACCACCCTATTAATGCACCTGCAGAAATATCTATTAAGAATAAAAGCTTAGCAGGAGCAAAAGATTTAACCATTCATAATCCAGCTTTGCATTTTTATTAGCGCATCTGTCCCTGCCTGCTACAACCTAATTCCCATCTTGACAAGTGGTGAAGTGTTTGGAATGCACACGGAAATTAGCCTGAATCTATTTGACAATAAGCAGGCAGAAGAAAATCTCCACGTTATCGTGACTGAAACTCAGGACCTGGTGGCCCCCTTGCTCCGGAGCATCTCCATCTGCACCCGAGTGGAGGACGCCTTCCTCCAGGCCCACGTGATCATCATCCTGGATGAGAACACTGACCAGGAGGTGTACACTCTAGAAGACTGCATCCGAAGCAGGCTTCCTTTGTGTAGGCTCTATGGATACCTGATCGAGAAAAATGCTCACGATTCTGTCAGAGTTATTGTGGGAGGAAAAACGTTTGTGAATCTTAAAACCGTTTTGCTTATGAGATACGCCCCAAACGTGGCCCACAACATCATTGCTGTGGCTCTGGGCGTGGAAGGCCAAGCTAGAGCTGCACTGGCCAGAAAACTGAGAACAACCTCCTCATGTGAGTGAGCTTCTGTGTCTGTTTCTGTTTTTCAACAACGTGATTTCAAAGCTGCTAGGAAGAACACTGTACCCCTTTAGGATTATTCTGGATATCTGGAATAGAAAGTAGGAAGCAGATACAAAGAACTCCTTACTGTGTGATTTGACTACGGTGCGAACATTTTTTTCTTACTATTTTTCATGACAGGCTGACTTTGTCCATCATTTAAAAAGTTAAACCAATGTTTAATATAATAAGATTTCTGTTTTTCTAGTTATAATTTGAAACCTAATATTTCAATTTTCCATAATAATAGTCAACTAAGGTAATCAGTGTTTTTTATTTTTTTTTAAAGATTTTTATTTATTTATTTGACAGAGAGAGACACAGTGAAAGAGGGAACACAGCAGGGGGAGTGGGAGAGGGAGAAGCAGACTTCCCACCGAGCAGGGAGCCCAATGCGGGACTCGATCCCAGGACCCTGAGATCATGACCTGAGCCGAAGGCAGACGCTTAACGACTGAGCCACCCAGGTGCCCCTAATCAGTGTTATAAAAAAAAAATCATCAGGGGTGTGTTTAAGTGGCTCCACCCCACTTCCCACCGATGTGATGGTAAACATTTGCAAGGGTATTAAACTTGTCCGCAGGATTCTGCTGTCTGATCGGTTTCTGCCCCCAATTAGTCTTGGAACCGGTAGACGTCAGAACCACGAGAGGATGAGACTGGATTAGAAAATGGATTGTTGTATTTAAAAGAGAAGTGCTGTATTTGAAAACACTTATCATCTTTAACAAATTTTAGGTGTCCGTGCCTTTAGTTGGAGCAGGTGCAACAAAGCCCATGAAAACGCAGGGAGGTGCGAGGCGTTCCCTCAAGACAGTGGGGAGACGATGAAATGTGAGCCTCACATGCTCCAAATTGGGGCCATAAAGGGCTTCAGGAAGCCCCTACATTATAGGAAGAGCTGTATCACCCACTGCTTTACAGGAAGGCCCTAGACCCATCACTTCTGGTATTCTCACACACAGATCTTAAGTGCCTCACCCCCAGGTTCAGTGATTACCTTAGCCAAATTGCTATAAAATTATTCAGTAGGAAAGAAAAACACTTTCTAATCATTTTGTCTCTGTGCCAACCTTATATACAGATATGTAGACACTGCTTTATCACAAAAAATTTCTGATAACGCGGATCGAAGTGCCAAGAAGAGGCAGTGTTAGAAAATTTAAAACAAGGTGGGGGCTTTCAACTAGAAAGCTGCTCTCATGTGGGTCTGGTGGTGCCATAAATTTAAGCTCTCCTGGACCCAAAGCCAATAAGCATATGAGAAGCAGAAGAAAGAGAAATGGAGAAACGTTGGGTAAAGGAAAGAGAGACTTTGGAGGGACAGAGGTCCACGGGAATGGTCCGCAAAGCAGCAACGAGAGACTCTGCACCAACAAAGCCAGTTTCCTGAAATCAGAAAACCATCAAGGAGAGTCATTCAGTGAAGAGTCCAGATGCCAAGAGGGTAGCAGATCTTTCCAGGATGTCCCTTGAGTTCAGTTCACACATAACCCTGTTTCTCAGACCATGTGCATTGGGGTTGGTTGGAACTCTTTCTGCTACAAGTGACAGCAAGTCCACTTAAAGCGACTGTAGACTGTAGACAGAGAGAGGTTATTTTCAGGCATAGATGGATGCTGGGGCTCCAACGATGATGTCAGGACTGGCTTGCACTCTCTCTTGACCTATCACTCAGCCCTGCTTTCCTCAGCATTGGTTTGCTTCTCAGGTAGGCTCTCTGTACAGAGTGGCAAAGTGGCCACTGGTGTCTCCAGGCTCATACATTCATAATTTAGCTCAACCCAGGAGAAAGAGGGCTTGCTCTCTCAAATGTACAAAAGGAGCAGGATAATATCTCATTGGCCGGGCTTGGGCCATTTACCCATCTCCAAATCAATCGTCATGGCCAGGAGTCTGGAATCTGGGACTCCTGCCTATTGATAGACCTGAGGGGTGAGGACAGCCCCACCCAAACCATATGGACTGAAATTGAGAAAAGGTAGTTATTTAAAGGAAAACCGGGATGCTGTTAAAGAAAAACCGTAGGGAAGAAATGTTAGGAGGAAAAACAGCAGATGTCCACTATGATTTTCTCTAGCAGAGTTATATAGAGCCCTAAGTCTGATAAGAAAAATTATTCTCCCTACTGCCTGCCTTTGAACACAACCATGTGAGGGTATGATACTTAGAGCTGCTACAGCTGTTTTAGGACCATGAGAGGCAGGCCAAAAGAATAGCATCTTTGAGCCACTGAGCAAGCACCAGTGTTACTGCCTACCTCAACTTGTTATTGCCTGAGAAAAGTGAGCTCCTCCGAGTTAAGCCAAGTCAGAAGGATATTCTGTTACTTGAAACCTACACATCAAACTTACCTCATGCACAACAGTAGAGAATTTAATCTCCACCGTAGGAAGTGGTATGACTTTGGAAGATAATTAAGTCTTTAAACAAATAAGTTAAAAAATCAATAAAATTACTTATTTTCACTTCAGATACAACATTCCTAGAATATCCACAGTTTTAGAATCATATTAAATTTTAATCCCTATTTCTCTCTAACCCCTGTCCTCTTATTTTCCTCCACAGGGGAATCACTTTGTATAGTAGTTGCTTTCTTACCCACTCCCCTCCACCCCCAGAACGTTGCAAGGATTTGGGCTGATGTGTTTCCTTTTAAACCTTCCACCTAAAAGTGCCTTACACATAGAAGCTAATTCAATTACTTATTGATTAGGATGTTCCTGAGGTCCTCTTATTATAACACCCTCCTTCTGCAGGAAATGAAACCCATCCGGGGGTTAAGTGATTAGCCCAAATTTCTATTCCAGTCTAGAATCAAGAACCTTTGTCAGAACCAAAGCAGATAAAAAGTTCTCCTAATGGCAAGCAGAGTGGTTAAGTTAGGACCACACCAGTGGTATAATTTTCAGTAGCAAGGTCTTTCAGGGAGCATTTCAGTATTTCTTGAATTCACTCATATGGCCTATGTATGAACATGATTAGGAATTGCCGAACCCTGATGATTCAGTAAATCATCCATGTCATTTGTACATTTGGGGGGAGCATAAACTTAGATCATTTTATAGCAAAAAGATCAATCCTAAAACAACACACAGACAAAAAATAGACTACAGGCAATTTTTTGTATTAATGCTCATTCTTATGTTAATTTTAAATTTCTTTCTCTTCACAGGTATCAAAAATGTGATAGTTTGGGGTAATATTAGTGGAAATAACTACATTGATCTGAGAAAAGCCAAGGTTTACAGATATGAGAGTGCTATTTGGGGACCTCCTAACTACTCACGTCCTGTTTTGAGCTTGATTTTTGATAGGTATGGTATATTTTTAAGTGAAGTATACTAGCAATGTTGGATACATGTATAATAGTTGTTATAATCCTTTAAATCATCTTAGAAATCTTTGAACCAAAATGACTTGGCATTGGTATTGTTCACACTCACCTTTGTTTATGTGCTCTATTGAAGATACAGAAAATCCCACAGAATCCCAACTGGTCAATCCCCACGCCCAATTTATTTGACTTTGCAATTATGAATTTTTATATTTCAGACTATCCTTAAAACGGCTCACATATTCCTTTAAATTTATCTCTAAATCAAGCATCTGCAAAGTGAGTCAAGAATAAATTAAGACGGTGAGCGGGCCTAGGCCGTGCTGGGTGTTCTGTCCCAGGAGAGGCAGGACCGAGGACTGGGCAAGAGCACCGTCTCTAGAACCAAGCTACCTGGGTTGGGATTCTCAAGCAGCCACTTCCTAGCTGTATGACTTTAGACACGTTACTTAACCACTCTATGCCTTAGGTGTTTCATCTGCAAGGTGGAAATGGTCCCAAAGCATGGGCCTTACAGGGTCGTTGGGAAGATGAAATGGCTTAGTACAGGCAAAGCCCCAAGAACCTCCCCACTGCAGTCAGCACTACCTTTATGACGGGGCAGGGGAGGGGAGAGGAGGAGGAGTGGCTCTGAAGCATCCTTCTAAGCTTTGCAGCCCCTTTCCAGCTGTAGCATTTCCTCTCCTTTGCCCCTTCCTCAGGCCAGGGGCACTTCATCCCTGCCCAGAAATGATGCGCCCCCAAGCCCACCCTCCTGGCGCATGCTTCCTCTGGGTGCTAGCTTAGCAGGGGCAGCCCTTTATCGCCCTCTCTAGTCCAGCTGGTCTACTCCCTAAATTTAAACTTCAGATGATAACAACTTAGTTATTTCCCCAGTTCTCAATGTGCATTTTCTTTAGATAATGTTATCCCCAGATAACATTTTCTTTAGAACGAAGGATACCACTGGCTCCAAGATAACGTCTACATAGAATAAATTTTTTGAAACTGTTCTTGCAGTCTGACCACTTTTCTGTGTTCCATATTTCTATTATCATGTTTTGACACTTCAGGATTCCTTTCTGTGATATTTCATTACTTTTTGATTGACTTTTTTTTTTTTTTTTTTGGCTTTTTAAAAATCACTGTTTATTTGTTAGAGGGTTTTTTTTCCATACAAATATTTGCAACAATTCTGAATTCCCCAAAATCATTCATAGATGATAAATACCATGCTAAGAAAGTATTAAATTTGTACAAAAATACTTTATAGCTTAATATTTATTTGTTACAAATAAAAACATATATTTCAGTGAAAAAATTAAATTAGATGGCATTTTGTTTAGGAGGGTTTCTGGGAGCTCAATCCCCAAGATGGGATTGCCAGCCTGCCCTGTATGTTCTGCCCATATTGCCCTATATTATTATTTTTTTAAACTTCCTTTCCAATATTTTTGACTTTTTTTTTATTATGTTATGTTAATCACCATACATTACATCATTAGTTTTTGATGTAGTGTTCCATGAAGAAGAAGATAGCAGGAGTCGATTGACTTTTTACAGGATTCAAGAAGCTTGAATAAGGAAGGTACACAGGAAGGCATATTTCTCTTTTATGGAGATGATTTCTTATACTGAGATCCATTGACCCAAAGAACATTCTTTTATTCCCATTCTTCCCTCCATTGTAAAATCGTTTCTTTCTCTCCTTATAGTGACTGGGTAAACAGACAATATGTGGAAACTCTTAAAAACCTGACGGCCACAGGAAAACAATTTGGAGCCATCTTATCTGCACACAGTGTAGCCACTACATTGAAATACTGGTACCATGGCTCACCACCTGGGGAGATCGTGTCCTTGGGAGTACTAAGTGAAGGTCAATCTGGGTTTTTTTTTTATTTTGTATTACTTTCAAACCTGCCTGTATGCCTCATACCCCTGCTTCTGTGTCCCTGCCTTCTGCCTTACCTGGTCTGTAAGCTGTCTGGACTTCCGCAGTACCATACTCACTTATCGTTCATGCACTCACTCATTATTCATGCACTCATTCAGCCATTGAGAAATTCTGCGATGTTTTGTGTGAATGAGCAGGGAACACACACACAGCTGCTGCCTTCAGGAGACCTAGAGCAGAGGGAAGAAGAGCCAGCTACAAAAACTCCAGAGTTCCACTAAGCTGTTCTCACTGTATCCCAGCTGAGGAAGGGAAAGCAAGGTTGGTTTTAGGCAGATGGCAGGAAGAATCAGGACGGACTTCAATAAGGAGGTGACCCCCCAGGAAGCCTTCAAGTCTGAGCAGTGTTTACCTGGCAGACTAGTGTGGAAAGAACACCCCCCAGGAGCCAGAGTGGCGAAGATCCAGGGTCAGGATACGAAGGACACATCAGGATGCAGATCTTAGGGCACCCGTGAGAACGGGGAAAGCTCCAGCTGCAAATACTGTGTATGCATTTTTACAACCTTACCGCTTTCATCTGCTACAAACTACTTCAGAGGACTTCTATGTTTTTGAAGAGTAGGAAAGAGAGAAGAGTTGTTCTGTGTTCTGTGGGTTCTATCGAAAGCATCTCTTCCCTTTGTGTTTTACTTTCTCCCTGTGCAAACTCATTCGCTGCTAAAGCTTCCTGCCTCCACCTTTCTGCTGAGCAGCAGCCTATGAAACACTGTCCCCTGGACCATGCTGTCACCTCAGACCGACATACACCAAACTGAACTCATGGTCTTCCTCTCCAATTTGATCTACCTCTTTTGTTCCTTATGTTATGAGTGGAACCACCATCCTCCCTGTTATTCCAGTGACCATCGTGCAGCTCAAGGAAATCTCCCAAATCCCCCAAGTCTGAAATCATCTGTCTCTTCTCTGTATGTGAATAGCATTTTGTCCCTCTGTCAGGGAGCGCATTCCAACCTGTCCTTGTTGGTGGCGTGGTTAATTTCTTTAAGTCCCCTGTGTCCTGTGTTCGAGCACATACACCCTGAGGGCAGGGCTTTGGCTGAGTCTTCCTGCTGCTACTTCAGGGTTAGACACTCAGGGAATCTTGTTTCAATTGCAGTAAGGTGCATGAGCACGCTTTTATGCATAAGGTGAATCAAATCAGTATGTTACCTTTTTAGTGTAATAGGCATTTAAAACCTTATCTTTATTTGTTAACAGTTTAATTTCTGTAGGAATTCACCAATAAACAGTGCAATACTGGTGGTGAAGGGCAGGTCATCACTGTCTTCCTGAAACCATGTAGGTAGACTCTTGTATGTTGTCCACCCATCAGGCTGGCTCTTTACAGATTAAAAAAAAAAGAGAGTGAACAGAGAACCTCAGATGCCCTCTAAGGAAAGGCCTTTTAGATCCTGGTTTCTTGACTATCCTCACATTTTTGTTCTACTGACCGCATTTTTGATGACTAGAATGGCGAGAATCATTTTCTCATTTGATGGAGGCACAAAAGGCAGGGGGGCAATTCTATCTGAATGTTGCATAGTTAGTAGTAGTAAGTGTCGTCCATCTTTTCATTTGGAACACATCCAAACTGGGCCCTGGGAGCTGCCGGGAAATCATCAACTTCCCCAGCCCCCCACCCCCACCCCAGGCCTCACACTGCAGTTATGGGACCACCACAGCAGGCTGGAAGAGCGCAAGGCCAGGGGAACAAATGTCTTGGGGTCTTGGGCCAGTGAGGGGGCAAGGAAAGGCCACAGGGGGCGGAAAAAAGGAGTCTAGACAAAATGGAGGAGAAAGACATGAGCCCCCGAGGCACAGGCGTGGGGTCTGAACCAAGCCTGAGGGGACAGAAGGGGTAACAGGAGGGAGCAGTAGTTCTTCTTTCAGAGAGAAACACAGAAGAGAGAGTTGTCAGAACTTGGAGAGATGCTCAGTCAATACTTCTAGAGTAGGTGTTTCAATCCTCCCGGGAAAGGAATTCTCAGAAATTTAGTTCACCGTTACCATTAAAAATCATGTACGATCTCTGTCCTTTTCTACAACGCTTTACATGAAGGGTGTATTGTTCTGAGTGCTTTTGTTTTGCTTTGCTTTCTATTTGCTCACTACAGGCCAGTTTGGTATTCCTGAAGGGATCGTCTTTTCTATGCCTGTAAAATTTGAGAATGGAACTTGGGTGGTTCTTACAGATCTCAAAGATATTGAAATCAGTGAACAAATAATGACCAGAATGACAAGTGATCTCATTCAGGTAATGTCTGAATAGATATAAGAACACTGACTTTGATAATGACCGTAAACTGATTCCTCTAGGCCAAGGAACCCACACTGATTTTCTGTGGGTTCAATTTGCATCCTCTTCCTAAAAACAACCAGGAGGCAATAAGACTTTGAAGAAATCATCAGAAGAACACTACTCATTATGTTACATAATGTCTGGCATGTTAAAAATATTTGTTGGTTACTTAAAAATCAAGACCCAAAGTGTTTTTCTATTGAAGATTGATTGATTAAGCTAGCAATTGTGGTCACTTCTCTGATTATAAAATTTTTCAACAGGAGAAACTTGTTGCACTTGGAGATTTGATCAATTTTCAGCCCTATCAATCAGGTAATCTTTTCAATGTGATGTTTTATTGAGCTGCTACTAAAAGACTATTAAAATATTTGTTGGGGCTCCTGGTTGGCTCAGTCATTTAAGCATCTGCCTTCGGCTCAGGTCATGACCCCGGGGTCCTGGGATAGAGTCCTGTATCCGGCTCCCTGCTCAGCAGGGAGCCTGCTTCTCACTCTCCCTCTGCCCTTCCCCCTGCTCATGCTCTCTCTCTCTCTCTCTCTCTCTCTCTCGTGCTCTCTGTCTCTCTCAAATAAGTAAATAAAATCTTGAAAAAATTTTTAAAAATACTTGTTAAAACTGAATTGCTATTGAATATTGATAACTGTAATCTATACTTTATCACTTTTAAATGAAATTATTGACAAAAGAAACTGCCAAGTTTAGTGTCTCCTTCGAAATAAAACATCTCATAAGAATGCTAAAGAAATCACGTCTTAAAAACACAATGACCTTATAAATGTTGTGTGTAACATATGTATTCATGTCCCAGGCCTGCCGTAACGAATGACCACAAACTGGGTGGCTTCAACAACAGAAACTTACTCTCTAGTGAATAAATGAGACTAGCAGGCCTAAATCAAAGTGCTGGCAGGGCCATGGTCCTTCAGAAGGCTCTAGGGACGCACCTTTTTCTGCCTCTTCTGGGCTACGGCTGCATCACTCCAGTCTCTGCCTCTGTCTTCACGTGCCGGTCTCCTCTCCGTGTGTGTCTTGTTTCTTCTCCTTAAAAGGACACCAGTCATTGCACTCCAGTACGACCCCATCTTAACTTGATTAAATCTGCTAAAACCCTATTTTCAAATAAGGTCACATTCACAGGTATCAGGGATTGGGACTCCCATTTGGGAACACAATCCAACCCACAACATTCCATTTACTTTTAGATCGCTTAAAAAAAAAACAATACATTTTAACAAGCCTATTTTTCTCACTGGCAGTTTCTCTTAATACTAAGCTCACAAGAAAGTGCTATCATCTTTCTTTGATCTCTAAATATTGAAAATATTTAACAACCAGTATGGTACAGATTCCACCCAATCAAAATAGTTGCTGCCTCTCAGAATGAATTAACTGGTAAAAAAGAACCTGGCAGGGGACAGAAGACTGTCCTTGGTCCAGACCAGAAAGGGTTTAGTGAGGTCAAAGTATGGCAGTATGGAAAGGGCAGAGAGACCAGGCCTCGAGGAAAAGAGGTTCTGGGCAGAGGATGGGCTTTGGGAATTCAGATCTGGTTCTGCCAGTGGTCAAGTCACTAGGAATGGGCAAAAGCAGATAAAGTCCAAAGGCAGCATGGAATCCAAGGGCATAGACACAGAAGTCCGAAGAGCAGTTGGTTTTCACTGGAACTCTTTTATTCCCAGAGTTTAGAAGCTCTCTGTGTGGCTTCCTGCTTTTGCAGAGTAGAGCTGCAAATTCCTTTTCTGAGAATGGGCTATAAAGAAGTCATTCTAAATTTGACTCCTTTGGTAGTTAGTCCTGAATTTTCCGTAATACTTGCATTATAGAGGGTTTGTTGAAAAAGAGTAACCTAATTTTATGCTGTTTTCATTAACAAAGGTCAAGGCATAGATAGATAGATAGATAGATAGATAGATAGATAGATAGATAGATAGATATAGATATAGATATAGATATAGATATAGATCTTGATTCTGTCAACTTCAGACCTTGCCCAAAACACTGTTCCAGAGATTCCAAGATCAGGGCATTGAAAATAATCAGAATTTTGTACAGTTTGGAGATCTCTGCTTATTAGCATATCAATGAGATGATTCATGCATGAGGTTTGTTTAATCTTTTTGATTAATTTAATACTTAATTTCTTGACTTTTAGAGACTGACATAGCCAAAAGCAACGAAAAGACCACCTTACCTACCACATACAACAGCCAGGAAAATCAAAGAGTCTCAGATGGTAGGTATAACAATTGAAAAAAAAAAAAATGTCCTTTTTATCCAAGGCTTAACACTAAATTTCGAAGAAAGGAATTTGATCATCTATTAGCCACAAAGTGGAAATTAAATCTTTTATCACCCTCATCCTATATTCAAAAATCAGATCATATTTAAAATCCATTAAAATTTTGAAGGAAATTAACAGATATTCATTGAGCACCTTCTGTATACTGGTCACTGTGAGAGACACTGGAGACCAATGACAGAGTTATAGCCATACAGATATGTCTGGGGAGAGGAGCCCTGAGAATACGAGGAAGTAAATGCCAAGACGCACAATGAGTTTTTTAACTCAATAAAACAAAGCAATACAGGTCAAAAGGAAAGAGAGTATATAATAAATAATCTTAGAATTTATATGTGTTAGAAAGGCACAAGGAAAGGAGAATTCCTTGTAATATATGAAGAAGACTTAGTCGTATCTTCAAACCTAGTTGGGACTTAAGATGGCTAAAGATAATGAAATGATCATTTATTCAGAAACTCTGCTGGTTCTGTCACACAAGGTGAAAATATTCGAGATCTATTATACAACAATGTATACATAGTTAATACTGTACTGTACACTGAAAAACATGTTTAAAAGGTAGATTTCATGTTATATGTTCTTAGCACAATAAAAAGAAGAAAGAAAGAAACCACACTAGGTCCTAGGGACATGAACATAAATCAAATATTGTTCTTGCTCTCAAAGTGCTCACCGTCTAGCATGGGAAACAGCAAAGCCAATCAAAAACTACCCTGTTGAGAGGCGCCTGATGGCTCGGTCAGTTAAGCGTCTGCCTTTGGCTCAGGTCATGATCCTGAGGTCCTGGGATTGAGCCTCATGTCCTCCCTGCTCAGCGGGGAGTCTGCTTCTTCCTTTGCCCCTCCCCCTCCCCCTACTCATATATTCTCTCTCTCTCTCTCTCAAATAAATAAATAAAATCTTAAAAAAAAAAAACCTACCCTGTTGAGAAGGAAGTGGTATGTAGAGAGAGGCCCAGGTATAATGGAACTACACTGGGGGTCTCCTGATAGGGACAGCAATGTTAGGATAGGCTTTCAAGTAGAAGTGACATGGGACCTGAGTCTGGAAGGATGAGTAGAAATTTCTCATGTCATGTAGTGAAAAAGAAGCCTGCAGGTGGAGGAGTCAGAGAAGCTGTGAAAGGTGCCCCACCAGAAGGAGCCACATGGGCAGAGGAAGCATTTCAGGTGGCCAAGGCATGACCAGAAGTGTGAACCCAAGGCAGTCTAAAGTTGTATTCAGAAGACAATAAACAGAGTAGCTGGACTAGAGCAGAGGATCCCGAAATGATGAGTAGAACTGGAAGAGGCACGTGGAGGTCATCTCTAGTTTGGCTGGTTGAGAGCTCAGCCAAGTGGCTGGTGGGTGGCAAGACAAGTATGAAATGGCTGCTATTAGGCTTAGAGAACTAACCTGGCTTTCTCATTGGCCCCCTCGATGATGATGGAGCCACCCAAATCACTGTCCAGAGGACTGTGGTGAGCTCAGTCCCAGACAGAATAGGTATTTATATAGTATCTTTAGGATGGGTGCAGCACTGTTGTTCCAGTTGGCCCAGCTGGTATTGAGCAATACTCAAGGAAATGACTGAGGGCTCCAAGGCCCTTGTGAGAGAACTGAGAAAAAACTGTCAGATCTGTCATGAGCAAGGTGACTGGCAGCTTTCCAGCATGGTTGAAAAAGAGCCAAGTTGTAGAGTATGTATTCTAGAGTTTAGGCATCAGAACAATCCAAGTTGTTAATTAAAATGTTAGATTCTTAGACCCTCTACTAAGTCATAATCTTACACAGACTGAAGAAGGTTAGTGGTGATAAAGTAGAGAAAATGGGGCTGATTTCAGGTTGTTTGAGGGGCTATGTGTTGAATGAGCATTAGAATCAAATATCACTTGATAGTGCTTTCCACAGTGTGGCCTCAGTGGGTCGTAAAAAAATTTTGTGGGGGCTGCTGGTGGCTCAGTCAGTTAAGCATCTGACTCTTGATCTCAGCTCAGGTCTTGATCTCAGGGTCATGAATTCAAGCGCCATTTGGGTTCTATGCTGGGTGTGAAGCCTACTAAAAAAAGAAAAAAAAAATCGTGGGTGATGAAATCAATTTAACAACTGGCATTTTTTCCTTAAACTGGAATAAAAGTGATAAGAAAAGAGTAAGTAAGAAGAACAGATTTTTTTTCCCAATGCAGTAGAATAGAATAGAAAAGAAAAACAAAGATGAGTAGAAAAGATAAGAAAAGGGTAAGTCCTGTTTCATGTAACTTTTTCTGTTTTATTGTAAGCACACAAGTGCACATACTGAACTATAATGTAAAATGCATTTTTTACTGTGAGTCATGGTCAACCAAGTTTGAAAAACACTGACCTAGACCATTTCATAGTTGTTAGTTATATTTTAAATCCAATATGTTTTATCTAATTTTGGTTTCAGAATATAAAGATAGAATGTGTTCTGATCTAATCCAAGATGAGGAAAAAAACCTGGTTATGTCAGACACTAAGTCAATCGAGTCACATACCATCTCTGTAGTGCTAATGGTCATGACTCACACTGTCGGGTCTTAGAGAATGACGTTGTGGTCAGAAGAACGTAGTCCAGTTCTCAAGACTCCATATAAAAGTGATCGGGCATCTTGCAGCTTCCCAAGAACAAGGCATTCAGAGAAACTTGGAGTGGAAGCAACAGGATAGGAGAAAATGAGACTAACTTCAAAAATCAATGTGCTTTAGATACTAAAATCTCTGTTCTGCCCATTCTCTATTTACAGCAGTGGATCTTTTAGATCTGATTCCTCAACCCATCTCTGAAAAGCCATACAGTCAAGAAGCCATAAATGGTAGGTGGGGAAACAAAACATTAACTAGTCTTTTCTTATTCTATTAATAGAACTGGGTAGAAGAGATCAAGTGTCCCCCAGATATAATTCTTTTCAAACCCTCCCCCCTTACATCCCCAGCTTTGTTTGCTGACACTTTTGGAACCTCCCTTCCTACATTTATAACCAGGGCTATGTCAATGCAACTGAATCCTTCCTTTAGAATGAATAAGTAAGGAAATGGACACAGATATATCTGCAAGTCCAGATTTTCAAAGTCTATAACCTAGTTGTCATGGTATTTTTTGAAAACCAGGCTGATATAGACTTCTTTGGGGTTGACCAGTCAGGATATTCATCCACGCCTCCAAACTCTTATTTGAATGTCCAATAAAATGAACAAATCCATGGTACCTTCCATTCTGAAAATGTATAGGATGATGGGCTTTGGAGTGGGGCTAACTAGGGGGAATTAGAATTGGTACATAGACGAGAAGCAGAGCCAAGAGAAGAAATGGAACTGACCATGTAGCTGCAAAATTCAGAATGGGAAGCAAAGGAACCAAGCAACACTGCAAGTAGAAATAGATTAAGGTCAGGAGGGAGGCCAGAGTTTAGTTTTGCTGTATGTAAAAGATCTAATGATGGTCTTGTGGTTTGATGTCCCTCATAGATAGAATCCCTCTCACACACACTCCCTCAGTTGAATCAGATTGAATACAGGAATCCAGGAAACAGAAGAAAGAGGAGAGCAAACAAAAAGCTAATAAAAACGTAGGTTACTAGTGGATTTTTAAATAGTTACACCTTTTCATTCTCCTCCTTTTACAGATTCTGAAGACAAAAGGGTGGAAGAGCAACAGATAAATTAGACCAACTATAAAGATATTTGGTGGTGTAATAAATATGGAAAGACCCATGAATGCCTGTATTTAGGGAAGAATAGTTTGCAAGATTGACTTCCATCTTAGATAATGTTATGCTAGACAATAATGTGACTGCACACACACAAAAAGATTGAGTTCAATCATTTTGTGTTACCTGAATCCACTCATAGGTTTGCTTTTTGTCCTATTTTCTCATATAGTTTGGTGTCAATTGCTGTTTTTTTAAACTACACTAAAATACAATGGTCAGTCATTGCATCCTTGCCTGTACCTGCTTCTAAGAGAGCCTGCTTCCCCCACAGGCCATACCTAAGGCACGGACACGAGCGGCCATGTTTGCTCGGCTGTTCTTACCACCTTGGCTTCAACTGATTGGACTAGAATAAACACACCTTACTCAAGGGGAACCAATAGATTTTCTCTCACAGTGTCAAAAACTTGCACTGAGAAAAATGGCTGAGTAAGTTGGTGTCTGGATCATGGTAAAGGGAGTGACTTAGAGAGAGCCGCACAGTTCTGCTGTGAGGTCTTCAGAGCTAGTCAGGTTCACCAGCTTCATGAGGCCTGGCTGTATATTCTTTCTCCTTGGATTTGCTTGGGATAATTATCTTTACAATAAATCACACTTTTACTTTAGCTCAGATGGAATAGGTTTCTGTTTCTTGACACCAGATGTGGCCTGAATAAATGGAATTTTGAAAGGAAAGCATAATATTTTTACCATATAATTACATGGTTTAAGTAAAAATTACAGTCTTTATTAAAGCAGCAGTAGTCAAACCAATATGCTCATATATTTTCAAGCTAATAGAACCCTTTACAAATGCCAATTAAGAACTTTTGAGAGCCCAGGAGTCACTTTAAAAACTGCTGATCTCTGTGCTTTCTCTGTAGTTTAAATAGCTTTTACAGTACAAATTACTTTCTGAAAATTCAAGAAAATTTCAGATGCTCCTTCATTGCTTCTGCACCATTATGATTCAAAACTGTGACTAACTTTTGCTTGTTTCCAAAGTCAGCACCTCATTTGATGTTATTGTAAAGAAAACTTAGTGTCTGTCAGTGTTAAGGACTTTGGGTAAGGTTTGGTGCCCTAATTCTACCATTTCCCCTGCCTCAGCTTGTGGTATCCTCAAGGGAGTATGACCACAAAGAACACTAACTGGGTGGGAAGTCATATGGTGCTCTACACATCGCTGGGCATGTGGCAGTCATTCCTCCACATACAGGGCTTCTTCCTGGTAAAACTGAGCTAGATTGGAAAATGTGACTCAGGCCAAGAAACTCAGGCCAGGAAACTCAAGCAAAGCTTCCTGTTCCTTCCCCCTTGAATCGGGCATGCCGGTCACGTATCAGCAGAAACCAGATGGCAAAGCTGGAATAGAGAATATAACTATGAAGATCCATCACCTTTCGAGGCAGGGCCCTGCCCCTTAGTGATATACTTTCCAGTGGGTGAAGCCCTAACCATTCAGATAGTCAGCAGCTTCTCTAGGTGGACATCTAGAAGGGGCTGGAAAAAAACAGGGGCAGAGTTTCTCCTTTGTAGAGACACTGTAGGAAACATTCAGCCCCATCTCCAGCAGGCTGCTCTTTCCAGCATGAATATGAGCTACTGCATGTTTGAACCACTATAGGATGACCGGGATACTCTAGGATAGACTCCCATAGGAGCCCACAACAAATTGATATTAATCATTATACATAGTTTCACACATTTGTCCCAAATTAATATAAAATATGGAATTACACCAAAGGAAAGTATTAGTGTTTGCTATTTGTTTCAAAATACTGCTGGTACCATTTCAAAAACATCTCTCAGAGAGTTTTGTTTCAGCTAATGCACTAGCTGTCATGGTAGCCTGATGTGAATAATAGGCCAACTTGGGAAATCTCAAGTCTGGTCTTCCCATTAGAAATAACTTTAATATGAGGTTATTAAAAATAATTTCTCTCTATTATTAAAACTGTCACGATAAAGGCATGAGGGAGAAATATTCAGTAGAAAATTTAGATTACTCAGAAGCAGTATGCGAATAAAGTAATTACTGCTTTATATAGGTAAATAAAGAAAGAAATATAGGTTAAGTGTATATGTCCTTATAACTATAGCAAGCACTGTTACTTGCTCTCCCTACAGCCCTGCCCCATTACCTTGACTAAGAGAACTCTGATTTTATTAGGATGTACAACAGGCCCAAACCCAGGGCATGGATCTTGCTATATCTAATCTAGTCCCATGTGCCAGTGACTGGTCTGGGGGCAAGCATGGGATCCAGTTTTGTACAGTGATAGATAAGAAGTCTTCTGGAGGTGTATGGGGGGCAGATGGGGTTGGAGATGAATGAATGGCATAGGAAAAGAAAGCACTCTGGCTTCCACCGACTTCCTTCCTGTGTAAAATGCTCTTCTACCAGGATATAATGCTTGCAGCTTGGGCAGCCATTTTGTGGCTATGAGGAGACACATCACCAGTATGGTGCTACCAGGAGGGTGGCAGTGTGGAAAGAGGAAAAGCCTGGCATCTGGGACTGAGGCCTTGATGAATTAAAAGAGCCTCTGAACCAACTCTGGACCAACTTCAGAATTTCTGTCAAATAAACAATAAACAACTTATGGTTTAGACCCCTGTTAGTTGTTAGCCAATGGAGATATATATAAAGATGTTTTGCCTGTGTGCAATTGGTACATAGAAGAGATCAAGCTTTGTTTGATACACTTACAGGCAACAGCTATATAACTTGATAGAGAAATATCTTTCAATTTGTTATTATTATTTGTTTCAGAAGAACGAGTAAGAAATATATTTAGAAAATATTATATATTTAGAAAATCTGAAAAATTGACTTCACCCACTCAGCCAGGCTCAAAACCTTTATTGACTTCTATATTTATAATATTCTCCCCAATTCCAGTTAGTAAATGCCTAGTTCAGTCCTAGACCAGTGTTTTTCAACATTAGCATGAATCAGAATCACCTGTTAAAACAGATTGCTGGGCCCACCTCCAGAATTTCTAGCTCAGTAGGTCTCAGGTAAAGCCTGAGAATTTGCATTTTTAACAAGTTCTCAGGGAATGGTGATGCTGCTGATCTGGGGACCATACGTTGACCAGCACTGTCTCACCTACGGGCAGTCACGCCCTAAGTCAGCCACACCCCCATTGCCTTCTACTCACACCTACACCCCAGATAATTTAGTCTGAATTTCACTTTCTGACCACAGGATTCCTCTTCATACTTACCAGTAAATTGTTTTAGGCCTCCTTAATGTTATCCAAACTGGTCTACCACAATCCTATGAGCCTTAGGTTTGCAGCCTGCCTTGCTTTTACACACACCATCTGCCCTGCCTAGTGTGTCCCCAAACCTTATCTCATTGAAGCCCCTTTAGGTCTGACACAGTGGGTGGCCTTCTCTTGATCAAATCATTATTTCTTTCTTTTTATCTCAGAGAAATGAAAATCATGGGACCCAACATATAGAAATAGGTTAAAGAGCCTTTTTCCTCCCTCTACTCCCTACCAGGTACAAGTGGGGGATGATGTTCTATATAATTGTGATTTACTCCTTTGCTGGCCTTAACATAAACATCTTTAACTCTAAAAACAAAACAAAACAAAACAAAAAACAAAACATCTTTAACTCTAAAATTGCCTTGTACCACAGCTGAATACTCACTCATTCTGCAGAGGACACAGAAATGTTACCCAAGCTTATAGCTGAGCTGCTAGAAGCAAAACTAATAACCCTCCCAAGAGTGAGCAGCTGCTCTATCCTTCACATTAATTTATTTTGGGCAGAAATTATGAGCCCACAGAAACATCTAATTACAACTTTCTCACTTCATTGGTACAAAGAAGCATGATTTCTATACAAAGGGGCCAGAAGCAGGGGTTTTGCAGAATACACAGGCTCCTCCCTTCTCATAGGTATGCTACTTGTCTCTGGGACAGTGTTCACAAACTGGAGTGTGTATTGCTCAAGAACAACATGCAATGGTCACACTCAAGTAAGAACACCAAGCAAGTTTTCATCTTCATTCCCCAAGAACTACCTCGGTGTTTGAAAAATCCCATTATGAGCTCTCAGTCCCCATGCTGACTTGACCTCCCATCAGTGTTTGACATGTTTGATCATTTACTCTCTCTGATACACTTCACTTGCCTTCCAGGGCATGACACTCTCATGCTTTTCTTCCTATTAAATGTCCATGAAGTGCCCCCATTCCTTCTCAGTATCCCTTGCTAGTTCTTCCTCTTCTCCCCCTCATAATGTTGGAGAGACCCCAAGGATCTGTCCTTGGTTATCTTCTCTATTTACACTCAACTATTCATGATCCCAACTTGTCCCATGACTTTACATGCCATCTATATGTAAGTAACTCCCAAATTTGTATCACCAGGCAGTCATCTATTCCAAACCTCAGACTCAACTATGCTGCTTAATATTTCCAGTCAAATGGCTAATAGGCAAAGAAATTAACAAGTCCCAAATTTGTCTTTTAGCTCCAACATCTCCCACACCAAACCTGCTCTCCCCACAGAATCCCATTAAAGGGAAACTTTATCCTTGCACTTGCTCAAACCAAACCCCTCGGAGTCATCCTTGACTTCTCTTTTTCTCACATTCTTCACTCAGTCTCTTAGAAAATTCTGTTAGCTCTACCTTCAAAATATTCTGGATTTGCTAGAAGCCAATCTCCACCATTACCACCCCTTCTATCTTTGACCTCCTACAAACTATTCTCAGGATGGTAGCCAAAGTGATGCTTTCTTTTAAAACGTGAATCATATTGTACCTCCTCTGTGTTAAAAGCCTATTGAGGCTCTCCATCTACTTTAGAGTAAAAGCCAAAGTCCTTACAATGGCCCCAAAGGCCCTATGAAATGTTTCTACCCCCACCTTCGCATCTCTCTACTACAGCTCTCCCCCATTCTCAGCCCACTCTGCTCTGGCCACGCTAGCCTCTTGGCCGTATCTTACATCTGCCAGACACCCCTCCACCTGGGAGCCTCTACTCGGAACCCTATTTCCCCAAGTATTATTTAACCAGCACCTTCACTTCTTTCAAGTCTTTGCTCAAATTACGCTTTCTTAATGAAGCCTACATGTACCATGCTATTTAATACTGTAATCAGCCCTTCTTAGCAATCTCAAGCCTATACTTGTTTTATTCCATAGCACTTAAATAGTCTAAAATTATATTGTTTGTTCATATGTTATACTTATATTGTCCATCTCCCACACTAGAATGAAGGAATCTTCATCTGTTCTGATGTTTTCTAAGTACCTACAACAATGCCGGACACACAACTCTGATCAGTATATGTTTTTGATCCCTCTCTTCTAAATTCTGACAATATCCATTATTATTTTTTGAAGTATAAAAGAAAAGGAAAACCAGTGAGTCTCTCAAGGAAGTGAAAAGGTTACTGCTAGGGTGACACTACTTGGTAGAATCCACCACCAAATCCTGTTCTTCATCTTTGCAGGATTAGGAGTGTAGTTTGCAGGCACCATTAGTGATCCTCACACAACCAAGACAACAAGACTAATGATGGAACAAGAATGCCAATTTATAAATCCGAGATTTAAAATAGAACTACTGAGGATACCAGACGTCCACAGGCCTAACAGTGAATTCACTTCCCATGCAAGCTAGATGGAGACAAAATTATCATCAGAAGTCTTAGAGTCAGAACAAGGAAAAGTATTTAGATGATTTGGAAATCTGATGGCCTCAGACTCTAATTTTCATCTCCATAATAAAGCCATATACAATATAGACTGGTTGAGATGGGCAGGGCACTCTCTTCCTGCTTAATGCCAATCAGTCTCTCTTGATTCATTTTTTTCAACATATTTCTTGAGTGCTTATGACAGGTCATGTAGTGTGGGAAGTAAGCATAATTCTCCTCCCAGTTCTGAGATGTGGGGGTTTCCTCACCACCAAGCAAGACTCCAACACCATCTGGGTGTACTATAGTTCAACTCAGTTCTGACACTATCTACTCATAAATAAGATCAGATCCCACAGGTTAAGAGCTCAGTCCTACAAGTCTGCCCCCCAACCACCCCACTTTAGATACCAGTTAAAAGTCCAAGTTGTCACCTGTGCTTTGGACCCACCCGCTTACAGATCAAAGGTCACAACAACTCTCTCCTTGGATTCAATTAATTTGCTAGAGGGGCTCACAGAATTCAGAGAAACATTTTACCTACTAGATTACCAGTTTATTACAAATGGATATAACTCAGGAGCCAGATGGAAGAGGTGCATAAGGTAGGGTATGGGGAAAGGCCACAAAGCTTCTATACCCTCTCCAGAGCACCACTCACCCCAAATCTCCACATGTTCACCAATCCAGAAGCTCTCTGAACCCCACCATTCTGGGTTTTTATGGAAGCTTCATTGCATAGGAATGAATGATTAAATCACTGGCCATTGATGATTGATTTAACCTCTAGCTCCTCTCTCCATCCTGGAAATCAGGGGTAAGACTTAAAAGTTTCAATCTTCTAATCATGGGGTTGGTTCCCCTGACAACCAGCCCCCTTCCTCAGATGGGGCCAAAAGTTGCCTCATTTGCATAACAAAAGATATGTTAGCCCTCCCATCCCTTAGGAAATTCCAAGGGTTATTTATTTATTTGAGGGAGAGAGAGTGCAAGCAGGGGGAGAGGCAGAGGGAGAAGGAGAGGGAGAATCTCAAGTAGACTCCACACTAAGTGCAGAGCCCAACGTGGGGCTCGATCTCATGACCCTGAGATCATGACCTGAGCCAAAATCAAGAGTCGGGCGCTTAACTGACTGAGCCACCCAGGTGCCCCAGGAAATTCCAAGGGTTTTAAGAGCTCTGTGCCAGAAAGACAAAGACCAAATATATATTACTTATTATAAATCACAATGTCACACAGGGACAAACAAGAGAAAAGAGCTCTTGTTCCTGCCTTTGAGGAGCTTGCTTTCTAGTAGAGAAGAAAAATAATAAACAAATTAACATAAAAAAAAACCAAGATGACCACAGTTTGTGCTTATAGCTGTGAATAAAGTAATGTATTGAAGCTACTTCAGATAGGGTGGTCCATGGAAGACCTCAATGAAGCCTAAAGGATGAGTTTGTCCCCTTTGATCAGTATCTCTCCCATCCCGCCCTCCCCCCATCTCTGGTAAACACCATTCTGCTCTCTGTTACTATGAGGTCAACTTTTCTTCTTTTTAAAAAGAGTCTATGTATAAGTGAGATTGTGTGATATTTGCCTCTGTGTCTGGCTTATTTCACTTAGCACAATATCCTCCAGGTTCATCCATATCATTGCAAATGGCAGGATTTCCTTCTTTTTTAAGGCTAGATAATACTCCATTGTATATACATACCACATATTCTTTTTTTTTTTTAAGATTTTATTTATTTATTTGACAGAGAGATAGGGAGAGCAGGAACACAAGCAGGGGGAGTGGGAAAGGGAGAAGCAGGCTTCCTGCTGAGGAGGGAGCCCAATGCAGGGCTCGATCCCAGGATCCTGAGATCATGACCTGAGCTGAAGGCAGACGCTAAACGACTGAGCCACCCAGGTGCCCCCATACCACATATTCTTTATCAATTTACCCACTGATGAACACTTAGGTTGTTTCTATATTTTGGCTACTGTGAATAACACTGCAGTGAACATACGAGTGCAGAGATCTCTTTGAGTACTGATTTTGTTTCCGTCGGATATACACCCAGAAGTAGAATTGCTGGATCATATGGTAGATCTATTTTTAATTTTTTGAGGGATCTCCCCATTGTTTTCCATAATGGCTGCACCAATTCACATTCCTACCAATGGTACACAAAAGTTCCCTTTCCTCTATTTTATCTTGAGTCAATTTTAGTAACTTAATTTTTCCTTGAAATTGTTCATACATATGTAAATATGCATATAAAATTACCCTGTAATTTATATAAGAGACTACCTACACATTTTAGGGTGCAATGTGTCAAGGCTCTTCTTTCTCTCTTGGGAGGTTGAATCTTCAAATGTGTATGTAAAGAGCTATCAGATAGAGGGTGAATAGAACACTGACTGCCTCGAAAAACAGCAGCCATGCAGAATAAGCAATGCTCACCCAGTTTCTGGTTGGTGAGGAGCCTGTTATGTCCAAATCAGGGCACATTGTGCAGGAAGTTTGAACCCTCTTCCTACTTGCTTCCTCAGGGCGGGGCCGCTCCGATTCAGAAGGCAAAGAGTATCAATCACAAATTATGATTTACGGAACTTACTGCCATGTCAGCAAAAAATGCCCCCCAGTTGGTTAACTATGATGTAGTAAAATTGCAGTAACTGGTTTTGATTTATAACCCAAAGCATTCTATGAAAGAGAAAAGTCTTCATGTGGCTAAGTCTACCTGAGCGTGAACCAGGAGGTACAACGGTAACTAAAACTTTCCAGTTAACAGAAGTATGTGAAACCAAAACAGTCCTGGGAGATTTTATCTCAGCCTGTCTAAAAACAGCCAGACTGAGAGCTCAGACTATCAAGGCCCATTTGCTTAAATTACTTTCCAACAAACCTTAGTTCATTTGTATGTACTTAAATATTTGTCTAATTATGTCATATTGGCTGGAACTTCAGACTTTTTTTTTTTTTTTTTGGTGCTAAGATTCTTGAGCCACATAATTAATCAGCACCAGAGGGTTGCTCAGAACTCATCAAGGCAGCATTCAGTAAAACATCCCAATGCCCTCTATTGTCAAAATATAATAGAACATAAAACTTGTAAATATGATTTCAACTTTGAGTCTCCAGCACTCAAAAGACATAAATTTCATGTGAGATAAACTTACTCTCTTCCCACATGGTCTTATCTGTTCCCAGAAAATCAATATAATTTATATAGGAAAAGGTAAATGATGGGTTTTTTTCTCCCCTCCTCTTGATCCTTTCTAACCTCATTATTAATCCATTTTTCGTTCTTTAAAATGCCTCAAGTTTGTTTTTAAGAAATCAATAGTGTGATACTAATACTTTTCAAAAAGAAAGGAATACATTGGCTATCCTTGGATATCATACTTACTTTTGAAAACTGATTTTTATTATGAAACATTCTGGAGTGGATTAGTGACCACTTATCATAATTGTTTTAAGTGTTTCAATTGGGACCATGGATTCCCAGACATTCTGACTCTCCAGGGCACAGAGAAGTAATATACTCATGAAGTAATATACCCGTGCTTTGGGTTCTAACCCTTTTGAAAGATGTTAAAATCAGCTCCTTATTTCCCCAACCATCTGAAAACACCAGTGGTAAAGTTCTAATACAATTTGGTTCATGAGACATCTTTTTTTTTATTTATAAAACCTTATTAGCATTCCAGCTGGTTTATTTTTAATCTGAATTCCTCAAAAAATAAAGACATTTTCAGGTGATACTAAAAACTTCAGAGGAAATGTGCACTTGTAACAAATTATTACCATTTTGAACACTTGCCTTATATTTGGTGCCCTTTAAAAATGTGTAGCAGTACCTCCGAATTAATCAAATGAATTAGATTCCATTTCTAGGTCACTCTTATCCGGGATGGTTAGTAAGGTGGCCATCACCTGGGATATGGAGCCCTTCTTACCATATCCTAATCTCTATGGCAACCCCTGCTCTCCACAACACCCAGAAGATGCTTTACTTGCCTCTCTGACACGGGAAAGTAATACAGAAATAGCCCGTTGAAGCAGAGATGTAGGAGGGGGTTTAAATTATTCAAGATCTTTATTACTAATGAATGCACTCTCTGAGGCCTTAATGTCACTACTTTGCATGAAATTGCTGGGCGGTCAGAATAAGACATCAACTCTCCATAGGAACGCCACATCTGGAAATCTGCTATTACTCAGCTTTTCTCTTTTCCAAAACTGCTGAGTAACCTACACAGGCTGTTGGGCTAAACTGCTTCCCAATAAAGTCAGAAAGGTAAGGAGCTGGCGAGGAGGCAGATCGATTTCATCTCTAGCTGCACTGTCCATGGACCGAGAGGCTGGACCCTTCTGCACCTACCTGGGGGCTTTAGGAAGAGCTCAGGGGAGCATTTCTGCACCAAAAAGAGTTCTGATCTGATTGCCCTTGCTATAACTTTTCAAAACAAATCTTACTTGAATATATTTGGAACCTTCCTAGTTTGGGGCAAGTCTGGGATTATCACTATTGCGATCATATTTTTAAATAACTAATGTAGTCAGTTTTTGTTTGTAAAACTGTTTGCCATTAATTCATTCCTTCATTAGAAGAGGAGGAAAGTATTATTGAAATTTAATTATCATGTGACTTTTAAAAACAGTTTTCAACTGCTTATGTTAAAATTTTTTTCTTAGAACCGTATAAGATTTCTTATAGCATAACCCATTAACCCATTCTTTTTGTTGTCAGTGAATATATATATGTATGTGTGTATGTGTGTGTGTGTGTGTGTGTGTGTAGTTTGAACCATAGTTGCAACATGAAACAACAGGTGCCTAATTGACTACTTTAAAAAAAAAAAAAGATTTATTTATTTATTTATTTGAGAGACAACACGAACAGGGGGAGAGGGAGGGGCAGAGGGAGAGGGAGAAGCAGACTCCCCGCTGAGCAGGGAGCCCAACACAGGGCTGGCTGTATCCCAGGACCCTGAGATCATAACCTGAGCCGAAGGCAGACACTTAACCAACTGAGCCACCCAGGCACCCTTGACTACTCTTCTTAAAATAAAACATTGATTGAATTATATGTATACACACACATATATACATATATGTGATAAGGTGTTCAAATGGATAGTATCTGTCAGAAATTTAATGCATAGATTATTTAGCATAGTACTGTTAGAAATTTGAGCATTGAGAGATTCAAATTTTGTCCTTAAAAATTCAAGTTAGTTTACATTTTCTTGAAGTGAGATTGAAATTAGAATGCCTCAAAAGTTCCAAGTATTTACCATATTAGTTTCAGGAGCTGTTCTCAATTACGGAGATACAGCTCCAAATCCCCACAAGGGTCTAAGTATAAAAAGCGCCTAGCCCAACATTCCTTATTTTTATCCTCCCAAGAGATTACACAGGCTCCCTGAACACTTTTCTTCATCGTTCCACAGGTGAAATGACTTTGCCTAGTCGTCTTTTTGTTCTCGCATCCTTCCTCTTCCACTGCAAAACCTTCTGCTTAAAATACTGACTTATTTTCAGTTACAGGGACCCTCTTACCATCTGCCATTCTAAGAAATTCCTGAAATGGACCCAGGTAAACAAGGTGAGTATTATTCTCAAGTTTCTGAGCACAGTCTGTAAACAAAAAAATGAGGCACAGATGTTGTATTTTCAGACTTCTGAGTTGCAGAAGAGTAGACATTTGACATCTGGCAGAAAAAGAAACTAGTGGGTGATTAAAAAGATTTTCTTTTTTTTCTAAACAGAAATTCATAATGTATGGATGAGTGTTTGGTCTATTGTCCCCAAAGCACCAACAGTAATTTAACAAAAGACTTGTTCTCAATATAATTACACTTTAAATTGTTATTCAAATATACAAAAAGTGGCTTATCTTATTTTTGTATATTTTCATGGTTTACTATTAAAATGACATCACTGTAGATATTTTAATGTCAAGGGTAAGTTCACAGTACTATGTGGGCCCAAAATTGGGTGAAGGTTCTCACAGCTGACACTGTATAAATATTTCATAAATGGGTACGAAGACAGTAATTCCCCTTTCTACCAATACCTCTGAATGCCGGGGTAACCCCAGGAGTGTGTTGTGACTTTTTTTTTTTAAGATTTTATTTATTCATTTGCGAGAGAGAGAACATGAACAGGGGGAGGGAGAGGGAGAAGCAGACTCCCCTGCTGAGCAGGGAGCCCAACACGGGGCAGGTGGGGGGGGTGCTCGATCCCAGGACACCGGGATCATGGCCTGAGCTGAAGGCAGACCCTTAACTGAGCCACCAAGGCGCCCAAGAACATGCATTTCTAACAAGTTCCCAGGTGATGCTGACGCTGCTCACCTAGAACCACACTTTGAGGACCACCAGCCAAAAATATCTATTTCTGGATCATCCCACTAGAGATGATGGACAGTTTATTACATTCTCAGAATCTGTAGGAAGTGACAAAACAAGAATCATTTAAAGCAAAACATGTTTCCCAGTCAAATTGCTTCCATGAACAAGACCATATGTAGCTTGTATTATTATTTCTTTAAGGATCTAAAACTACTTTCTTCATAGCTTTGGGCCTCATACATCAAACGACTTCTTCCTTTCTTGAGTTTTCTCCCACCAGCAGGAAAGGAAAAAAAAAAGAGCCTTTAGGAAGCAGAGCTGGTAGTGAATCACCTGGGATGTTCATTCATTTTCCACGTTGTACTCGATCACAGATTGCCATGTTATGCTGCATAACTTCATCAGATGACACTGCAAAACATAATTTGACAGGAGTGCCATGGGCCAGATGGTAGAGCAGCTACCGAATGGCTCTTCCACCAACGGCAGCATCTGGGAAAACCTGCAGAGCCCCGAGTTTGCTGAGTCTCTGGATTCATTTGGTGCATCTGAGAGGAACCAGGGCACAAAAACTGGCCAATTTCCAGAAGGAAAGAAAATGTTGGGCATTACAGTTTTGTAAACTATTTTCACACTATTCTGGCTACTCTCAGTTTGTTTTCCTTCTCCAGATAGAGGGCAGAGGTGCTTCTGACTTCTCCATACTCTAATGCTAGACTCAGCTGAAAACTGAAAAGAATTTTCAGAACATAGGGAAATATTAAATAACAAAAGATTTAGAGCAAATTGTAGCTTCTTTGATATGGTTGCACCTGTTCAAAAAAAAGGGGGGGGGGGAAGGATGTGGAAGGTTCTTAAGATCGCTTGTTTAATGATATTTTTAGGCACATTCACCTGAGGTAAGTGTCTTCCACTCATGATCATATATCAATCATTGAATTAGGGTATGTTTCAGGAGAAGCTGTTGGTTTGCTCTAACTCCCCAGGGGTGGATCTGACCTGGTTTGGCACCATAAGCCCCTCAGTGGGTTAGCACAGTGCCTGGCACTCAATACCCATGTGTGTAACAGCTAGGACTTTTCCCCACAACACTCCAGGGCAAGAAACATTATTTTCTAAACCAAAACCAAGTCACTGTGGCTTGGTATAAAATTTTGACCCAGTTAAGTTTGGGAAGGAGCCATTCCTTAAAGACATGATAAAAACCTTGAAGGTTCTTAGGGTAAACATCTGATCTGAAGTATTCAGGACTTCCTGTCCAGGCATCAACCTCCCTCCCCCTTCAGGAAAGAGACAGCCTTAGCTAGAGCAACACTGAAATCAAGATTGGTTTTCAAGGCAAGGGGAATCCAGAACGTGTGTGCAAGGAAGAGGAGCTAGGAGAGAGGATGAGGTTGAGGATTCAGAAAGTGAGGGATCCCGGTGGTATTTGAGGTAATGAACCTCTTCCTCTGGTCACCCAGCACCCATTTGACTTTCTTCTGGTGAACCAGTGCCCCTGTTCTGCTTTGGAAGAACAACCTGCCCTTGATCTTGGTCCTTGAAATTCTATTATTATTGAGTCAAACTCTCCCATTTCCATGAGTGGCTTGAGTTCTTTGATGGGCCTTTCATAAGAAGGCCTGGGTGGGCTGACTTCAAGGAGATCCCTTAAACACAGAGAAGCTATTCAAACTTCCAAAGGAGTAAAAAGAGTTTAGACCTTGGAACACACACAGGAATGGACGTGGAAAAATTGCCTCTCCATCCTCTAAATTCTCCCACTTCTGCAAGAATAAGAAAGAAACTAATATCACCATAAAATCCTGCCATATATGTTTGAATGGATGAAATCCACTAAGCAACCCCTTGATTTGTTTTGCTGTAGGGCCTGCTCAGCAGCAACTAAAGGGCTGCCTGTGTTTCTAGTCTCCAGCACACATACCTATTTATCTGATGAAGAAAATGAAGATCAAATAGTAAACTAATTTCCCCAAAAGAAAAAGGAACTAGTTATGGCTCCAGAGCTTTCTCTTCTCCACCACACTGTGAAAGGGGCATATGAGCACTCGGGCCCTGTAAGGGCTCAGAACTGTTAGCCATCGTTGTAGTGTTTTTGGTGGTGGTAACTCTCAAAAGAAGGTATATTAATAATTCTTTTCTGATTATAAAAATAACATATGCTCCCTATAAACACATTGAGGTGATATCAACAAGTAGAATGAAAATAACTATACTAAGAATTCAAGCAACCAGAGATAGCGTCTATTAACAATTTCACAAATGCCCCTAGAAATTAAGCTCCACGTGGCAGGGATTTGTATCTGTTTTGTTAACTGCTGTATTTCAAGGGCCTAGAATCATGCTGGGGCCATATAGTAAGAGCTCAACGAATATTTGCTGAAGGAATGAATGGATGGAGAGCTTTTGTGTCACTCTCATATATGCATAAATTCATGTGGGTACATCTGACCAGAATATATTAATAAAATCGAGTTTATATTCTACACAGAGTTTTTTTAATCCTATTTGTTTCATAAGGCTGTTTCCTTTTTTAAAATATTTTATTTATTTATTTGAAAGAGAGAGCACACACACACACACACACACACACGAGTGGGGAAGGGGAGGAAGGGGCAGAGGGAGAGGGAGAAACAGACTCCCCACTGAGCAGGGAGCCCTGACGCAGGGCCAATCCCAGGACCCTGATATCATGACCAGAGCTGAAGGCAGATGCTTAACCAGCTGAGCCACCCAGGTGCCTCTAGGCTGTTTCCTTTTTATATAAAAAGTTTAGTAGACTCAGAGGATGTCCTGTAGGGTCACTTGCAGCCTAGGACACTGAAACCATTATTTTTTGTTCCCAGGTAGGAAAGAGAGTTCTAGACTTTGATTTCCTCACCTGCAAAATAACTACAGGGCTACGTGATCTCTAGGATTCCCTTCTCGGATGTGGGATTTATCTAATGAGACCGGCCTTTATCCATGATATTTCATGTTTTCTTTCCAGATGCCCTTAACAGTATTGAGAATTCCATTTACAGAACAGCCTTCAAATTACAATCAGTGCAAACTCTGTGCCAATGTAAGTACAGAATCTCTTTAAAAACTTGAAATAATATGATGCTGATGTGTGATGTAAAATTCACAGAGAAAACAAGAATTCCCCCATGCGAGTGACTGCTAGCTCCAGAAGGTTGGATCTATGCATTTACCCCATTAGTAACAGAGAAGATGGAGCGGGGAGGGTACGCCCTGTATGTGCTGCCCATGTGGAGCTTCATTGCCCGACAAGAGAAAATAACTTGTGGACGAGGGTTTACATTTTTTTTGTTTCATTTTTCCTACTTGGTTTCTGGACATTTTTTGTTTGTTTCCTTTTTAGGATACCAATATTGACACAAAATAAAACTGTAAAATAAGTTAGTTTAGAATCTACACTTATAGATTGAATCATGAAAATTAAAAATTCCTTCTACCACATAAGATTGACATTTTGAAATCGTACCCCTCTCTCTGAACATGCAAAAGTATGTTCAGATGAGTCATCCTTGGGCCACAAATCTTAAAACTATCTTAAGAATTCTCTGAGAACTGCTTTTTTGGGGATTAAATTTATATCTGATTGAATGCCATGGTTTTCTTTTCCTATATTGTTATCATGGGTAAAATAAGTCCAAATATGGTAAAAATGTTTATTTAGTAAAAATCCTCCAAAATGAAATAAATTGGGTTCTATGTATGAAAAACAACATGGATTCAACCTAGCTAAAGTTATTGATTTCTAATAAGTTCTAATAAGCATTTCACGTGAAGTGATTTATGATATTTATCAGATCAGACCTTAAAGAATTTGTGTTATACATATGACATTTCTCCTGAAGTTTGGAATTTTTTTCATAGTTTGCCTTCTGCCTAATAAGTTATTTAGACCAGTGGTTTTCAAATTGTGCTTCACAAAGTGGGGTAGAAGTAGGGCAGGAAAGGAAGTAGAGGCAACTGAGGGAAACCCAAAAGACCATCTCTTCAACCATTCAACTCGTTTTCTCTATTTTCCCTACTGCATTCTGTAAAAGGGTCTTTGAAGAAGGGATTCTCAGCTTTAAAAAAAGATTTTTGACAAATTCACGTATAACTATTACTTATTATTCCAGGGATCAACAAAAGGCAGAGTATGTTCACCAAAAATTTACCCTAAATTTTGCTATTTTCCTGGGGAATTTCTCCCATTAAAGAAAGTTAGCAGCAAACGTTCGTGTAAGCCTCCTTCATTAATGCCTGGGTGTGGACCAACGGTAGAATTTGAGGATACACCTTTTTGAACGTCCCCCCCCCCCCGCATTAGAACCTGAATAATACTCACAGGGAATATTAACAATACACAAAACCAGTAGTTCAAAGTTCTCCCTAGAAAAGATAGCTAAACAATAATCTGAAAACAAAAAAGTCCCAAAGCCTGAGATAAAGCACACCGTGAGCTCGAGACGGCAGGATCTCAGAGCACGACATAAATCTTGTGGAGAGACGCTCGCACACCACCATCATCTGTTTTGCTGTAATACGGAACTCGCCGCAGAAGACAAGAATGCCCTGTGTACAGCACGCGGGCCAAGGTGATGAGTTTTGCGATTGAATCACGATAAAACAGTTTGCACCTTCCACCACCTGCAGCCAGGTTGTTATTAAAGTCACATCCGAAAATCTACTCCTCACTTTTGTAGACTCTCCTCTTGAAAGCAGGATCAGAGAACACATAAAAAATTTTATTATACTTGCTAGATTTCTTATCTGTAAGGCTGATTTACGAAGTAGAGAAAAGCGCAGGGTTTTATCATTTCACAGACTGAAGCATTTTCAATACCAGCAGCTCTGGGCGCCCCTGACATCCTCATCTCTCAGATGGCGCAAGTGGGTGTTTATTAATTTTGTCTGTTATCCTCTGTCTGCAAGAAACCATAGGGTTAGCTCTATTTCATTCTTCCTTGTATTCATTGCCTTGTAAAATTTTTAGGAGGTCGTAAAAAAAAATGTAAGAAATAAACCATTATTTTTTGTAAGCAACTTTGGCATTAAGTGCCTTCCCTAGATAATACCGATGGAACCAAGATCAACAGAAAGAAATATTGAGGCAAGGGCAGGACCGGAAGAGTCCGATAATTCAGCAACAATTCTTTTATAAAGATCACTGGGTTTTTTGGGGGGTGCCTGGGTGGCTCAGATGGTTAAGCGTCTGCCTTCGGCTCAGGTCATGATCCCAGTGTCCTGGGATCGAGCCTGCATCGGGCTCCCTGCTCATCGGGGAGTCTGCTTTTCCCTCACCCTCTGCTTGCCTCTCTGCCTACTTGTGCTCTCCCTCTCTCTCTCTTTGTCGAATAAATAAATAAAATCTTTAAAAAAAAAAAGAAAGGTCCCTGGGTTTTTTAACTTAGGCAAATGCATTTAACACAATATTCCTTCTGAAGCAAAGCTGCAGACAGGGAAAACTATATTTGAACATGAAAAATAAATTTGCTCAATTCACTTAAGCAGCCTAAAAAATGTTTTCACCACTTCTCAGCACAGTGCCCTAACTTCCTTGGAAGGCTGTTTTTCAACTTTCTCACTTTTTTCCCCTTTCAACTTCATTCTATAAAGCAACATCCTAGAGGTTACACTAGGAATAATGTTAATGTTATAACTAGGCTTTACTAACAGATGTCCTTTTCCAAAATCAAATCTGCTGTTCGACTAATAAGACCTGAATTCTACACAAGAGATATGCATCCAGATAGTGTTCATATTCTAATTCCCTTTAAAGAAAATGGCTGCCATTAAAGAAGTCTTAATTAAACACTAGATGACATTTGCTTTATTTGAAGCCTTTGTTCCCATCAGAAAATAAGACAATTTCTACATCAAAAACTAATGATGTATTGTATGGTGACTAACATAACATAATAAAATTAAATTAAAAAAAAAAAAAGACAATTTCTTGTTTGCTTTCCACAGTGGACTTGATGGACAGCGCCCTGATTCAGCACGTCCTCCTACGTCACAGCCTCTGGGAAGCAAGAGAGAGCCCCCTCCCTGTGCAGCAGCTCTTTCGGGCTCTTCAGGAGCTGTTTCAGAGAGTCACGGTGGAAAAACCAGGACAGGTGCATCCCAGAGCTTCAGAACTCACTCTGAGCCTTCTCACAACGATGTATGACAGGTGAGGGTGTGAAGGTCACGCTGTGGTCTCAAGGACAGTGTTTAGTCACCACTGGTCATTGGCCACCTGGTGTTGTCTAAGGTTTGCTTGAGGTTTGTTACATAAGAAGGCTTCTTTGTTTTCCACAAATGTAGTATTCATTCGGGAGGGGGACGAAGAAGTACATGTTTATCAGCTTCACTAATATAAATGACCCGTGAATAGCAAAAAGGAAAAAACAAATCCACATTACTTTTGTCTCATGCAAACTCATTTCCACTCTGGCCGCATGCACACCTTTTGCTAGGGTGGTTATCTAGCTGTACATACAAAAAACTACACTTTTATTTCTTTGCTCATGTCTTATTACCAATGATCAGTTTTTGTTTTGTTTCTCAGGTGTAGTAATGTTGATTAACCTATGCATGAGCGGCTAACCTACGGTCTTAGTCTGTTTGGGCTGCTACGACAAAAATACTATAGACCAGGTGGCTTGAACAACAAACATTTATTTCTCACAGTTCCTGAGGCCAGGAAGTCCGAGATCAAGGTGCCGGCCATTTCAGTGTTTGGTGAGGACCAGCTTCTTGATTCACAGAGAACTGTCTTCTTGCTGTGTCCTCATGTGGTAGAAGGGGTGAGGGAGTTCTCTGAGTTCTCTTTTATTTTTTTTTTATTTTTATTCTCTGAGTTCTCTTTTATAAGAAGAACACTGATCCAGTTCATGAGGGTTCCACTCTCATGACCTAATCATCCCCCAAAGTCCCACCTCCAAACTTCATCACACTGGAGGTGAGAATTTCGACATAGGAATTTCCGAGGGATCCAAACATTCAGTCCACTGCACCTGTAAGCCAATTTAGACCATGTCAAAGGCTTGATTATGCATGCCACGGAGTAAATGATGTGTGTGTGTGTGTGTGTGTGTGTGTGTGTTCCACTGGCTCTGGGGTCTACCATTCTTCTGTCCCACTTCATTCTGTTTACCTTATGTGGTCTTGACCAAGTAGGCCTCATCTTTTAGAATGGACTTTAAAAAATCATAGTAAATATAAAACATTTGGAAAGTGCAGAAAAGAGTAAAGAAGAAATGTCACCCCAGTCCTGGCTCTCAAAGGCAAGCACAGTTTAGCCATCTGGCAGATTCCTACAGTGTTTCCTTTTCTAGTTTATTATTTTTTTTATTGCACAAATAATACATAAACATGTTCTCAAGTTATTTTTTCATTATTTCAGACTCCTTAAGCATTAAGCTTTTTTTTTTTAAGATTTTATTGATATATTTATTTTTCAGAGAGAGAGAGAGAGAGCAAGCACAAGCAGGGGGAGCAGCAGGCAGAGGGAGAAGCAGGCTCCCTGCAGAGCAAGGACCTCGATGTGGGACTTGATCCCAGGACTCTGGGATCATGACCTGAGCTAAAGGCAGACACTTAGCTGACTGAGGACCTAGGCGTCCCTAAGCATTAAGCTTTTGAGGGGGCACCTGGATGGCTCAGTCAGTTAAGCGTCTGACTCTTGATTTCAGCTCAGGTCATGATCTCAGGATAGTAAGATCGAGCCCCACTTTGGGCTACACATTGGGCTTGGAGCCTCTTAAGATTCTCTCTCTCACTCTCCCTCTGCCCCTCCCCTATCAAAAAAACTTTTTTTTTTTTTTGCAAAAAAAAAAATCCTCCAACATTAAGCTTTTGACTATCATTTCTAATATCAATGCCTGCCTCTAACAATCCTCCTGCATTTGAGACATTGTTTTGCAGGCTTGGATCTGCACAGCTAGTGAGCAAAGGATGAGTAGGCTCTATGAGAGGGCCTGTGAGCTGGTGGATCTTTTATACACATGTCTGCTCCTTTTGCCTTCCTTTTGTGCTTGTATCTTTGTTTGGTTTCCAGGCATGTGCATCCTAAGGAACTGACACTGTCTGCTCTGTGAAGATAGGGTGCATCCCTGTTTCCCCAGTACCCAGGGCAGTGCTTAGCACAGAGGAAGCACCCAATAAATATTGGTTGGGCACATGAATGAATGAATGAATGAATGATGAAATATTTTAATTCAATTTTTAATCTGTCAAAATCTAGATATAGGAAAACAGACCATGAAAAATGTGAACTTAAAGAAAATAATAAAGAAAGAAAGTAAAGAAAAGAGAAGAAAAGCATGAACTTGAAAAACGATGTCAGAAGTCTCCATTAATAGTTATAGTTTTTATAAAGCACGTCACCCAGAATCACCTTGCCTTTCCCATTCTTGTCTCTGTGTTTTGTTGCCTTGTAGCACAGGAACGGGTTTGCTCAAGCTTGTACCTGCAGCTGCTGCCCTGATTGCTCTGTCCGGGGACAGCCCTCTTACAAAATACAGAGGTAACATACGTAGGAGTTTGAGTGTATCAAGTGCAGTGACCTCCAAACCTCCAACACACTAACTTCTTCACTCATTCCTATTCCCCTGCCACATGACTCTTGTTGAATATGTACTCAGCATGATGGAAGTTTTCAAGATGTCGATCTATGCTTTCTAATTATTCATAACTTGGTTGTCCTTGCTATTTATTTGTGTGGGGATTTTTCAGACACACAAGTAGTTATTATTCCTTTCAAGACTGGGACTCTCCTCACAATGCCATTTACCAGCCTCGTGGTCTTCATCACTGATGTGCTGAATTATCAGGAGGTTGAAATGTGAATTGGTTTTCATTAGTTATCATATTACCTCATTTGGGAAGCCTTCAAACTAGCAAGCAAATAATCAAGAAATATAACTTTCCCTTCCTTTTCCCTTCATACCTACAAATAAACTGTTTAGAATTCAAGGCACATGTTCTTCAAAGACGTATTGCAAGTATTCCGTTTAAAGATTTCTTTCCCCCTTTGTATGTCTAGCTCTTTTTCAGCTCTATGCAGAAAATACCAGGGGAGGTTATGATTCTGGGGCACGCATGACTCGAAGCATTTTGAGAAACCTATTAACAGATCTACAGCAGGTAAATCTCTAATACTTAAGAATTCTAAATTCATTCCAGTTATATTAGCCACCTTTGTTATTAAAGAATCTGATTTTTACAGTGTCAGTTCTCCCTTAATACAGTTCTCCATGCCATTCCTCCCCTCTACAGCCACTGCTGTTACCTGAGCATAGGTGTGATCGATTACAATCACTTCCTAACTCAAGCTTCTCCTCCCTCCAACACCGCCCCCACACTGCAGTCAGTGACTTTTCCAAAATGCAAATGTCACCCTCATGCCTAAAATTCTTCACTGGCCATGCATGTCTATAGAACAAAGCCTAAATTCCTTAGCATCATATGAAAAGCTTTCATGATTTGACCCAATCCTTCTCTTTTCAAAAAGACGTAAAATCATGATTTTTTAGGAATATAAAATGAACACAAGTCCAAAAATGTATTTAATTTATGAATTAAAAGAGGGTTTCAGTAAGATCTTACAACTAGTTGAAAGAAATAACCAAAGAATGGGCAAACTAATAGATAAGGAATATTAAAATGAACTTGCAGGTGGATGCAAGACTGGCCTTTGGGGGAAATTGGGGGTGGGTCCCCAACCAGGCTGGAATTTATTTGCATGTCTATAGATGAGAATTATTTGCATTTCAATCCGTTTTCTGCAAGTTAACTTTAATTCTCTTGCAGAGTTGTAAAATAGCCTAGCTGAAGGCAATGATGCATATCTCTATACGTTCAGGTACCACCATTGAAAAGATCACCAGTGGTTTCTCTTGCTTATTCCATAGTTTTTAATATTTCCTTGCATTTTTTATGCCTATTTCACTCCTATATATCAAAATCCTTACTCTGTCCAACATGCGCCAAGTTCTCCACGCCTGACTTGTGCAGCTCCATCTATCGGCAGCACCACTGCCTATCACTTAGCAAATACTGTTCATCTTTCAAGTCATTCAGATTATTTGTCACCTCCTCACTAAAAGCTCTTTCACTCCCTGTGCATAACTTCGTTATAGCACTTGTCAAATTTTGTTGCCATTATTACAGGATATATGCCTTCTACACTAGACTGCTTCTCAAGGGGAACGATTGTATTGCATTCATGTTTATGTCTCCAATGGCTTAAAACGTGCCTGGTAGTAAGGCCTTCGACCAAAGATTAATGAAAGCATAAACGAAATGCTGTGCTGAAGACTCAAATAGTTAAGAGTTCCATCATTTCCTGTGCTTTAAGAATGTACAGATTTAATATTGTTTTTATTATTGCTAGTCAAGGGAATTTACCCCCCCTTAAAGTAAATACATTACTTAAATGTTAAAATGATATTAAATGAGGCATCCGAGCAAAAACTTCTACAAACGGATGAAGCAGCCTCCAGATTGTCTTGTGCAGAAGAGGTTACTGTCCCAGTGTACCTTTTACCCCTGCTTCAAGATGTCTCTGTTGTTCTTGCAGCTCCTGTAAAATCCCCACACTAGGTTTTCTGCACTGTGAAGCTATAATAACTTTCTGTCATTTTTCTCCTGGGTCTAGGTTATAAGAGAGGAAAAGAATAATCTTTGTAAGTAATCTTTGTAAGAATAATCTTTGTAAGGGCTGGGGTCCTGTCAATTAGACTGACAAAAGACAGATTAACAAAAGGTGAACAAACAGAAGTTTATTAACATGTATATGGCACATACACACGGGAGTGCCCAGTGATGAGTAACTCTAAGGGCTGACTAGAACTCAGGCTTACATACAATCTTAAGCTAAACAAAGGGAAAGGGGTTCTGGGCTTCCTGGTGGGGAAGGAAAGTGATGAGAAGATGACCAGGAAAAGTATGCTGAACAAGGGTTGTTTAGCAAAGTTTGTTGTGAGGATTTAAGTTGGTACCTTCTCCATTGATAAGAGTTGTTAAGAGCCCTCTTCTTCCGGTAGGGAGAGGGAGACACCTTTGGCAAATGAAAATTTCCCTCGTAAGTGTACATTTTCTTGATAAAAGGAAAACTTGTGTTCTGCTTTTAGAGCTTTTTCTGCATCTGTTGGTTTTCATTGGCCTTTAGCTCAAAATAATCCATATGCCGAAGAGACACATTTGGGGGTGGCATATTCTGGTACTCTTCAGGACCAAGAATTCTGAACTGGGGATAGTCATGAAGGGGGTGGGTAAAGAGGAAGATTATCAGAACTCTAGGACTGGGAGTATGGGTTAGAAAAACCTATCCGGGGCACCTGGGTGGCTCAGTCTAAGCATCTGACTCTTAATTTCAGCTCAGGTCATCATCTCAGGGTTGTGAAATCGAGCCCCCCATCAGGCTCCATGCCCAGGGAAGAGTCTGCTTGAGATTCTCTCTCTCTCCTTCTCCCTCTGTCCCTTCCCCCTGCACTTGCTCTCTCTCTCTCTCTCTCCAAAATAAATAAATAAATAAGTCTTAAGAAAAAAGGCAGAGAGAAAGAAAAACCTATCCAAAATTACCTGTGCTTTGATTTGGTCTTAATATCTTATGTTCATATTGATCATAATAGTTAATATTTAATTTATTCTAGAAATTCCCAATAATATTCAATATGTTCATATTTTTTAAACAGAGTGATGATTTTTTAAAAATTTAGAAAGCTAAACATCAGGCATAGTTATTTCAGAGCTGTTCTGATGGTGGTGGCGGCACGTAGATCCCATCACCAGCTTTCTGCTGACACTCAGGCATATGTGCCAGAGCAGAGGTACTACCCCAAGAGTCCTCACATCTCAGGACTCAAGCTGGTGGAGAGCCAGAGAGAGTGGAAAAGTCTGTCCATCCATTTATGCAGTCAGACTTCAAAGACTAGAGGGCTTAAGTGAATATCACGAAAGTAGGTGTTCTGAGGGGCATTTTCCTTCTGTAGAAATCCTTGTGCTCACTTTCTAACTACTGTAGCCCCAGACTAGCACCCCATCCAACAAGCCCTAAAAATGTGCCCTTGCTCCAGGCTCAACTGAGGTCAATGAGCTGCTGAAATGGCAGGTCTAGCAGTGCTCTGTCTCCCACCCGTGCATTAGTACGCTCCTGAGAAAACTCCTAGGAAGGTGGAAATTTGCCTAGTAAATTATCCTCCCATTGACTTCCATTAAGAACTCGGAGATGGATTCCCATAGAAAATTCCAGGCCCCGCTGTGTGATTCAAACCACTCCCCCAAGAATCCTAATTATCATTTCAAATGGCATTCTGCCTGTGCTAGCATGCCATCTAGCCACATGCAATCTTCCATAGCACACCTGCAAGAAATTAGTCAAATGGGCAATTAATCCACAAAATCTTCGTGCACGTACTTAAGCCAAAAATGGAGGTTAAAACCCACTCCAGAAGTGAGCTTTCTTTTGACTGATGTCAGCATCGCAGAGCTGGCAGGTCAACCCCATCAGATACCCTTCCCTTATTTGACATGAGGTTAACCCCCCTTCCCAAGGGCTCAGAAACACCCTCTAACTAAGTGTCCAGTTAGTTCATCAACACTCACAGGCCAAAGTACAGGTAATGAGTTAGTTTTTCAGACAAAGGCCAAATGATGTAGGGAGCAGTTACTTCTGTTCAGCTGGTGACGGGGTTATTATCAATAAAAAGGACAGCCATCTTGTCACTATTACGCAAATGTTTGTTGACTCCTGCCTGGCTAATTGTCAGCAAAGTGGTTCTAAGTGCCACTTTCCTGATTAGAAGAATGTTTATTCGAGTTGATGGACTCAGCAGGGGGTCTTTGAAGTCGCTTTTGAGCTTGCAGGCAATGCTTCCTGACAGCCAGTGCCCCAGAAGACATCAGACGTGAGATTAGGACTCGCGACCGCATGGGCATAAATGGAGGTGACAGGTACACACATCTGTGCATCTAGATAATGTCAGAGCCAAGTCCTGGCCCTCTTGGCGGTCACATGGGGTCCTTAGTCCCTGAGTGAAACTTCTTTGGTCACCGGGATTGAAAGGTGGAAAGCATCGCGTGAGGAGGCACAGAGAGAGCCATTGGAACCCCTACGACATGAGTCCAAAGGACAAAGTTTTGTGAGCCCCCCCTCAATAGAGTAGGGAGTCTTGAAGTGAGATCTCAGTTCTGCAAATAAAGCACGTTTTATTTTTACCCAGAGCAAAATATTAAATCTCACGCGCCCCTTGCTTTAAACAAGGGTAATGATTACTGCCCTAGCTCAGAAATTGGTGTTTGTTAAAATGGGAAGCTCTGAGAGCGTTTGGAAAGGCTTTCCTTAAAACTGCTCTGAACATGCATACAGTATGGTTGTTGCATGTAATTCACAAGTAAATGAGGGCAAAGCAAGGTGAAAATAATATCCCTGGGATCATAAGAAGTGAAACAATGGAAGCTGTCCCATACTGCCCCAATTGCTAGACTCTCTTCTCATCCTCCCCCTTCCTCCCAACCCCACTTCTTCCCCCGTGTTCATTCACTGTCCCCATTCAGACATTGCACAAAACCTACACATTTCTTGTCTGCTTGGATGGGGTCAGTTCATCCAGTTTCAGACACCAAGTACTTGTAACTCCATGGTTGGGGGCACCACGACTCAGGCGTGTTGATTCCAGTGGTCACCTATTTCTCCAGTTTCTCACGACTGACGTGGGGTTTCCTGCCTCTTGTAGATCCCAACTGTCGTGGGGGAGAGTCGCGCTCTGTGCTCTGTGGAAAGCGCTACCCGCAGCTGTTTCCAAGGGGTGAGTGCCACACAAACGTCCCCCCGAGTTGGGGGCAGACATGTGTGCTAACCAGTTCAAATGGCAGAACTGTTACTCTGCAGAGCATCCCAGACAATCTAATCTAACATACAGACTTGCCTCTGACTTTTCATGTGGCAAACTTCTTTGGCAGAAACAGCCAGAAAAGAAGATGAAATTACATTTTCCTCTACTCTAGAGACCAAAGTCATGCCTGGCCACACATCTGAGTGAGCCGTTGTTTTTCAGGTGTTGAGCCCAACAATCAAAGAAGAAAAATTCCTGTCTTGGTTACAGTCTGAGCCTCCCATCCTCCTGTGGCTCCCAACCTGCTACCAGTTATCTGCCACTGAAATGGTCACTCACCCTGTTCGGTGTAGAATCTGCAGGAACTTTCCAATCACAGGACTGAGGTACAGTCACTCATCAATATTTCACAGATAATCGTTCTCCAAATGGGTCTAGGGGTGGAGCTGCATCTCTCCAGATTCTTTTGTGGTCCTCACACATCTGGAACTCAGTTGATATTTTGGGGTCAGTAATTTTATGCATGGGGGATCTTGGTTGACAATAAATTATATTTTATCTTCTATAATAATAGAATATTAAATTCTTTCATTGACACATGGTTTGATCAATAGGCACTTTTGTTCCTCTAAGAGGAAAATGTTTTTTCTTTTGTTACAAAAAAAAACCCCTAAATATTTTAGAATCATTCTTAAGAATTACAGTAATAATAATAGTTTATTAAGTGTTAAGTGTTAGGCTGAGTGGTTCACATGGATCATTTCATTTAAGGACTTGTTATAACCTCTATAAAAGGTGGTATTATTATCCCCAATTTGCAGAGAAGCTAAATAACTTGCACACGGTCAGCAAGTAGACGCGGGCAGCCTGAATCCCCAGTCCCTGCTCGGCAACCATGGTGCTGTGCTGCCTCCCAGTGTAGACAACTGGCAACAGGGTCTTAGGATCCAAAGGAATAATCAGGTTTTGTGGGGGCAGCTCACACCAGATCTTCACTCTGCTTAGAGGAAAGGGCAGATTTGGAAGCTAGGTTTGGACGTGGGAGATTCAGATCTTTCCATAGCTTTGAGGACAGTCAGAACCCACCTTAGGAAAAGGGTGTTGTTTATCTCTTATAAATAAAACAGGACAGAAGTGAAATTAAAGTCATTAAAGACTTGAGGAGGTGGGGCGCCTGGGTGGCTCAGTCAGCCTTTGGCTCAGCCTTCGCTCAGGTCATGATCCCAGGGTCCTGGGATCGAGCCCCACATTGGGCTCCCTGCTCAGCAGGAAGCCTGCTTCTCCCTCTCCCACTCCCCCCTGCTTGTGTTCCCTTTCTCGCTGTGTCTCTCTCTGTCAAATAAATAAATAAAATCTTAAAAAAAAAAAAGAAAAAAGACTTGGGGAGGAAAGAAGGAAGCTGGTAGGTCAAGGCCAGGCACAGGGATGCCCTTATCATGGTGAATGAATGCAGGTAGGGGCTGAAGGTGTAGTAGGACTGAATTGCTGGGACAACTGGGTTGCTAAAAACAAGTCAAAGAAGGGGGTGCCCAGAAGGGGAAGAGTGAGGACTTGGGGAGTCTGTTCCTCTTCTCATCCTATACTTTCAGATCTTAACTAACCCAGAGGGTAAACATGCTCCCCGTGGATATAAAATACATCTTCTGGGTCCAGTAATAAGCTGGAAGATTTTAATTTTGCTGAGAAAATGAAGTGGGTTTGCAGAGAATTCTGAGGACATGGTGACATTTCATTCATGAAAAACTCTTTGCAAATAACTGTCCCAACAATAAAACATAAGTGGAAAGGACCTTTGGAAACCAAGCAAACCGAACCAAAGAAATCTCCACACTACAATGAAGAATAAACTCTTTTTATATTAGACAGTGGAGGAACATGAATATGATTTGTCATGTTATATGCATGTTAGTCATTTAACCAATAAACAAGTACTAATTGAGTAGTTACTACAGGCCCTGCACTGCACCAGGTACAGAATTCACTTTGCAATTATATGAAACACAACTTTTACATTGAAATATTTTTTCCAAAATTATTATGTATAACATAAAGCAGATATTATTATTCCTATTTTATAAAGGAGTCTCAAAGAGCTTGAACGACTCGGGTCACGCCAAGGCAGAGGGCAAGAAGTGCCATTCTTTACATTTCAGGTTACGTCCCTTTCTATTGAGAATGAAACTCACCTTCCTCTTAGAAATGCCTCCCTGCAAACCATCTTTCCTCCTAGATGCCCAAGGCAATGTACAGTTCTCATACATGCAGGCAGCTGGGTGGCCTGCACAAGGCCATTAACCTCTCTGGACCTCGGTTTCTTTATAAGTAAAATAAGGAGAGCTGAGTCCATTGGAGTGCTAGGCTTCTTTTAGCTGTAACCTTCTGAGTCTATTAGAAATTGTTTGAATTTATTATAGTCCTAACCTTAAACTTGTGTTTTTGGCTCTCATAAACTCCAGCAATAGCCTCAAGGCTTTAAGTTTTAGTGAGATTAATAAAGTCATTTTAGAGCAGAAGTGTTTGCAGACCTGGAGGTAACAGGAAGAAGGCAAAGACTTAACCTTCTAAAATAAGAGAAAGGGCAAAGACCAGAGACTCTTCCTAAGCCAGTGTTATATTTCAGCGGGACGCGTCACATTTATGCTCTCTAATAACCATGTCAGATTGAGAAAAAAAAACAAACTCGATTCCCTCTTGGTAAAGACATCAACAGACCGATCTCATTATTCACACTACACCTTTCCTCGTATACCTGTAGGTAGTTTCTGAGCATAAAGGAATTAATGAAAAGTTAGGGTCAGTGTATTGTCGATAATGCAGCCAGTACTTATAAATAATCTTTATTAAAAATATTGTGTTATACATTTCTTGCAAACAGCAATTGTCTTCCCAATTATGCATGTTGAATAATTTTCAAAGCTTTGTAAAACTTTGCAAAGCCAAGAAGGCAGGGTTTATTAGTCCCATTTTCCTTGTGAATAAACTAAGTCATTCATTTAACTTCATTTAACTAATGGTCATCGAAAACCTGCAGTGTTAACTTGGTAACTTCCAAACATCTGAGCTTAAGTTCCCACTTCAAGGTCACTAGTAATGGTGGTGTATGCATTCCAACTCAAGCCTCGGGCACTGGTGGTCTATTCCAGTGGTTAAAATAGCTAGTTCTCCATTCAGGTGGTATCCCTGGGCTCAAAGCCTACTTCTACCGCTGACAAAGAAGTTGTGTAACTTGGTGCAAGTTGCTTAAAATCTGATTGATTCAGTTTCTTCATCTGGAAAAATGATAAAATCATAAGAACGCCTTACCTTAAAGGGCTTTCATGGCAATGAATCACGCGTCAACACATGTACATTGCCTGCCCTTTAGTAAGTGTTCCAAAACATTAGCTACTATTCTAGCCATTTGATACTATTTATTAATATCCTACCATGGAACTAGGTGTTGGGGTAACAGCAGTGAACAAGGGCAGCTGACGGTTGATCTCACAGACCTTAACATTCTCTTGCTCTGCCATCCAGCCTCAGGGGCATTCCAAGTTTTGATTCTTCTGTTCTTTAGAATAATCAGCAGGTCTGATAGATGTGATGTGCTCCAAATCCTCCTTCTTGGCTCTAGCCTCCTTCCCTCACTCTTTTTTCTCTCTAGGATTTCGTCCTCATTGGTCTCCAGCGCAAAGGCACACTTTCTCCATGAAAACTTTTCAGAAGCCCACAGGGGTCTCCCCCTCTCTCCTTCCTGCAGTACTTGCCTTCCAATGCCTCATACTTGGTGCATAATTACGTATTGCTTAACTTTGCTAGTTAGTACTGCAAGCTTCCCTATCCTCTTTCTGCAGCAAGACATGAAATTTGAAGAGCACAGGGATCTGGTATCACCATGTTTTCCCTGAGTGTTACAAGACACCCCTCCTTCCCACAGTGTCTCAAGATAACCTCCTCACCTGTTCCCACCGGAGACTTAAGGATGCAACTGTTCGTGTAAGAAGGACTGCAATGTTGATGTGTTAAGAAACTTGGATGCGGGGGGTCCTTCCCCAAACTCTGGCTGGAAGACCTAGCCCTCCTCCACTGCATTTCTTTCCTACAGAGTTCTAAAAAATCACAGAAGTTTATTTCAAATTCTTTGTCTACAATTTCATTTTCCCCAATACCATGCAATAATGCAGGTCTAGTATTATCAGATCTTGACAATTTTCAAGAGAAGTCAAGTCAGAATTTACTGAAAAATCTCCCAGTTTATTTTATTTTTTAAGTTGGCAACTAAATTCAAAATGTTTGAATGCATTGTGCCACCACAGAAAATGTGGCCACAGACTTAGGGGTCTATCCCAAGGCTCATTGTACACAGTACCCTGCGTAGGCAACGTGCTTGATATATTCGTGGGGGCATGAATCAGACTTCCACAGTGTGTTGGGTGAAACTATGTTAATATAATGTGTGTTGGGTGAAACTATGTTAATATAATGCCATATTATAAAAAGTACCACCAAAAGAAGATTTCTTTGAATAAATTAAACATGTTAGAGTCATTTAACATCCCTACAAAGTTTGGGAGAAATTTTACACTTCCTTAAGAGCTTAGACGTCTCCTGTATGTTTTGGGGTACTCATTCTGCACCTGACTATTATTTTCTCTGCTCACGGGCTGGTTGTGACATTAGCCACACTTCCGCTGTTATTGGCAGATACCGCTGTCTGAAGTGTCTCAACTTTGACCTCTGCCAGGCGTGCTTCTTTGCTGGGCTTCGCGGCGGGTCTCCCCAGAAGGTCCATCCTGAGATGGAGCGCTGCGTCCAGGTAACATCTAACCCACCGCACCAATGATTCGTGAATCCAATCAGTGCCAGCTGCAGCAGCTAAAGAACTTTCCCTGCAGTAAGACCACAGATTCTGCTCCTTTCATTCCCGATAATATTTAAGACTGAGGAAATAGCAAACTCCACCTTAAATATCTCCCAATATCCATATGCTTTCTCTACATCATAGATTTTAATAAAACCTTTTGGGACATGAAAAGACCAAACAGCGTTCAGTCTGAAGGCACTGTCCCATACTATATAGCAGAAAATATCTGAGGAATAAAAGGGGAGAAGCATTGGAAGTGGGTACGGATTCAAAGAAAAGGCTTTGGTTTGGTAAAAATGAGGAAATCGGGTTTCTGGTTACTAGTGCCTTTTGGGAAAACTTTTCTCTTTTCACCTGTCTTTTCCTGAGATTCCATTTTTTCTTTGGGAAAAATGAAAGGGAAAGATTACTATCTGCATTTTGACAGAAAGAATAGAAAACTAAGACTTCACAGCTGCCTTTCAAATGTTCTTTAGGAAAATTCTAAATACTCAGCAAGAGAATTCAGATCTTTTGAAGGAAAAAGAGAAATCAGATAGTCAATTTTAAGCAAAGAGCATTTTCATTTTTTCTTATCACTAAGTTCCTATGACTCAGTTTCTCCATAGAGATGGTATCACCCTCAAACAGGGCAGTAGTGAAGGATGTTGGTTAGCTAGCCCTACCAAGGACAGCTTTCCCTCGTTCTCTCTTTAACATGAATGGTCCACAAAAGTCAATGCTTGGAGTGTGCCAAAGAATCCCCAGTGGGCATTGTTTTACTAAACTTAAATAACCCAGATGCTCAGGTTCATTGGCCCATCAGCTCCCTGTTTTAAAAACCTGGGGAGGAATAGGGCTTATTGATGTTAGACTGACACCGTGTGGTCACTTTGTTATTACACTTTAGATTTCAAGGGCTGAAAATCTTTTAATAAGACATCTCATTCTTTTGTTCCTTTTGGCAAAGGTTCTTAATGTGGGGTTGATGGGTGAACTTCAGGTGGTCTGTGAATCCACTGAAATTTTATACAGAATTAAATATATGGGCATTTTTCTGGAGATAAATCCACAAGTGATCATCCAGTTCTGAAGAGAATCCGCACCCCAAATGTTAGCAGCCCTAGACTTAGCCCTGTTCCGTACCCCTTCTCGCTTTAGAATTCCACGTTCGTGTATCGCACTCAGGAAGAGGGGTTAATGTGTAAGGTGAGTGGTATTTAATTTGGTAACTTACACTTTGTGGACAAGCAGAGAGGATGGGAAGACATTCAGGTACTAAGGAAGGAAAACGATTTTTCTAAGGACATAAAAGTGAGTGAAGTAATACCAGAAACTTTCATGGTGGCCAGTTTGCCCAAATGAGGAAAAAAGACCCGTTTAGTGGGATAAGACTCTCCTTTTTACTGGTGGCCATTCCGGCAGATGTCAGCAAAGGAGAATACCAAATGCCTCGTCAGGACCCTCAGAAACCACCTGCTCCAAGGGCACAGTAGGAGAAAAGAAACTTCAAGAAGGCAGTGGCTGCTGGACCAGGTGACTCCAAAGGAGCTGGCTAACAAAGCACAGGCCAGGTGAGTGTGAGTGACAGTCCTGCAGAGCGACAGCCCAGGGCCCTGGTGCTGATGATGCAGCCAGCCCCCTGTACACAGGCAGAAGCTTTCGTGATGCTGATCGGAAGGAAGGCAGGAGGCGGGGCTGGCCCAGGGCTGAAGAGGCACTTCCCCCCGAGAAATGAGCTTTAATTTTCAAATAGAATAAGAGGCAAAAATACTTCTAAACGGCCCATCTCATCATTTAGAATTATTCCAGCTAAAGCATCAAACACAGAAGACTTTTAATATTAACGTATTCAAATGACTTTGCTTTATATCCCTAGTTTTTTTTATATCTTTAGTTTCTGTTGGTTTGCTTTTGAAAGCCTAATTTAGAATGAATACTTTATTTTTATTAAAAAAGGAAAAGAAAGACACTCAGAATCCCATCACTCACAGATGAGTGTTAGTCACGTTAGTATTACCAAAAATGGAATTATGCAGTAGACACAATATTTCATTCTTCTTTTCTTTTCTAAATGGAGGGTGTTTCCCATGCCATTAGTTTCCAAAATATTATTTTTAATGACCTCACTCATCCTTATAAGGAAGTATCATAATATACAAGCAATCCTTTATATCATTGAACATTTTGGTTATTTTTAAAATTTGCCCCCTGAAATTCTGTAGTCAGCATCCCTATACATGCATATTCCTATAGTTTTAATATTTTACTAAGATAAATTTACTTCAATAAAATCATTGGATAAAAAGTTGTGAACTTTGTTAACTCTCAAAATTCAGAACACCAAATTGTGCTCCACAGGGTTAACCCAAAACACACCCCAGCACCACTGGTATATGAGGTCACCCATCACTTACCTAAAGATCACCAGCCTAAAGATATCTTTGTGATGGGGGCACTTGGCTGGCTCCGTCAGTGGAGCATGCGACTCTTGATCTTGTGATTGTGAGTTCGAGCCCCACATTAGGTGTAGAGATTACTTAAAAATAAAATCTTCTCTACAAAAGTCTTTGTGATGTTAATTTTGGAAATAACCACTTCTTCAAAATTTAAAATTGTAGAAAATAAAGCAAAGAGATACTGTTTCTGTGGGCTTATGATCATCAAATTTTGGGGAGGAAAAAGCTCCAGAATTATTAATTCACTCCCATTTTATCTACTGAGAGTAGAAGAGATCAATTTAAATCAGAATGATATTCAGATACATACTAATTTCTTTTGTAATTTCTAATCTTTCCTCAGACACCCACCAGCATATTTCTATCTCAATCCCAGACCTTATTTTTAGGGTCATTTTGTCACTTCCCAATCTAGATATGTTTTTATAGCTCTTTAAAAGAAAAAGTATATGTTGACATTATGATTAGGTGCCTTTTATTATGCCTATATCACATTTACCTAGCAGGTTGTTATCAATATGTCTTTAAAGTTACAGAATATGAGTATCATCTTGATGTATATCTTTAATATAGTACAAGGAATTTAAAAATAAGAACAAAAATATCAGGTACCAATTCATCTGTCTTCTTCCAGACAGATCTCACCTTTCCCTAGCAAAGGAACAATACAATGTGTCAACTAGTCATCTGGATTTATTGAATACTTGAGATCTTGTCTAAATTCCTACGTTCTCATACTTAAAATGCAAAGATCCATACTCTTAATTTGATTTCTTTTGGCTGCTGAAGCCAGACTGATGTTTTAAAAGTACAAATATGATGGCATCCCTCATGTGCCCACCTCCCCCAAACTCCCATGCCTTAAATCCCTCCATTATCTCCCCATTGTTTTTAAGCTAAAAACTAGAAGTCATAATGACTTAGAAAAGTTCTGCATATTTTGGGGCCCCCTGAAACCTCTCCAGTTTCATCTCCCCAGCCCCACATCATCTGTGATCCAGCCCCTCATTCCTTCCCCCTCCCCACAAGACTAAGCCAGATTCTCCCCTCTTAAGACTTAAACCTTTACTTTGAGGAAGTAACCCTAGCCCACCTAACTGCATGGCTTGAGCCTCACTCCTAAAGACCTATAAAGGGGGAGCACCTGGGTGGCTCAGTAGGGTAAGCTTCCAACTCTTGGTTTTGGCTCAGGTCACAATCTCAGGGTCATGGGAGAGAGCCCTGCATCAGGCTCCACACTGGGCATAGAGACTGCTCAAGATTCTCTCTCTCTCCCTCTCCCTTTGCCCCTCCCCCCTTCACATGCACGCGCTCTCTCTCTCTCTCTCTCAAAAAAATAATAATAATAATAATAAAGACCCACAGAGGTCTTTGCTCAAATGCCATCTCATCCACGCGGCCATGCCTGACTACTTACTCAACATTTCAGCCCCTGTCCCCACTCTGGCACTCCCAATCCTCCTCCCTTGCTTTATTTTTCTTCAGAGCATTTCATCAGCACCTGACACCCTATATATTTTACTTTTATTTTTTATTTGTTTACTATAATGTAAGCTCAGGGGTGAGGGTGGAGAACCTTTTATTGTTTCCAGCTGTATTTCCAGAATCTATAAAAATGTCTAAATTTGATAAATGCTCAATAAATGTTTATTGAATGATTGGCCAATGGACTGAATAATACAATGATGGATGTGTGATGAAGGGATTGATGGAGGTAATAAGGTAGGTCATGAACTCTTTTAGAATGGAGCATGGGAAAGTGTCAAAGGAGGGATTACACAGTGTTGGGAGAAGGTAGTGAAATTCGATTGAGAATTTCAGTCCTCAGTCAAATGTGTGGCCTTGGGGAAGTCACTTCATGTTTCTGTGACTCAGTTTCTTCACATGAAAATAAAGAGAACCTGTCCTTCCTTCTCCCAGAGTAGTATCAGTAAAGATAAGAGGAGGAAAGGAAATTGCAAGTGCTATGCAAAGCTAAAGGTTTTTTAAATGTCAATGTGTTCTACTCTGTCCACCTGAGTACAACAGTGTTCCCCAAAGTAAAATTCTTATGTAATAATTTTCAATTTCACCTAGATATTAATGAGTTCAGAAATTCTGATTAGTGTCCGATCTAGGAGAAAGGATTGTGGAACATTATTTTTTAACAATGTGGAAGAGGCAAAAACACATCCCTAATATCTACTAAGTTGACACATTAGTACTGACCATCTTCTAAGAGATTCATGATTTTGCCAAGTGATGATACTAAATTCATTCACTGATTCAGCAAATATTCTGCAAGGTAATAAGCCTCCTCCTTTTAATGTGGATTCACTCACTTTACATATAATGGTTTACACTGAGAACATTTTCACTTACAAAAAACATGAAAGTCAGGTGCCAATTATCACCACCTTTATTAAATATTCTGGGAAGTTCTTGCAAATATAATAAAGAAAATTAAAGCAGTGAAACAGACAAAATTACTTTCATTTGCAACTAACATGATTGTAAATAACCAAGAAAGCTCAAGTAGCTCTAGCAAAAACTACTAGAATTAATAGGCTTTGAGTGGTGGGAAATAAAATACATACTCACAAATTAGTAGGTCTTCACTATGATAGCAATAGCTATCAGTCCTCAGTCAAGTGTGTGGTATCACTCAGTCAAGCAATAGCAATAGCTAATTTTTACAGTACCTGTAAAAATTATTTTAAAGAGAAACTTGGGGAAAAAAGCTTAGCAAAAAGGATACAAAAGCCACATTAAAAAAACTATATTTCAGAATACAGAAAATAAGACCTGAACGAAAGGAGAAACATACCAAATTCCTGAAAGAAAAGACTCTACCGTAAGAATTTTCCATGTTCCAAAAATTAACACAGTTGATCCTCATTATTCACAGATTCCATATTTATGAATGCACTTAGTCATGGTAATTTATTAATAAATTTATTTATTTATAATAAGTAAAATTTATTTATTTATTTATAACCCTAAAATCAATACTTGTGATGTTTTCCTGGTCATCTGCAGACAGGCACAGAGTGGCAAAAAATTTGAACTGCCTGATGCACAGCTGAGGTCAAGAGTCACTCTGCCTTCTTGTTTCAACTCTCATACCATAAACATGTCCTTTCACATTTTTGTGCTTTTCAATGGTGATTTTACTATTGCAAATTGCCCCCAAACATGGTGCTGAAATGTTGTCTGCTGTTGCTAAGCACAGGAAGGCTATGATGTGCCTTAACAAGAAAAGACGTATGTTAAATAACCTTTGTTCAGGCATAAGTTATAGTGCTGTTGACCATAAGTTCCATGTGAATGAGTTGACAATATGTATTAAATAAGGTGTCCATATACAAGACACACATAAAACAAAGTTATATATTGATTGGATGACAAAAACGATCTGACCAGAGACTAGCAAGGACCTAACCCTGTATTTCCCATTGGAGCAATGGGTCAATTTTCCCTAATTCATTGTTAATGGTGACTATGTAGAGAATAATGGCCATCAATAATGAGAACCAACTGTATTTAAACTAAGTGCATTTCCAAATAGAATCATTTTCTTTAAATAGGATAAAATGATTTTGAAGACATTTTTGGAATAATAAATTGTACAAGAATATTTAAAATTATGAAATCGAAGAATAATGGGAAGGAAAGTTCTTCAACAGATGTTAAAATTTACTATAGACCACTAGGACCAAATAGTATTTATATAAAAAAGGAATGGGGGGCACCTGAGTAGCTCAATTGGTTTAGCATCTGACTTTTGATTACAGCTCGGTTCATGATCTTGGGGTCATGGGATCAAGCCCCGCATCTGGCTCTGGGCTGAACATGGAACCTGCTTGAGATTCTCTCTCTCCCTCTCCCTCTGCCCCTCCCTGCTTGCTCTCTCTCTAAAAAAAATGGAATGGACATGTAGATATGAGGACAAGAATACAAAATTTAATGATTGATCTAAGCATAAATGGAAACCCAACATATGATAAAGTGGTGTTTTGATTCACCAAAAAAAGGATACATAATTGGCTATCCAACTGAAAGAAAACAAACTGGCCCTTATTTCACCCCATAAACTAAGTTCCAAATTGTTCGAAATTTTAATGTAAAAACAGTTTAAAAATAGTAAACCTGGGGTTGGAAGAGATCTTCCTAAGCAAGACAGAAAAACAAGGAATCGTGAAGTAATAATACACAGATATATATGATAACATGCATTTTCCTGTGGTAAACGATATAAAGAAAATCAAAAGATAAACCTGAAACTTAGAAAAATATTTTCTCTAATAAAACAAACTACATTATAGAAAGGCCCCTGTATATTGATAAGAAAAACTCAAAAAGAAGGAGGAGGGCAAAATGAGGAAGAAGAGAATGAGGAAGAGAGTGAGGAGAAAAATACACTAAATACATAAATAGGCAACCACAGAAGACATATTTCAAATGACCATTAAACACACAAAAATGTTCTCAACCTCACTAGTGGTTAGAAAATGGCAAATTAAAGGAGTAATGAGCTATCATCCTTTTATGTATCAGAATGGCAGAGATTAAAGGAATAACAACATCCAGTGCTGGTGAATATGGAAGAGAACAGATGTTCTTGAAATTTAATAGGAGTACAAGTAGCTATAGACGTTTCAGAAAATAATCTGAACAATATTCATTCATTTATTCATTCAATTAATCTTTAGCCAACACTTTTCTAGGCACTTGGGATATGTCAGGGACAATGGGACAAAGATCTCTGCCTTCATAGAGCTTTCATTCTAGTGGGGAGACCAGACAATGAAAAATAAGCATATAATTGAGTTATATAGTACATTAGAAGTTATAAATACTAAAGTAAAAGAAAAAAGAAGAACCAGGTAAGAGGTATCAAGATTTAGAGGAAGAATTGACAGCAAATTTATTTATATGGGGTGGTCATAGTGGACCTCTGTGAGATGTAACATTTGAACAATGCCTTGAAGGAGGTGAGGGATGAAGTCATACAGGTATCTGAGAAAAGCCTGCTGCAAATTGAGGAGACAAGCAGTTCAAAGTGGGAGTATGCTTGGCATACTGGCAGAAGCCAGTGTGGCAGAGTGCAACAAAGAGGAGATGCTGAGAATAGTCTAGAGGGAAGGCAGGCGTGGGGGCAAGAGTAGAAGCAAGGTCACATAATAACTTTCTAAATGTTCTTCTAGTGTTTCTATTTTGAATGTTGAGTTTAAATTTCAATCCATTTGGAATTCATTTTAGCAAGGGCCTGGCTTTGCTTTCTTTCGGATGCATAGCCAATTATGCTATCTTTTCCCCACTTATTTAAAATACCAACTTTGTCACATATTAGATTTCCTTGTATACTTGGATCAATTAAGATAATTTATATTCTCATCCTCAGATCTATGGGTCAATTCTTGTATCTATACTAATCTATATGGTCATAGTGGTGTTATAGTAAGTAGAAGGAGAAAGCAGTTGTCATCTGAAATGGGGAGACTGTAGGTGGAGCAGGTTTGGGAGGAACAATCAGAGTTCAGTTTGGGATATGTCAGATCGTTTTTGTCATCCAATCAATATATAACTTTGTTTTATGTGTGTCTTGTATATGGACACCTTATTTAATACATATTGTCAACTCATTCACATGGAACTTATGGTCAACAGCACTATAACTTATGCCTGAACAAAGGTTATTTAACATACGTCTTTTCTTGTTAAGGCACATCATAGCCTTCCTGTGCTTAGCAACAGCAGACAACATTTCAGCACCATGTTTGGGGGCAATTTGCAATAGTAAAATCACCATTGAAAAGCACAAAAATGTGAAAGGACATGTTTATGGTATGAGAGTTGAAACAAGAAGGCAGAGTGACTCTTGACCTCAGCTGTGCATCAGACATCACATGGAGATGTTGAATAGGCCATTCCCCATTCATGGCTGGAATTTGGGGGAAGGTCTCCTAGAGGTACAAATTTGGGATTTGTTGACAGAGATAGTTGTTGACTCTTCAAGCCATGAGATTGTATGAGATCACCAAGGAGAGTGTAGACAGGAAAGAGAGGAGAATAGAGGATTGAGTCCTACAGCAGTCCACACTACAAAGTTGGAGAGCAGAAGAAGAGCCAGCAGGGGAGACAAGAAAGATGAAAGTTCTGGGAGGAAAACCAAGAAAATGAGGGATCGTGGAAGGTAGGTAAATAAAGTGTTTTAAGGAGGAGGGCGTGGTCTACTCTGTCAAATGCTGTTGCTAGGGCAAGTAAGAATTGGCCTTTGGATTTTGCAGTGAGGGAATCATTGATGACCTCAAAAAGAGCAGGGTAGGACGGCGGTAGTAGAAAAAAAAATCAGACTAGTGGTTTAAGAGATAATGGGAGCTGAGGAATTGAAGATACCAAATACAATTCTTTCCAGGATTTGTTACAGTAGAGGGAGCAAAGAGATAGTGTAGGTGGCAGCGTACCCGACATGAAGAGAATGTTTTGTTATGATAGGAAAAGTAACAGCATGTTTGAGTACTGAAGGGGATGGTCCTATGGGAATGAAAGCACCACTACATAGTAAATAAGGACACACATGATAGCACTGGAGGGGTGGGGAAATAAACCAGAAAGAACCTAAGGGTCCACTGGTAGAAAAATGGTGGAACACACATGATACAGGCAAACAACAGAATATAATGAATCCACTTAAATGAACAAATTTAAGCACCTATCTATGATACTAGAGGGCATTCATCATCATCCGTTAGCAAAAAGGGCAAGTGGCAGAGTAGTGTGCATAAAATGTCATTTTTGTTCCAAAAACAAATTCAATATATGTTTGATGTTTGTATGAGTACAGAAAACGGTATGGAACAACCCAAAGGTATCAAAATGATCTCACACAGGGGAGGAAGAGAGTGCATCACTCAAAGTTGTGTGGCAAAGAAGTTAGGGGTTATCCCCAAATGCCCCACTGCTTAAACACATAATTAAGTGTACCACACAGTAATCACTTCTCACCCTGTGCGCTCATCACGTTCTGTAGAAATAAGATCACATTATGTCAATAACAATCGTATGTTCATCTGTTCATTAAATGTGAAGTCTCTGCAAGTGGGGAGTTCTCTGCTTTGATTTTTCATCTTTTATCTGCAATAACTCAAGATGGTGAGATGCTTTAAAATAGTTTTTGAATAAAGGAATGAAACTAAATGGAAATGTATAAAATGGAATATGCCTGACCTTAAACCAATTGCTCTATTCTATGTTCTTTCCAATATGACACAATAATTATGCACACACCTGTGCTCGGAACCCCTAGTATCTGACCTGAACAGAATGACCTGGGGGATTTTGTGCATTCGTCCCTAAATTTCTTTGCATTCTCATTTCTAGATTGTCAAGAAGGAGGGCAGGAAATAGAATCCCCATTTCCATTATTGGCTGATTGTTCTCTACCTAAGTAGTTGTATGGGAAAAAGCACAGGGAAAAAAAAAAAGTCATGCTACTTTAATGCTATTTTGAATATCAAATTTAATATCTGATTTAACATTTTCCAAAAAGAATTTCCTCAATGTCATACCCGATAATTAAATATTATTACATTGTCGGGCGCCTGGATGGCTCAGTTGGTTAAGCGACTGCCTTCGGCTCAGGTCATGATCCTGGAGTCCTGGGATCGAGTCCCGCATCGGGCTCCCTGCTCGGCAGGGAATCTGCTTCTCCCTCTGACCCTCCCGACCCTCACCCCTCTCATGTGCTCTCTCTCTCAGTCTCTCTCTCTCAAATAAATAAATAAAATCTTTAAAAAAAAATTATTACATTGTCTTATAAAACTCTGCTTTACAGCAGGATTTCTATTCAGTACAGTAGCCCTGAAGTACCAATATATGGAAGTCGGACTAGACCAGTGGAAATAGCCATAGAGGCTTCCAAACAAGTATCTCCAACAGTATCTTGGGCTCAGCGAACTGATAGGAGCAGCCCACATCATCAGGTGAGTCCAAAAGGGAAAGGAACCAATGCGTAGTCAATCTGGGCCCCTTTGTAAGGATGCAGTGAGAATCAGTGTGGTGTGCGGAATATTTTCAAGATGTTAATGCAATCAAAGAAAATATTGTTTAAAATAATTTTTTATCTCTAATCATAACATGTCACATATTATTACAGAAAATTTGGAAAAGCCAGCAAAGAGCAAAGAACAAAATTATAATTACAAACCATGATATAACGATGATTTTAATATTTTTATTAAGTTTTTTCTTTTAATTCCAGTATAGTTAGCATACAGAGTTATATTAGTTTCCGGTGTTGAATCACAACATAGTGATTCAACAGTTCTATACGTTACTCAGTGCCCATCATGACAAATGTACTCTTTACTAATATTAATATTTTAATATTAATATGTTAATATTTTGGTGTACTTCTTTCCCTGCAAATACTTTTGATATAGTTCACGTCATACTGCAGAATGTATTGTTGATATAGTTTTGTGTCAGTGTAAGTTTTATTGTGAGCATTTCCCATTGCCATTACAATTCTTCAGACACATTGTTGTGCAATTTCTATTTAAACAGATGTAACATTATTTATTTAATGCCTCTTCTGTTGTTGGGTATTCGAATTATTTCCAATTTTTGCTAAAATTTAAAATTTTACTATTGAAATCCTTGTACATTATTCTTTGTATGTGATTCCCCAAATAGTTCGGTAAGCTATATTTCTTTAAGTGTCATCACTAGAATGAGAAGTGGGAATATTTTTAAGACTCTTCATACTTACTGCAAAATTACTGTTTAGAAAGGATACACCAAACTGGCTCCCAGTGAATTCAAGTAACTATCTCTCTTGATCCTTATTACTGCTACTTGTAACTTGTTACTGTCACCAAATTTTGAATTTTGTTACTTTTATGAGCAGAATATATTTTATTTGCCTTAATGTCCATTTCTTCTTCATTTAGAAGGCAATTGTATTTGCTCTTCTGTCAGTGTCCTCTGCCCAGTTTTACCGATGCATCAGTTTGTTTTGTTAATGTATTTGAACTTTTAAAACTTTAGCTATGGGAAACCTTTCTTCATGGTTATTTCCTTTTAGTCTAATTTATAATGTGACTTGCTATATAGACATTTTTAATTCCTATGAAAACATTATTAACCTTTTCCTTTCTGACTTCTTACACAGTTTTACGCTTGGAAAATGTTCTGCCTTAAAAAAAATCAAATTAGCCTTCAGCTGTATTGCTGTAACATGGATTGACTTTTTTTTTTTTTTTTTTTGTATTAATGTGGCTTGATTATTTTGGACATTTAACGTTTAAGTCTACCTGGCTTTTATTTTGATGCATGTTAGAAGGTGAGGTTATTACCCTACTCCTACCTTTTTCAATTCAGGCAAGCCCCAGTAAAATCAGAACTTGGACATATGGCCCAGTCCTTCCCTCACTTCCCCAGGCAGAAGCAGAATTGAAGCGATGTTTGTTTTTTTTTTTAAGATTTTATTTATTTGACAGACAACGAGAGCAGGAACACAAGCAGGGGGAGTGGGAGAGGGAGAAGCAGGCTTCCCGCGAAGCGGGGAGCCCGATGCGGGTCTCGATTCCAGGATCCTGGGACCATGACCTGAGCTGAAGGCAGACGCTTAACGACTGAGCCACCCAGGCGCCCCTGAAGCAATGTTTAATCTGTGTGGCTGGGGTGGAATGGTGGATAGGAGGGTCTAGGGCTCCCTCTTCTGGTGTCTTGCTGACACATTGTTATTTTGATTTTTTTAAGTGTTAGCTATTATTAAACAATTATTCTTCTAGAAGAACTTTAAAATCATTTCTAAGATGCCAAGTTAATCTTACTAGTATTTTGGTTTGATTTGCATTAAACCTCTATTTCGAGGTGCAAATATCTGTCAGTAAGGGCTGTATGTGGCTTACTTCTTAACAGTCTAGTTTTCTCACTGAGGGCACCTGGCTCTTTTATGCGTATTGTTCTTATTTTGAATAAAGACCTTTCCCATTGCACCTTTTTCTTAATTACTGATGATGGCCTATTGGAAAGTTGTGGATTTTTGAATAGTTTTCTTATAAAGAGAAACCCGTCTGAACTCTTTTAATAATTTCAAATACTAGTTTAGTTTGACTCTCTTTCTTCTAACTAAACAATCATGCAGTCTGGAGGGAAAAAGGTATTTTGGTCTCTTTCTTTCCAATATTTAAGTCTCTCATGTCTACTGCATGTCTTCATTCCTGAGAGAATCCAGATCTTCCAGAACAATACTGAATAATGCAAGAGAAGACGGGGCAGCTTCTTTTACTTTAAATGGGAGGAGATTTAATGAGGGCATTTCTCTCACACTTTTCCATTAAATATGATGGTGTTAGTTGTTGGGTTGAAATTCCTTTTAATTTGACGGAAGTAATTTTCTTTTTCTATTCCTTTTACGTTTTTTTGTGGAAATAGGCAATCAGAAGTGATTTTGAATTTATTTATTTTCAATCTCTTTTTTAGCCTCATTTGAAATGATCTCATGTTTTCTCTCATTGGGAGTACAGCACCAGTAGTCCCTGAGAGTCAACATTCCTGGCATTGCTGAAACCAACAGCTATATTTGTTCGTAGTGGATCACTCTTTAAATACAACTTAAATTTGCTTCGCTTATTTTTTATTTAGAATCTCAACATTTATGAGTCAAAATAGCCTCTCTTTCTGTCTCTCTCTCTCTCTCAACACTGTCTTGTCAGTTTTGAGCATTTTTAGCTGCTACTCATTTTTCATTTTCTCTTGTGTTTGAAGCAATTTATCTAAGACAAGAACTATTTATTTTTTTAAAAGATTTATTTATTTGAGAGAGCGTGCAAGCAGGGGGAGGGGCAGAGGGAGAGGGAGAGAGAGAATCCACAAGCAGACTCTCCACCCAGCACAGAGTCCAAAGCAGGGCTCAATCCCATGACCCTGAGATCATGACCTGAGCCAAAATGAAGAGTCGCACAACCATCTGAGCCACCCAGGTGCCCCAGAACTATTTATTTCTTAACAATTGCCAGAATTTAAGAGTAAAACCCTAGGACACTGGAGCCTTTATAATATTTAGATAAATTTTTCCCTTTCTTCAAAACTAATCGTCTATTAATGCTTTCTTCAGTTAACTTTGATAATTTAATTTTCTTGAGAAAATTATTTCCACAAATTAGTTAAGTAAGGTATTTTAAACTTATCATTTTATTTTTCAAATCTTCACATTTCTACTCTAATTCAACTCAAATATGCTCAACTTCTACCCCAAAAGAATAAAGTCACATTTGTATCAGAAGGATCACATCAATATCTATTAAGAAAACCTATATTCTCAAAATACATAACTACTGGTCAGTCTTTGGCCTATTACATATCATCAATTGCATAGTTTTTCATGAAGAGCAGCATGTAGAAGGTTAATCTGATATTTGCAAGCGTGAAGTTCATTGTAAAAAAGTTCTTCAGTGAAAAACGGTGAATTAATGGTTACAGTGGTACATACAATTAATTATAATTTGTATTGTTCTCTGTGGCATGTTTTAGAAGACTCAATATTAACACTCTTAAGAAGACACAAAACTGACCCTCATTTACATGTAGCTGAATAACATGAATTTTCTCTTACCTGTTGCTCCCCAAAGTGGGCAAATCTCACCCCAACAGTACAAGTCCCCTTTGCAACCAGTCACCTGGATTGTCCACTTAGCGGACCAAGTTCAGCTTGTCAGTAGACTATTGCTAAGTCTACTTCCTAAAGGTAAGCTGCATTCAACTTTGATGTCTTTAAATTACTCCAGTGTCCATAGATACCAAGTCTCTGCCCTAAAACGTGCCCATATAACTTACTTACGGATAAAGATTCCTTCTGCCCATAGGGACCTTAGCATGGCAACTCAGTATCACGCAATGTGATGCTATTCAAAAGTGGGGGGAGGAGGAAAACCAGTACAACCACACATAAGGAAAATGTCAGGAAATTTGGAAGGGAAGAGGTAAGAGAAAAAACTTAACAAAAAAATCCCAATGGAATTTTTCCATCAAAGGAATTAGAAATGCCATCTTGGTTTTGTGCGCGCGCACGCGTGTGTGTGTGTGTGCGCGCGCGTGTGTGTGTGTTCTACGGTCTGCAAATACTTCATCATGTTTTCAGTCAGTTGTTTATTTGCCCTCCCGTGTGTGACTGCACTGGTAGCCATCCCCCCAATCAGTGTAATTAGTACAATCTGATCCTAAGGAAGGTCTTCAAAATAGTATCTGTAATGCTTGTCAATCACCCAAGAAAAATTAAGGTTCCCGTGGAGCAGTGCTGCAGGGCAGAAGCGTCAGCAGAGGCTAGGTCCTGAGGACTCTCCCCACTCCCTCCCCCACCCCCCGACCCCCCTCACCCCTCACCCCCCAACCCTCCGTAACCAGCGGCCCGTGAGCACGTTAACCCTACGCGGCCAGAGGGGAGCCGCCGCAGGCCCCGCGCCGCAGACCTCGCACGCCCCCTCCTGGGCACCCGGCAGAGCGCGGCGCTTACACGTGTGGGGTCGCACTAAAAAGCTCCTCTAGCTCCTGCTTTGAATAAAAGAGGAAGAAGAGCCATTTTCACAATTCAGCCTTTTTTCCGCTTTAACGTTTCTTCTTTCCGAAGGAGGAAATTTAACAGAGGTTCTGCTGTTTGGGTTTCTCTCCTTTACTTCACTCTCCTTTCAATCTCTCTCACGTCTTTTGTGTTTAGCATTGCTACAGCCTCTTATTCATGCTCTACATTGTTTCCTTTGATTAAAAAAAATTTCTTTTAGGGGCGCCTGGGTGGCTCAGTTGGTTAAGCGACTGCCTTTGGCTCAGGTCATGATCTCAGGGTCATGGGATGGAGCCCCGCATGGGGCTCCCTGCTCAGCGGGAAGCCTGCTTCTCCCTCTCCCACTCCCCCTGCTTGTGTTCCCTCTCTCACTGTCTCTCTCTCTGTCAAATAAATAAATAAATAAAAATCTTTCTGTTAAATAAATAAATAAATAAAAATCTTTAAAAAAATTTTTTTTTTAATTATACAGAAAGACCTGAATCTGTTTGCCTTATAAAAAGCTAAAATATTGCAGATAAAGGCAAAGTCGTTTTCAACCATAATTCTCAACCCAGGTCAGGTTCCTACTTCCCCGGAGATCATCTGTTTGGGGTAGAACTTCAAATTTGTTTGCGGTTTATCTATGCATTTTCAAATATGCGTGCGTGTGTGTGCGTGTGCGTGTGCGTGCGCAGAGCTAGTATCTATTAAATTTAAAACCTGAGAATCCTGCCCATGCATATATGCTCAAGGAGGCAGGTCCAGCTTGGTCCGCTGCAGCATTGCTTGTACTTTTGAAAAACTGGAAACAGCCTCACGTCGGTCAACTGAGAATGACTAACTAAACCATAGGCCCTTTTCTTGGATGAATCACGGTGGGCCCCTACGTGCTAACCTGAAATGCTTCTCAACTGCCAAACAACACATGCCACATGATAACATTGATATTAATAATATAAAGTTCACTGATCCAAAGCCTATGCGAGACATTGGAAGCTGAGCATTTGAGTGAAGAGGCAGATGGGTCCAGGTCACTCAGAGGGGCCACGGAGTACACACCAACCAGACAGTGTGACTTTATGTCTGTAGTTCAGCTCCTTCTTCTTGCCCTTCCCTCTTCCTTTTTCAGGCTGTTCCCATAGACCAATGTTCCCAAGGTGGCCAACCCCTCTTCAGATCCTTCTCAGGAAGGAGATGAGGCCACAGAGTGTAGCCACAGCTGCTTATAAATGTAGAGTAATGGAATCCAATCTCCCACCCAGACGTGTGGGAGCCAAGAGCCAGTACATGGTGCCCCAGAAGCTGGGCCAGGCTGGGTCAGGTCAGGACTTGCACTTGGGTGCCATTCAGGGAGCAGAATGTGATACAAAGAGAGGCAAGGTTTGGTGGGAAAATCCTAAATGAGAGCTGCTGAGCTGATCACTATTAATGCAAAGAGCCTTGGTGAATTCAAAGAGAAGCCGTGACTCTCAGTACACATCCGTGTGGAAAGCAATGGAAAGATAAGAAAGTTTAAGTAGAAGGTGGCAGATAGAAGGGAAAGATTTCTTTCTTCTTCTTTTTTTTTAAAGATTTTATTTATTTATTTGAAAGAGAGAGAGAGATCACAAGCACGGGGAGGGGCAGAGGGAGAGAGAGAAGCAGACTCCCCACTGAGCAGGAAACCTGATATGGGACTCAATCCAGGATCTTGGGATCATGATCTGAGCCAAAGGCAGACACTTAACTGACTGAGCCACCCAGGCACCCTAAAGGGAAAGATTTCTGGAGCCAAGAAGAAAGTGATCCAGCTGCTTTTCGTAGATGCTTTTGGGGAAGGAGGTTTTCTGGGCAGGAACCTAACTTAGGCAAAAGACTACTCTAATGGATTTTTAAAATCTAAAGATCTTGTTTATGTTGAAATCCTTTAAAGAAAAGCATCTTGTAAAAATGAGATCATGAAACTGCACTGTGAGCATATGAACATCTGCATCATTGTATCTGAACCGAAACCCAAACACCACTCACTTTTTGAATATATGTAATTAATATATATTATATACGTAATATATGTATATATAATTATCATGTTCCTGTGGTGAATTTTTAGGAATGTGGTTTAAATTCAAACCAAAAGCCAAAGATTTATTTTCTGTATTTCTTGCTTTAGACTGTGGTAAGCGTCAGGAATGAACTGTGGAGAACTCATGAATCCATTAACACACTCCACAGGGAAAGAAGGTAGGACCCACGTGTGAATGCACAAACATTGACAGCAGAGACAAATCAAAAGCATTTCCCTTTGCTTTTATGGGAAAAAATTCTACAAAGATGCTTTCTTTTTTTTTAATTTAGAAGAAATTCCTTAAGCAGAGAAATAGTAAGCCCAATAGGAAGGTAAGAAGGGGGCTTTGGCTCTATTTCAGTAGTTAAGGATAACCTAAATTATCTGGCTAATTATATTAAGGCCGGGGGGTGGGGGTGGGGAACAGCATAGGAAAAAGAGAGAAACTGTTATCACTGGTGGTCATAAGAAGCACAAGACTGCCTAAAAAACCGGCCAGAGATGACTTCTAAGAATGTATCTTTGTTGTCTGCTATCAAATCCCTGGGCTGACTCCCTTCTGAAAAATCCATGATAAAGATATATTTGAAACTCCAATTATGAACAAGGATTTTAGAGTCAGACTCCCATTTTACCTGAGTGTGACTGCCTGGAAGTTTGAGGGCTCTCCTTCAGAGATGCCCACACTGGGTGGGAGCCCAAACCAAATTCCAAGACCTCTTCTAGATCTTGGTAATTGGTAATTAGGAATTTCAAAGGCTCTAACATTGAGAAATCTTGTTGCATTTCCCACCAGCGAGATAATTTCTACAAATTCCACAAATATGCCAACCACACTGATTAAAGATAAGATTGTACTTTACTCAGTCAATTTTAATTATATACGTACTCTGTAACAGGGACTATTTTAGGCCTGGGCTGGGGGATATAGAGCAACAAGCAAAAAAGAAGAATAAAGTTGCCAGAATAAAGAGACAATAAGCAATTGTTAAATAATAAAGTAAGTAATATATAAGTAAAATAAGAAGTAAAATAGGTCCTATGTCATATAATGTGACTGTCCAGAGGTTTGAAGACTAAAGATGAAGTCCAAAATCTCAGACTATATCAAGCTCTGTAGCAATTAGACATGGAGACGAAGTAGGGAAGGAGATAGGAGGTGCTGGAGGCAAGGTTGGGGGTCCTGGTTTGCAGTTTCAAGTAGGGCAATCAGGGATGGTCTCATTGAAAATACGATGGTGAGTGACAACTTGAAGGATGTGAGAAGTAAAGAGAAAGAATCGGGGAAAGGAAGGTTCCAGGCAGAGAAGCCAAAGAGCAGACTCTCAGGGGAGGACATGCCTGGTGTGTCCAGAGTAGCCACGAGTTCTGTGTGCACAAGAGGAGGCAGAGAGCAGGTGAAAGAGGAAAGAGGGTCTTGGCCAACTGTTGGGCCTTGGCTTATAAGGACTTGGCTTATTTTAACAAGGAGGGGGACCATTGGAGAGTTTTGAGCAGAGGAATGACATGATCTGGTTTATGTTTTATTTTATTTTATTTTATTTTTTATTTGGTTTATGTTTGTTTGTTTAAGTGTTTTAAAAAAATGGCCCTGACTGCTTGGTTCATTCTTAAACCAGTAAACAACTAGACTTAGGAAGAGAAGCCAAAACAGACTGGCAATTCGTGAATGGCCTGCCTCCTTGTTCCTTCCCTATCCTGGTCAGGTGTTAGGTGTTTAGCCATGACATGTTTACTGTCATTCTAAACGGAGCGATTCCAGACAAAAGGATAACAAATCAAACCAATATTCAAATTTAAGTAGCTAGTCAAGGTATGCTGTTAAAAGTACTCCGCAACAGGCATGATGAGTTTTCTAGAACACTTCTAATGCCAATGAAATTCTTGGTGGAATCGTGTACGTAAGAGGCACGAAGGTCAGCGGTGTGTGGTGAAGGGTCAAACAGTATAAAACAGCATTGATCAGTGTGAAATAATAGTGGAGGCACAGGCTTCTCCCGCATCTTCTCCCACAGAGAGGACTTACAGCACATTTTGCTAGGGAGCTAGTTAGTGCGCTGGCCTCTTGCCCTCCGCACCCACTCAAACGTGTCCTCTTTGCAGATTCCTTAAAAAACAGTTCAACCGCTACAAAGACAAGTTGCAAGCCGTCTATGCCTCGCAGGAAGAAAAAAGTTGCAGATTTGAGACCAAGATTCCCGAACTTACAGCCAACCAGGATAGCCTGTGGACCCAGCAACAGCAGATGGGGCAGGATCTCCAGGTATGAAGTGTGGACCATCCGGAAATCAGACCTCAAATGCTCTGGCCGTGGGAGGACTTCAGCCTGAAACTTCTCACCTCACTTTGATTAGCCTCTTCTCTTTCCCTCTTCTCTCCATACCCTCACCTCCTCCCACTTTTCATCCTCAGTCTCTATCCTTCCCATTCCTGAAGGCAGTACCACTAGGAGATTTGGTGTTACCATACTGGTGCCAGTTAGAAACTCTAGATCTAGAGCAAAGTGGTCCTTTACAGCATTGATGCTTAGCCTCTTGGTCTCTGCATCCTTTTTACATTCTTAAAACATTTTGAGGATCCCAAGGAGCTTTTGTGGGTTATATCTATTGCTCTTTACCATGATCAAAATTAAAAGTGAGAAGTGGCTTAAAAGTGTATTAACTTAAATATGAAATAAACCCATTATATATGTAACAGTTTTAAACAGTAACTACGTATTTTAAAAAAAAAACTTAGAAGAGTGGCATTGCTTTATATTTTTTAAAAAAAAAATTTCTTTAATATCTGGCTTAATGAAAGATAGATTTTCATAACTGCTTCATTCAGTCTGTTGCAAGATGTTGTAGTTGAAGTATATGAAGAAATCTGGCCTCATAGAGATTTGCAGTTGAAAAAGAGTAATATTTTAATAGTCTTTTCACATCATTGGAGATCTTTTTCTTTGGTAGTACACCAATACATAATAAGTGCTTGTTTCTTAAAGGGATGTTGAAGCATTATATCTGAAACCGTATCTACCTCACACTCTGTTTCATTAAAATACAATGCTCTGTTGTGCTCTTTGAATGAATTTTCTACCCATGCATGATTTTGTAGCATGATACACTGGTAATTTGGAAGTTCACTGAGCTATGCCAAGCTTCCTAATGCTCATTATACAATGTCCACCCCCCTGCCAAAAAAAAATCACATTCATTAATATCACCACTAACCTCATTGGGAAAGTCTTTAGGAATTGGAAAGTTGTTATGCACATGGTGATGAATGCAAGTTTTCTAAAATTCTGATTTTTGCTTAAAAACTCAGTTCTTAAAATTGGCAATACATGTTGTTAATTATTTCCTTACTGTGCCAATCTCACTTCACTCATTTTTGAGAAAATATTTGCCAAATATCCAAGTCTGAATAACAGTCTGCAAGTCATTCTTTCACACAAAAGGCAACTTTTGTGTTTCAATAATATTAGAGGTATTTTACACACTTCCCATTTCATCGTACACAATATTAAAAAGACAAGTTATAGTTAAGAAAATTAGGAGTTTTTGTTAGACCATCAAGGATATTCTTGGGCGCCTGGGTGGTTCAGTTGGTTAGGTGTCTGCCTTCGGCTCAGGTCATGATCCCAGTGTCCTGGGATCGAGCCCCGTGTTGGGCTCCCTGCCTAGTGGGGAGTCTGCTTCTCCCTCTCCCTCTGCCTCTCCCCCTCTGCTTGTGCTCTGTCTCTAGCTTTCTCTCTCTCTAAGTAAATAAAATCTTAAAAAAAAAAAAAGGATATTCTTAAGTGGACCTGTTCGTTGTTGTTATTTGGTTGGCTGGTGTTTCAGCTGTGAGCGCACGATGGTGAAGAGTACCATGACCACTAGCACTGTCTGCGGCTGCCTTGGTTTGTACTAAGGTAGTGCCTTACCTACTTTAGCCTTACCTACTTTAGCCTTACTTACTTTTGACTTTTCACCATTTGGGCAAATGTCAACACAGTGACCATCTAAGTATCATTGTGAAAATAATTTTGACTTCACAGACCTCTTAAAAGGTCTTAGGGGTTTCCAGGAGTCTGTGGACCACGCTTTGGGAATTGCGTTTCGTAGAGAGCGTACGCCCTAGATTTTATAGCTATGGCTTATTATGAGCCCTCCCCCAACGTACATACCTAGGTGGATCATTATGAACATGTTTTACTGTAATACATTTTAGCTACCAATTGAATAGATGCTGATGTTCTCGGAAATTCCTTATGATATCTTAGAACCTGAACATTTAGGACGTAGAATTGTCCCAAATTCCTCATGATTACTCCCTGTGATATTTTAGAACCTGGGCTTTTGTATCTTTTGTAGATAGTTTTAGATGGACATTGAAGGAAGAGCATAAAATAAAATCAATAATAATGGATTTAGAAAGGAGAAAGAAAAATCTTGCATTAAAATTTTCTACTAGATTAAAATTTAATGCACTTATGAAAAAGGTAAGATAAATGTCGATTTCTTCATCAAGTTTTCTTTATCCAGGCAGTGTTACAGCCACTCCATCCTTCATCCTCTTCCTGTCAAAATATGATTTCCAAGGGTGACTATGGAAAGGGTGAAAGCCTTTGCAGGGAAGGAGATTCTTCCCACATCACGAATGCCACTGAGGATTGTTCAGAATGGGAACCCCTTGCTTACCCAACCATCATTGACGGAAGTCGCCAAAGTCAAGCAAATGCAGAGCATGCTCTACCAAATGCAGAATCACCAGAGGCCGTTTTGCAGCTGAAGTCAACACAAGGCACCAGGGCACAAAGCCAAGCACAAAAGATCCCAAAGGAAATCTTTAGCTCCCCACCTGTTTCCCAGGTAGGACCACCGCAGGACACCCCCCAGATTGTTCCCGCCGAAACGAACAGTCCTGCTCTGGCACCGGCAGAAAGGAAAGAGACAGTTAACATCCAGGAGGGAAAGGATGAGCTAGAGGAAAAGGAACTGCAAGAACTGTTGTCAAAACTTACAGATGTCTTCACTCTAGAAATGCCGTCAGGTAAGATTTCACAATCAATGGAGGTAGTGATGGCCAGGAATTGAGGCTGCATTTAAACACCTAAGTTTTGCTAATGTGGGGAGGGGCAGAAGGAAAGGGAGAGAATCCTCAAGCAGATTCCCTGGTGAGCACGGAGCCCTATGCAGGGCTCGATCCCACGCCCCTGAGATCATGACCTGAGCCGAAATCAAGAGTCGGACGCTTAACCGACTGAGCCACCAGGCGTCCCTAAATACTTGATTTTGTAACATTATCCCAACAGCTAGTGAGTAACAGTCAGAGTTGTGAACCTTTTGGACATTGGTAGCACCTGTGAACTTCATGTCTAGTGTTGCCCAGTTCACAGGGTTCTTGTGAGCATTAACAGAGATAGACCAGAAGAGATTTTACTATAGCACCTGACACAATCCAAGCATTCAATAATAGGAAATAACTACAAATACTTTAGAAATCAGCAGCTTTCATAAGCCGAACTGGAGAGACAAAAAGAAAAAAATAAAAATGAGATGAAGACGTCAAGCACTAAAAGACTTTTCTAGGAAAAAAAGCCAAGTTTTTATGTGACATTTATGTGAAATATAAAATATGAAATTATAAAATATAAATAAATAACAAATATTAGGTAATTTTGTTGTAGTAGTTATTATTGTCAATAGTACTACAACAAATATAACTGGGTGGCCTGATGTTACCACTTGAAAATGGGGGTACTAATGATGCTCTTTCTAGAGGGTCATCGATTAAGTTTCTCTAATGTAAGTAGTACCATCTTCATCATCACCATCTTCTTCATAAGCTACAGCTCATTGCTAAGTTCTGAGGGCTCTTTTTAAAAATATTTTTAAACTATAGTTATTTCTTCTGTTTTGGACTAACACTGTCTTATTTATAGTGTTTTGTTACCTTAATATATCTATATACCTATATCCGTGTCTTTTTTGGAAGCCTCAGATCTTTTATGTTTGAGGGATCATCTAGAGATCTGCGATAAAACAAAGGATAACTAACATTCTCATGTGTTTCTGAATCGAAGGAAAATATTTTGCTTCTCAAAATATTTCTGAATTGGTGATGAGTTTGCTAGAGCTGCCATAACAAAGTACCTACCACAGGCTGGGTAGCTTCAACATCACAAATTCATTTTCTCACAGTCCTGGAGGCTAGAAATCTGAGATCAAGGTGTCCCTCGGTGGGCGCCCCTATCCAAATTTGCTCTTTTTATAAAGACACTACTCATATTGGATTAGGACCCACCCACATAACTTCATTTTAATTTAATTAACTCTTTAAAGAATCTACTCCAAATATATTCACATTCTGAGGTACGGGGGTGAGGACTTCCACATATGAATTTAGAGAGGGAGACACAATCCAGCCCATAACAGTTGGAGACCTGTAAAATCAGGACATCATAATGTCAGTTGTATATTGAAGTTGGCAGAGCCGAGTCAATGAAGCCATTATTTGGTGATTCTAAAACTCTCTACTGTGAAGAGTTGGAGTTGGTGTTAGAGAAGACAAGATCACAAAGATGCCAGAAGCATGCTCAGACTGCCTGAGGCAAAGACAGGGTGGGAACTCCTTGTACCTGATTTTGAGGCCGACACAAAGTTCCACCCACTGTGTTTCCATCTTAACTTCTTCGGGGTCACGACGAGCACTCAAAGCAAAGTCAACATCTACTTAAACTTCTTAGGAAAATTTCACATAAAAATTTGACTTTTATTCTACAAAAGTCTTTTAGTCTTTAACATCTTCATTTTAATTTTTTGTTAGGTTTCTCCAGCTGAGCATATAAAAGCTGCTGGTTCCTCACAGCCCTCACAAATCAAGTAGGCTGTGTTGCACATTCCAGATTGCTAATAAGCTAGGTCGACTACACACGTTGGGAAGACATTGTCCTAACACATAGGCAGTTTGCATATTTTAAGTTACTTTATCAAAGTCTATTTATAAAAAAAATCTATATATCTATATATACACACATGATTATATTATTAAAAGGAAAATCATGAAAGGGTAAAGCTTATTTCTGCATTTAGATGATGCAATAATAATGTATAAAGATGCAGTTAGCATTGTCCAATCTTGTAGAAAATGCAAAAAAAAAAAAAAAGCCTCAAAAAATTACTTCATCTTCCACTTAAATTTTAAGTAAAACCATTGAGATGCTTCTGCTGGAACTATGCATTATTATACAAAAGTGCTTATAATGTTAGCTAGGCTCTATCCCAGGACACTGAGCTGAAGGCAGACGCTTAACCTGCTGAGCCACCCAGGCACCCCTCCTTAATGTTTTTAAGCATAGGATCTATGTTAATCTCCATGACTATTTGCATTTATTAAACACTGTTACTCCTCACTCAAACATTTCTAAGTAAGTTTTTATCTTTGTTCAATCTGGTTTTGAATATGATCTTGTTTGCAAATTCTACTTAGCCATTGGCAATATATATAAAAGTACACTCCATAATTTATGCATAATCTATGCATGCTTACCAAAATTACATCAAACCTAATCAGAACCAGAAGTGTGATAACCACACTGATGAAGAGGCGGAAAGGCAAACAAACTAAATTAAGGTATTGGTTACCTTTGTTTTATTTCTCGGTCATGGATGCATCCAATAATAGCAGGAAGGTTTTGGTCATTTTACTGCTCCAGTGTTTTGTTTTGTTTTTAACTTGAGAATTATTTGGAAAATTAGAAAGTTCCACTGCTTGTAACATGTTAAGGTTTACTCAGACAGTGTCAACATCTCCAGCCAGTGTTGTGATCATCCTGGTGATTCAGGCAGGCTGGACCAGCCAAGAGAATCCTTGGCTTCACCCAGGGTGGAAATCAAATGGGAGCCACCAGGATGTGAAAGCAGATTTTATTGAAGATATATATATAGAGAGAGACAGAGTGTCCAGGAGACTCAGAAAGGAAAAGAGGGAGTCTCGTCTTTGCTTGGGGTCTGGGCTTCTCCTCGGCAATTGTGGTGTGGTGCGCGTGTCCTCTCAGACATGTAGGAACTGGACAGAACAAGGACAGGGTCCAGATGTCCATCATAAGCCCTTATTCCTGGCGCCAGGAGGTCTTGGCATCGTGATGTCTAGCGCCAGTGGTCTGGACAGGCACATAATGGCTTTGCCCAGTCATTCCCTAGATACCATCTACTGTGCTGGAAGACCCCAAAGATATCATTATCTCTTTGTCCCTTACAAGGAAGATATACAATAAGGCATGTATAGGGAGGGGGTGCAGGTCCTAGCAAGAGTAGAAGCAGGAAAAGAAGCAAAGGGGAAAAAAAAACCATAGCCTTTTCCTTCACAGGATCCCTTCGGTTTCCCTGTCTCGCTGTAGCTGACTCTCCTTTTATTTCTTTTTTTTTAAATTTAAATTCAATTAACCAACATATAGTACCTCATTAGTTTCAGAGGTAGAGTTCAGTTATCCATCAGTTGCCTATAACATCCAGTGTTCATTACATCACGTGCCCTCCTTAATGCCCATCACCCAGTTACCCCATCCCCCCAGCCACCTCCCCTCCAGCAACCTTCAGTTTGTTTCCTACAGTTAAGATTCTCTCATGGTTTTTCTCCCTCTCTGATTTCTTCCTATTCAGTTTTCTCTCCCTTCCCCTATGATCCACTGTGTTGTTTCTTATATTCCACATATGAGTAAAACCATATGATAATTATGCTGAGCAAAGTAAGTCAATCGGAGCTGACTATCCTTTTAGATTGGAGTTTTGCTAAGGAGTCGACACATTTTGGAAATTAAGATGAACTTTACATTAATTAAAAGCTTAATAAGACTAAAACAGCAAGCCTGATGGTCAGTTTGCAGGCAGTTGTAGACATTTACTGAATACGGTCATTCAATATCAAGACAGGATAACAGGATGTCACGAGACTATGAGAGTTTAATAGAAAGTATGTAGAAGAGGTTCCCCAAGCCTCTTTAAATTCCAAATGTTGTGTTAAAAATCAGTAGCAAACAATTTGCTTACACTTGCAGTAAAGGAATTCAATTTGAAAGTGTCTAACACTATTTGCTTCTGTGGTGACAAAAAAAAAAAAGACATAATACTCTAGTTTTATTTTCTCATTAAATTATTTTCATTCCATTTGTGAGTGAAATTTCCTGTGTCATCTCTGAAATCCTTTTCCCAGCTTCTCTCCCATCCCTCTTTGTCATCCGTTTGTCACTGTACGTTTTAAGAATGAGAAGGGAAGTCCAGGGAGTGGATGTGGGAGGGTTCTTCTTGGTCCTTTCTTCTTCACATGAAACCATCATCAACATTATTATTATAAATAATCAGAAAATGAAGCTTGAACTTCAGCAAATTCCAAGAAAGTAAAGAGCAGTGCAAGCTCAGGAGAGAGAAGTGCAACACTGTATCTTTAGCTCACTTATTTAAGAAAGTAGTCTGCTCAAATATTGCCTGGGAATCCCTGGGGGGTGTATACTGAAATCTTGTTGAATCTGTCTCTCTCACTCTCTCTCAAACATATATATGTATGTATGTACGTATGTATGTATGTATGAAAAAGTAGAAGCAATTGCTCTCGATGGGAGAAGATACAGACTTCCAGCAATGAAGCTCCATGAAGGTAGAAAAAATATTTCTAATTGATTCATCATTCATCATTCATTTGTTCATTCAACAAATATTCCTCCAGCATTTACTATGTGCTGGACACTGGGCATTCATTTTGAAAGGGGTACATTACATTTTTAAGATACTCTAGCTTTAAAAAAAAAAAAAAAAAAGATACTCTGGCATTATGTGGAGAATAATTTGAGGAAGGGCAAGGGGGTGAGCGCAGAGACCAGGTAAAAGCCTGTTGTAATCTAGGCAGGAAATGGTGGTGGCTTGGCCTGGGGGGTTGGGGATATACTTATTGCAATGGGGAGAGCTGAGATGGGGGACGGCACATCAAGAGTTCTGTTTGGATCACGTTAAGTGTGAGTTTCCTGAGAGACATCGAAATAGGAATATCAGAGTGCCTGCCCATCAACGTTTACAATCTGGAGCTCACGGGAGAAGTCTTAGTAGAGTAGATATTCAATACATATGGGTTTGCTTAATTAGTTATTGTTGTAAGGAAGACACAGGCTCAGAATTTCCATTTCCCAGCAGAGTAATCCTAGACTAGATAACCTAATACTTTTTCATCTCTCTATCTATCATTCTGGTAGCCTCCTCTCACATCCCTGATTCATTCAGAGACCAGATAGATTTTTAATTACATTGAAGTGAATTATTCCATTTGTATTTCCTTTGGACTGTCAATTTCACAGGTATTTCTAACATCTCATTAGGCTACCATCTGTGCTGTACATTAATTCAGTCCCAACATGTACGGAATCTCAGGTGTATGCCAAGCATCATGCTAGGTTCTAGGTGGACGTGTATCTTTGGCTTTTTTTTTAACATTTCAAGAGACTGAAGCTTAAAAAGAAAACAGCCAAATAATAAGAAAAACTTCCCATGAATGAAATGGATTGTTGCTTTTCTATTTCTTTATTGCTGTATTTTAAGTTTTTTTCACTGTGGGCTGAGAAGCAGAATATCCTAAAATAAGTTTTCCTCTGGACAAGGCAATAAAATATTATTTATTCAAGGTTCTTATAGTTCTGGAACAGTGTTAAAGAATAGATAGATTTAAAAAGCCATGAATCCTCTCCTCTTATGTTCACCAGAAAACAGCCATTATATAAATTATGTAACTAAATTATGTAACTAATAAGTCTTTCTAAGTTTTCATTCCCTGCGATTTTGTTTTTTATTAATTACACAAATAATGTTCTACTACATGTTCATCACAGTATTAAAATGCCTAAGTGTACAGGATTTTTAAAAAATGGATTCATTCATTTTGTCCTTCACTCCTTGCCACCAGTTTCTCAAAGATAATGACTGTTAACAGTTTAGTGAGTTTTCCTTCCAACTTTTTCTCTGTATATTTGTATGTCTTTCCTTTCTCAACGTAAGTTAGGTAGTTCTTTTGCTTTTTTTTTTCACTTGACAATATACCTTAGACATTGAGCAATTTCATTTTTTATCACAGTGTATAAATGTACCCTAATTTATTTATTGGTCTATAATTAAGCTGCTTCTAATTTTTTATTGTGATAAGAATGGTTTGCTGAGTGTCTTTATGACCTATATCTTTGTATTCATATGTGAATATATTTGTAGGATCAATTCCTAGAAATGTAATTCTTAGGTTAAAAATTACACATATCAAACTTTTGGTTGATAACTGACACACTGTAGATCTTTCTACAACACAATCCTTATTATAATAGATCGTAGGGGACCACTCCAACCATTCATTAGTAGCTACCCAGCAGAGGTTCTCAAAGCATGGTTCCTAGACCAAGGGCATCAGAATCACCTGGGACTATATTAGAAATGCAAATTCTTGGGCCCCTCCCTGATAGACTATATTAGCTAGGGATCTCCAGAGGAACAAAACCAATAAGATAGAGATATAGAAAGAGACTTACTTTAAGGAATTGGCTCATGTGATCGTGGAGGCTGACAAGTCCCAAGATCTACTGTCAGCAAATTGGAAACCTAGAGGAATGAGTGGGTGTGGTTCCATTGCCAAAGCTGGCAGGCTAGAGACTTAGGAAGAGCTGATATCTCCATTGGAAGCTGAAGGCAGAAGAAAACTGATGTGACAGCCACAAGGCAGTCAGGCAGAAGGAATTCTCTTACTCAGCTTTTCTACTTAATTCAGGCCTTCAACTGATTGGATGAGGCCCAACCACATTAGGGAGGGCAATCTGCTGTAGTCAGTCTGCAGATTCAAATATTAAATCTCATCCAGAAACACCCCCACAGCATACCCAGAATTAACATTTGACCAAACCTCTGGGCATTAGTAGCCAATCAGGTTGAGGCATAAAATTAGCCATCTTATGTACGGAATCAGAGCTCTTAGAGTAGGAGCCAGCAATCTGTTTTTACATCCTCCAGGTGATTCTGATAGACACCAGAGTTTGAAGACCGCTGCTCAAGAGTGGGCTTTCTGGCTACTCAGATTTGTTCTCAGAGTCATGGAAAAATGCCCTTGAAGAACCTACAACCAAGTTGTATTAGTAACTGATCATGGGAAATAATAGCCATCGTAATTGCCAGCTGGTAGAAAAAGGGCATTGTCATCAGGAACTGGGGAGAGATGGCTTCCACATCTTCTCTGTGCTAGACCTTTAGCTAGATCAGCTTGAAAAACTACAGGCGCTTTCTCTGAAGGACTCTCCTGTTTTTTTATTTCAGGCCCGCAGCCTTCAGTAAACATGGACCTGTACTGTGGAGCTGAGTGGGTGTGCAAGGCCTTCTCTGCCCTTGTTGATCAAATCACCTTGTCTAACTTGAAGTGATAAGGAGTCCTGGCTCAAAGGCCCCTTGGGATGAAACATATTTTCAAAATCTATACTAAAAGAATTAAGCTTTTTGCCTCTCAATAATTTGGTGTGAAGCGTGAAGAAAATGAGTTTTATTTTTTAATCTCCCTACTCATGTGTCTTAGTTCTTCAGTTCAGAGTAAATCCTTGGGAGTGAGGGGTGGTAGAGGGAAATGGAAAGAAGAGGCCAAGTTAAATCTAGGTGTGCTGAGTTTCCAATAGAGGGCTTTTCTTAATTTGAATGCCTTGGTAGTGATATTCAAGTGTGTGATTTACATGAATTCATGCAACTGTCTTCTTCAGGTATCATTTAAATTAGTGAATCGATGACCAGATTTTCTATCTGGATGCTCCTGATGGAGAACAGGCTTGGCAAAGAACGAAACACACACACACACACACACACACACACAATTGAGTATATGCAAAACTGGTGAAATCTGAATAAACTCCGTGGATTGCACCAATGTCAATTTTCTGGTTGCATTATTGTACTATAATTATGCAAGATGTTACTACCCTTGAGGGAAACTGGATAAAGAGTATACAGGATGTCTCTGTATTATTTCTTATAACTGTATATGAATCAACAATTATCTCAAAATAAATTTAAATTTTGAAAGCATGAACATTTCTTGCTAAAATCCTATATCCAATGAGTTTGGCTAAAGTACCTGTCAGCCTCCTTTCTCTGCATGTATGATTGGGGTATAGATGTTTAATTTAATAATGTCCAAAGATATAGCTAATAGTTTTTTGACTATTAGAGCACTTACTTTCTAAGCACCTTATAAGTACGAACTCATTTAATCCTCATAACAAACCTAGCAAGTAGATATCTCATTTTATGAGGAAACTATGGCACAAAGAGGGTCAGTAACTTGTTGGAAGTTGCTTGGCCAGTAGTTGATGAAGTTGAGATTTGAACCCGGCTTCTGAGCCTATACTCTGCTCTGTACTTTCTCTCAAGAAATATTGCTCTGATTCCAGTCTTTTGCATATTATCTGATGTGCAACCCATGTTGCATTTAGAGAGGCTATGGATTTTTATTTATATGATCTGTAATTTCTAATACTATTCCAGAAGAAAATAATGTCCAGTTGAATAAGATTAGGACTAGGTTATCCCTGTTCAATCTCATGCTAATATTTGCTTTTCAGCCTATTACAAATCTTTTATTTTTATTTTATTCACTGTCCTTCTCACTTTATCCCAGCTGGTTCCTTGCAAGTTTAATAAGCATCCCCTAAAACACTGATCAGCAAGCCACACCCCACACACCAAATCCTGCCCACTGCCTGTTTTGTCCAAGCTATGAACTAAGAGTGGTTATTACATCTTAAAAAATGGTTGAAAGAGTCAAAAGAGGAATATATTGGGATACCTGAAAATGGTATGGATTCAGATTTCACTGTCCATAAACAAAGCCATGCTCATTCATTCACATAGTGTCTATGGTTACTTGTATTCTACAAAAGCAGAATCGATCATTAGTTGCAGCAGAGACCAGATGGCCTACAATCATATGATATTTGCTCTCTGATCCTTTACAGAAAAATTGGCAGCCCCTGTTGTATAATACCCAGGAGAGGAAGGGGCAAAGGGCAGGCTTTTCTGAGAGCAAGAGTGGCATTTCTTCCATGATTTATAAGAGATAATAAGTTTATATGATGGTTTTTAGGAATGTGACGAAAGGTATTAGAGAAAGTGGCACGAAAGTAGAACCATGAGTCCACATAGAAATACAATGTGGCAGTTTTTAACATGCTCATTCTCCTAACCAAGAAAAGCTGAAGTTGGTTCCCCTCCCCACTTCCTTCCCTAGACTCTTTTCCCCTGTTGTTAGGACTTGTTTTTCTCCCTTTCTTTTTTTTTTCCTTTGTTAGCATCTCTATTGAAGTGTCACTGACATACAATAAACTGCATGTATTTAAGATGTACAGTCTTAAGTTTTGACATATTATACCCTTGTGAAACAGTCACCACAATCAAGTCATGAACATATCCATCACCCCCAAGAATTTCTTCAAGCACTGATTGTTGAAAAGACTACCCTTTCTCCACTGAATTGCCTTTGCACTTTTATCTAAGGAATATCTAAATAAATATACTCCGATAACCTTTAGATGAGGTTTTTAGTTTAAGGAGGCCCCTCAACCGTCTGTGAAAAAACATTTACTGACACTTCCTTTAGATCTGGAAAATGCAAGTAAATTGCTAACGTATCTGAAATTCAAACTGGTTGTCAAGTATCGGTTGTGATAGAACAATTGGAAAGATGAAATAGAGATAAAAAATCACATTGTGTCTGGATCTCAAATACATTTGCTCATTGGACTTCTCTACTGTGAACCTCATCAGGTCTGTTCATTTTTCAGGGAAAACTTTTTTATGGATTCTTTTATTATAATGCTGTTCATTTTACTTTTAGTTTGCTTTGCAAACTAACCACTTACAGAGTGTTAATATCTAATCAAATAGAAAATATGCTAATTGGAAAATACTTGTACTTACTGCTATTTTATTAGAGTTTAGATTATCAGTAATGGTAACACCAAATATTGAAATAAAGAGATTCCAATAATGTTACTTGGGGTCCAGAGCTTTTATTAATTTTGTTTCCATTAGAAGAATGCTTTATTTGCCATTTTTGTTCATGTTTTTTGTTTGTTTGTTCTTTGTTTTATATAGTATTCAAAAATATTCTTTCAAACAAGATTTAGGTATTACAGACAGTCAGTAACTGGTAATTAATAAATATAGTCCTTTCTATGCCTGTACACAAGCAGTGGTTAATGGCTTGGAAGTCATGCAGTGTATTCAAGTTAAATGTATGGCCCTCTATTTCATTAACAATATCCAGCATCCCAGAACAATTTATCAGAGTGAATACAGTCTGACTTGCCCAATCCCCTGGTCCTCTTTGGAAGCTATTTTAACTCTCTCAGACAGTGGGATGATTTGGCAGTAAAGCCACCATTTGAAGGAACATGCTAGCAGGCTTAAGTAGTACTCTGAGAGAATGTGGCTTACGATTTATCTCTGGACATTCCCACCATTTCAAGTAAACAAATGGTCAATAGTCAAGAAAAGCGTGGATTGTTTTTAATTCCAAGATGTGAGTTAGCTCGGAGGTTAGATTTATTTTCTTTTTATTTCCAGGCCACTGGCGACTTTTCCGATGAACTTAGACCCACTCCTGTGCAAGTGCATGCTTATCAAACCTTCAATCAACTCTTTCTTCTTTAGGAAAGGTGTTCTTAGTTGCTGAGAATATGCACCTGAAAGTAGAGAAAAGGAACTCATTATTAGAGCACCAAATTATTCTCAGGTTAATTAAATATCAATACATTGGGTTTAAAAGAAAGTTTGTTGGGGCACCTGGGTGGCTAGGTCATTTGAGCGTCTGACTCTTGGTTTTGGCTCAGGTCATGATCTCATGGGTCATGGGATCAAGCCCCGTCTCAGGCTCCGTGCTCAGAGGGAAGTCTGCTTGAAGATTCTCTCCCTCTGCCCCTCCCCCCCACTCTCTCCCTCTCTCCCTCTCCCTCTCTCTTTCTCTCTCCAATAAATCTTTAAAAATAAAAAATAAAGTTTGTTGTTTCTGTCACTATCAAAGTCTCTATAAATTTATTGCAGGAGCGTATATGTAAATCTGTTTATGTGTCCTTTGCAGTTAAATAAGATAAAGTAAATTATAATAAATACATTTCCTTGTTAATTAATATATGTATTAAGATTTTTTTCTGATTAAAAAGGTAAAATTGATCATTATATTTTTTTATATTAAAGTTTTATGCAGATACACTTTATGCCATAATTTAGTCAACCATTACATTTAAACAATTTCCAAGTTTTCTGCTGTTATAAGCAGTATTGCAGTGAAACTTTGTACTACATTGTTGGCCACATCTCTGAATGTTTCCTTAGGATAGATTTCTAGATGAGTAGTTTCTGAAGATGTTCCTAGGAAATTCTTGGAATAAGTAAGGTAAAAAAACAAGCATTTGTGAAACTAATTATATATATATATCCCTGAAGCACTGTTTTCTCTAACGCTTGGTGTTGAAAAAATAAATACTAACATTTGCCAGCTAGTTAAGTACCAATTGCAAATATCATCAAATTATAAATCTAAATTTTAATTTTCTCATCATGAAGGAATGCAAAGACTCACAATTTTTCAAAAATATTAAACTGCCAGTCTCAGGCAGGCAGGTTTTTCTGCTTCTCTCACTGGCAGAGCAAGGTTAGTTGAAGGAAAAGGCCATTATTTTTTGATGAAAACAAGGATATACTTCAAAATCCCTTATCAGCATATTCTTTTCCTAAATCAATTAATAACTCTCTCTTTCACTCTCTCTTTCTCTCTGCCTTGACATAATGCATCATAATTTAGTGGTTAAGCTGGGTTACACCCTCTTCACACCTTCTGGATATTTCAGCATTCAGTTATTGACTCATATCTTTCTAGACTAAATAACAATGATCTTCTGAGTCTTTCCCCAAGTGATGATATCTCTAGCCCTCGGAATTCTCATTTCTGGGTGCCCTCTGTTCCTGCTGAGCATTGTTATAAACAACTAAAGTATCCAGGTCATCACCCAGCTCAATAAGCTGTCCTTGGGGTCAAGCTCTTCCAGACTCTCTCCCTAGTTAAATACATGCCTTTCATAAACTCCTTTTTTATAGAATCGCAGAGCATTAGAATGGAGAATGTAAAGAGACTTTATGGGCCTTCTAATTCTTTCCACATCCCTCTTTTTCAGATGAAGAAACTGAGGGTTAAATAAGTTAATGAAGTTGACTGAAGTTACATAGCTATTTAATATCTCTTATTTTCATATTTGTTGGCCCAGTATTTACAAATATATTAACGTACAAAATTATATAGGAGTTTTATGTTTAACAAAGCATGATTCATAGCAACATTTCTCAAGTGTGTTTAAACTATTTAAATTTGAGGGGCGCCTGGGTGGCTCAGTGGGTTGGACGTCTGCCTTCGGCTCAGGTCATGATCCCAGGGTCCTGGAATCGAGTCCCAAACAGGGCTCCCTGCTCAGCGGGAAGTCTGCTTCTCCCTCTCCCTCTGTGTGCCGCTCCCCCCGCTTTTATTCTCTCTCTCTCTGTCAAATAAATAAATAAAACCTTAAAAAAATAAACTATTTAAATTTGAGGACATCAAAATAACAAAAACCTTTTTGCATATTATGTAGACACATTAGTTCTTTCCCTCTGCTCTGGTGATTTGATTTCCCCGAGAACTATAGAGACAAACACCTCTTCACCCTCACCCCCATCCCAACCTGGTAGTATATTAATCCCCCAAGGACAATAGAAAAAATTAGTGGAGAATCTGTGCCGGTACATCCAGAGCCCAGTTGAGCCACTAGAGATTTAATCAAACCTCTTGAGATGAAATCTCAATGTTCCAGCAACTATTTAACTTTTAGCCATGGTGTCTCCTTGACCCAGGACCCTCTTTGACTGTGATTATACAATCCAAATGGAAAGTCTTGTTTCCTGATCTACAAATAATTGTTTATGTCAAACATTAAAATAACTTCAATAAGTAAAATACTCAGTCCTGCTACATAGCCACTCTGGCTAAAGTGTGCAGACCAGCTGGGTCAACAACAACTCTGTAGGAAGAGAAAAGAAGTGGTTCCCAACGCTGAAGACAAATCTACTACCTTAAAAAAAAAAAAGAAGAAGAAGATAGAAATGCTATGTTGAAATATGCTCAAAAAATTACATGTAGCTTCGGACTGTTCTGATAGCAACATTGCAAGCAAACTGAAAGCTATTTTAGAGAAAGACCTTGTGTGCGTATATAATTATTTTCATGTTCGTCTGAACACAAATATTATTTTCATTTATTCTATAGTTACTTTAGTAATTTAAAGTGAGTGCAAAATACAAAAAAAATAAATATTGGTGGTGATGAGTATGACAACTAAATATGATAAGAATGGAAAAAGGAGTCCTATACTACAAATGAAGAAAATATCCAATTCTATGGATGCTGATGTCTGAACAGCCTCTGTTTAAAATGGTTTTTAAGTATTGGTAACCAACATTGAAAGACACTTATTTTTTTATTTCTTTAGTAGCTAAGCTGGTAAAAGAATATTCCCTCTAAAAATGGAAATTGGTTTAAGTTACAATAACACTTGCCAAAATAATAAATTTATCTATAAAGTACAGCAGTGGATTATCTAGTTTAATGGATCAGCAAATCATGAGGATTTTTAGTTAGTGAGGTTAAAACAAACTAGATATATAAAGGCTCTACAATATCTTGGGAAAGGATTGATATAGAACTATTACTGTTAAGTGCTATTCTAAGAGAGAAATTATGGGGATATATAACGATTCTTGCAATAAAATATACTAATGTAAAAATTAGTTATGCCTCAGTTTTGCACTAGTGGATAAGTAATTCTAAGAGTTACTACCACCCAAACAGCCTTTGCTGCAAGGATTGGAAGCTCATTGGTTGAAACAACATTTAAAAAGGAACAAAAACAATATGAATAGGGCTAAGTTATCTATCTCTCAGCTTACTCACAGGGGCTCATTTGCTCTAATCCTAATTCTATAAAGGATATTTCTTTTAGTGCCCCCAGAGAAGACTGTTTTTGAATATAATATTTGCACCAGTGAGAATCTCTAAATTTGTCGGAAATTCCAAATTACTAAAAATTAATCACTCTGCTTGCTGGAAGTTAATTACATATTTGAGATTTATTTGAAAAGCAACAAGGAGTGAATTTGCAAGCCAGCCAATTTTTCTGCCCTTCATTTCACCAACTAAATACATCGCAAGGAGCCCCTCCATTTACATGGAAGCCATTTTTTTTCTATTTAAAAGGGTTGAGAGCTTGTGTGTTGTGAATATTCCCCAGACTTACATTCAAATCTTCCCAAATCCATAGCATGTAAAGACAGGTTATGACTGCTAATATTCAGGCTAATCACTTAATACTTTTGTGTTGTATTTTGGGAATCATGCTTCTCCTTCCTTGTCTTTTTACTCTTCCTTGCTGCTGTTCACATGAAGTATGAGAATGAGGACAATATGTTGATATAAACAGCTGCCATGAAATACAAAAGGAAGTGCTATCTTCCTATCACTTGTGTGCTTTTGTGTGCTCTTGGGTTCACTCCTGAGAGTGCAATGAATTCCCCTAAAGCCATTTCCCCCTTCCTCACAATTGAGCACATTCATACTTGATTGACCCTTTTGAAAGACATGGGACCTAGAGTTGACCACCTTGTTTTCTTCCTGTGTGCTGTGGATGCACTGCTGAAATCTTCTCTTCCTTCCCAGTCAATTGCCTCCTTCCTAAGCCATGGTTCCTGGAGAGGACACAGTCCACATAGATGTCCCAGAAGAGTTGGGCCAGATCCCAAAACAGTGCCCCATGCTTCAAGTTCTCAGATGACTTCAGGTAGATCATAAAATCCCAGAAACCTGAAACAGTGTTAGAAATTCGAGGCTTCCGCATTTCCAGGAGGAGCACTGAAGAAGATTCCCAGCACTGAGGATCAGCTTGGTTAAGAGCCAGCAGGTCTGTCTGGCTATGGCAGAAGAAAGGAGACACACAGCACATTCCCACAATGAGCAGGGAGCAGATAAGGGTCAAGGGGCGGTAGATCCCTCTTCTGTTCCCAGGATCGGCCATGGCGCTGAAACTGCATAGAATGGAAATATCTTACAAATCCTTGCTTGAGCTCCACTCAGTAATGAAAATAATTATGCCTTTAAAAACCTCGGTGCCAACAAAGGAAATACACCAGTGTCCTTAGGAAAAGTCTTATCATTCCTCCCATAAGTCCCATTCTATCTAAAATGACTCATTGCCAAGCCAGCTAGTATAAAACCAAGATATTTAGATTAGGAAGTGTTTATTCCTAAGACATGTTCCTTTATGAGATGAGTAAGTGAATTTGTTTTTCCCTAGTACAGAGGAACATAATTTAAAAGAATATTAAGTAAAAATGTAAAATCTTGCTGCATGGCTTTAATTATTCTATAATACCATAGTTTAGCTTACCTATTCTAATCCAGGACTCCCATGCAATTAAGAATTTTAATATATTTTATCCTTAGGTGTTTTCTTATTTGGGGTGACTTTCAATTTTTAAAAAGCATAAGAATTGTAAAATGTTCTAAATAAAAATGAACATAAGGTAGTGTGCTAAAAGTATGGGAAACAAGGGGTATATATTCAATCCACTAGAGTAGAATCAATTGACATTTTATCAACACCTAAAAATGCTCTACGATTCTGATATAACTTTCATAAAGATAATGTTTTATCATTTTTTTGTTCTTGCTATGAATCTCAAGAATTTTAATGAAAACATTTGCCTCTCAGTCAACTTTTCTGGCTCTCAAAGCCTGCTGCAATAAAATTAAACTATATAGGGGCCCCTGGGTGGCTCAGTTGGTTGGTTGGGCCTAGGACTCTTTGTTTCGGCTCAGGTCATGATCTCATGAGTGGTGGGGTCAAGCCCTGCCCTTCACCCCCATCCCCTCATGCTTAGCAGAGAATCTGCTTGAAGATTCTCTCCCTCTGCCCCATCCTCCCCACTCTCTCTCTAATAAATAAATAAATCTTTAAAAAATTAAACTACATAGCACTTTGAAATTATTGTTACACTTCAGACAAGTGTAATGAGAAATAATGTCCCTAAAATAATACTAATCTTATCTGACTCTTTAAGACTACCCAAAATGTATATCACATTTAAACAACTCTAACATAAAGGAAAAACAGGAGGACATATAAGCTCACTTTCAGTTTTATCTTATATTTCCCAAACCTTTTAGATGTGAGTGTCAAGAAGGCAAGCAAGGCACAGCTCATGGGAATACATTTATACTGGAACATTTAAGGATAACACCATAAGAATGAATCTTTCTCTTCTACACAGCAGCAGAACATACTGAGGCACCCTTAAATCAGTATTTCAGGAATGCCTTTGAACATGCACATTCCTATTTGGAAGAGGCATGTTGAGATACAAGGTTATTCAAAAATATTTCAGATCACTTACACAGGATTTCTCCCTGAACAAAATTATATTCAATATGTCCTCTTCTGAACTAAAATATCAAAGTGGAGTTGCCCCAAAGGCTGTTTATTCTTAGGGAACATGTCCAAGTGTCAGTGCTAAGTGATTGGAAGACAGAGGGCGGGACGCTGTCCAGTGTGCTGAAGTTAGTGTAGTCCAGGACTCCCTGTCTGCTCCCACCGCAGCACTCATATCGGCTCCTTTAGGTTCCCTTCTCAGGACAGTCTTCCCCGAGCCTGGAAGTTCCTCAGCCCTGGGGTCCTTCGTGCGCCCCGATACAAGCCCCGCGCTGGGCTCGCTGCGTCCCGATCCCACACTTGGTTCAATGGCCTCACCCTCTTTAGGGCGGAGCTGCCAAGGACCCACTGTGTCCTTTGTGCCCCATTATTTTCTTTACACGGAGGCTCAACTCCCAGGTCGCAGGAGGGCACCCCTTCGCACTTACCGGCTCAACCCTCCCTGGATTCCCTGGAGTGTGTGAAGAGGAAAAGCTCAGGCTGCTTCCCGAGAGAGTGACGGTCCCCAGCCCCGGCGTCCTGAAGGCTACGGTGCCTCTTAAGCAGTGGGAGTGTTCCGCGCCTCTCCAAGTCTACGTCAAAGCGCCGAGAACTGCTGCCACCTCTCGCCCCCAAGTCCGTCTCCGGAACCCTCTTCCTCCCTCCCTCCCCTGGAGATCTCACTTCAGGTAACAAGCGGGCTTAGCCGCACACACCCTCACTGACCCTGACGCACACCTACCCTCCACCCAGTGGAACTGAGTCTTTATGCGGTTTGGCTTCCCAGTCTTACCTCGGAAGGCGCGACGCTACTGGCAGGAACTGGAAAGTTGGGACCCCGCTCCACGACAGATTAGGAGCGAGTGGGGCTCCCCAGATCCCCAGCCTTCAGGGGAGCCTTGTTTGAGAATAAAGAGATGCGGGACTCTTGGGGTCGGAGAAGGCACGTGGGCACCAGGACAGCGGTGGGAAAGAGCTCAGAGGAAATAGGGCACCTCCTAAAGACATCTGGGTGTGAATTTCTCCTGCCTGCCTGTGGTCCTTGGCTGGGAGGAGAAAAACGCACCTGGGGCAAAGACGGAGGGAGGGAGGGACATGGCATTGCTGGCAGCTCCCCCCGTCTGGGGACAGGAGACCCTATTGCCTCCAGCTCTGTGGCCTGGATCCCCTCAGGAGCCCGGGTTGTTGCTGGCATCACGTGTGTCAGCCCACCCCTCCAGATTCACAGCCCCCTCCCTGCTTTCCGCCTGGGACTCCTTTTTGGTGCTCCACTCACAGCTAGTTAATATCTTAGTGTGGGGCTAAGCCCTGTCAAGTATCCAGGGCTCTGCTGAGCATTAGCGTCCACCTCAACTGAAACACACCCAGTCTGGAGGCCTGAGGCAAAAGTCCTACCTTTGCAAGTGTTTCCAGGGTTTGCCCCTCACCTCAAAACCCTCTAAGTGTCCTAAAAACCACTTGTAGTCTCCATTAACTGAAGGCTTTTGTGCCAGCTCAATAGTATCCATGGTTACTTTCCAGGGGGGCACAGGGAGGAACCCAGGCTTGTAGCAAGGTTTACTAAAGACAAGAACTGACCAGCTACCCAAGGGATAGAAATAGAGCTCCAAAAAGGATTCCTAAGGGGTTCTGGGCTTTTTTTTCTGCTCTGAAACTGGATGGAGTGTACTTCAGTTTCTCAATCTGTGACCTGAGCATTCTAATGTCTGCTTCTAATTACACCCTAAAGATGGAGGGGAGGAGATAGTGGGTGAGGTTTTGAACTTGCTTCCTGGACTTCAAGATGCTCTCAGCCTTTTGGAGAAGGTCATGAGAGAAACACAGGTGTGTGAGCACAGGGAGAACCCTGTGGAAAGGAAAGGGAAAAGAGGGGGAAGAGCAGGTATCTTTGAGGAAGTGACGGATGAACTTCTTGAAGGAGTTATATAGGTGTCCTGGGGCCAAAAGGAGAAGGGATAGTCTCCTCCAGGCAATGAAATCAGAATGAGCAAAGACTTGGAGGGAGCAATCAGGAGTTCTGTGTTTCTAGGGAGAAAAGGAAAGGAAAGGAGTATAAAGAGAGAAAGGAGAACAGAAGTAGGGTTGTGAGGATTTAATTCTGGTTTGGGGCATGTTGGCATTACCTTTGAAAACATTGCTATATAAATATGCAATGCTTCCTTTATTTTCCAGTGCCTATGTGCCAAGTACTATTCTAGATGCTATGTATGCAGATGCTATGTATGTATCAAAACCCAGCACAGAGCCCAATGGCCAACTCCGAGCTTCATCTCAAGACCCTGAGATTATGACCTGAGCAGAAACCAAGATCTGGCACTTAACCAACTGATCCACCCAGGTGCCCCTAGCATCTGACTCTTGATTTCAGCTCAGCTGCTGGTCTCAGGTCCTGGGGTTGAGCCCCACTTGGGGCTTCATGCTCAATGGGGAGTCTGCTTCTCTCCCTCTCTTTCTCCCTTCCTCTCCCTCTGCCCTTCCCCCCTCTTGTGCTTCTCTCTCTTTCTAAAATAAGTGGATGAATCTTTTAAAAAATTACATATATTTATAATGATTTGTGTTTCCAGTTCCTGTGTTGAACATTGAGTTTACAGCTATATATCAAAAACACATAACTAGCTAATTAAATAAACAAATAGTGCCACATATGAGTCAATAATGAGAGTCTATCATTCTGAAGCCCCCCAAAAATATATGTGTAATGTGTCACATATGATAAGAAAAAATAAAAGATCATCACGAAAAAGTAAAGCAGGATTGGAAAAAGATGTGGGGAAGAGCTATTCTATATGGAATACTGAGGAAATAGTGAGTAAATTCTATTAAGGTGAAAGAGTGAGTCATACATAAACATAGGAACGAATGCTCCATGTAGGGTACAAGGGAAGCATGGAACAAGTGCATTGTGAGAAGTGTTTTCTGGGTATAGCGGTAGGAAGTGAGGCCCGAGGGGTGGTCAGAAACCCATCCTGGCTGCTCAATAATTGACTGGACAGGGCAGGGCAGAGGCAAGGATTACAGTTGGGAGCTGCTACAAAAATTCAGATCAGATATGGCGAGTTCAATAAAGGTGGAATAGCTGAAAGTAAGTGGATTCTGAATATATTTTGAGGATAGAAAAAATGGGACTTACTGATGACATGAAAGCGGACTGCAAGAAAAAGAAATTGAAGATGGCTTCAAGTTTTGGGAGCTAAACAACTGGAAGTTTGGAATTACCACCAGCCAAGAGAGGAAAAGTGTTTTGAGGAACAAGTTTGAGAAAGAAACATCAAGAATTTGGTTTTCAAGATGTCAAGTTTGAGACGACTGTCATCCAAATGAATAGGCAAGGCAAAGGTGGGGACTAATGATAAACACTTGAGATACAGCATTCAAGAAAGAAGTCTAGACTTGGGATTTATGTTTACCCGTAGGCAATAGTTAAAACACTCACAGAAAAGTATGTAAAGTGGGTAAACTAGTAGCCAGAGGATAGAAACTAGGATGTGCCAACATTTAAGTGATTAAGAAACTGAGTTAAAAGGAACCATAAATGCATGGTGCCTTAGAGGCCAATGAGATAGAGATTTTTCACAAAGAAGGAAGAAATCAACCATATCACACAGATTCAGAAAGGGGGTCAGTAAAATGAAGACAAAGAATTTTCCATTGAGTCTGAAAAATAGGAGGCTGTCAAGTTGCTCGTTAGGAGAAAATTTCAACTGAGTGTTCGGGGAGGAGGAGTGGTGGGCTGAGGAGAAATGGAAAGTGAAGAAATGCAGACGGCCCCTATGAAGCACTTTCTATGAAGTTTAGAAAAGAAGAGGAGGAAGGATTGGAACAGAAGATTAAGGGTTAGATCTTTATTATAGTCACAGGCTGAGGGAGAGAAACCACTAGAGAAAGAGAAGTTGAAATTCAGAAGAGAAGGATGACTAACAATCTCAGAGGAAACAAGAAGCAAGGGGAATAAGAGAATTGAAAAAAAAAAAACAAAACGCAGTGGTTAACAGAAGGGGGCATAGCTTGCTCTATGAACAAGGAAGAAGGGAGGCTGTCTCTGGATATGGATATGTCTGTAGGTAGTATGGTGGGAAGGGGTGCAAGAGTTGAGAGAGATGGTGAGAGATGGTCTCAATATCTTAATGAATTAAGATGCATGGTCACCCACAAGAAATGAATGAGGGGAGATGTTAAGGAGTGAATTGAAGAGTGAAAAGACTTTGGGATAATTATTGAAGAGAAGAGAGGAGATAAGAGAGACTAAAGAAAGTACTAAAAGCTCAGGCAAAGTTTGAGACCATAAATTTGTAACAAACCATTTTGCATGCCTCCCTGGTTTTTATGAGGCAAAATAACTTAACAATGAAGACTTTTATGCTCTGTATCCAAACCACCTGGGTTTACACCATATCTTTCTCACTTGCCATATTTCATTGATTCTTAGATGCATTTTTTTTCACATTTAACACCACTGAAATCAGAATGTATCTATCAGCTGATGGTACCTTGCAATTAGAATTGCAACATTTTCTTTTGCTTCTTCAAAATAATGGGATGTCTACAGTTGATTGCATCTTTGATTTGATGTAATGTTTTGGGCAAATTGGCCTCTGTGAAACAGTTTTCCTGCCTGTAAATGGGCAAAAATTTCTCTTATGGCTAGTGAAAGTAAAATTAGATCATACACAGAAAATACTTAAAATGGGGCTGCATGTAGCAAGTACTTGAAAAATGCTGGTTATTACTTTTCTCCTGCAGTGTCCATCCAACTTAAGGTAGGAGAAAAGAATGGTCATTATTACATTGATCTAGTGTTAGAGTTTTGTTGAGTAAATGCTGATGAAGAAGGATGCAAAGGACTGAAGGTCATAAAAGCAAATTAGAAAAAGAGATGAGGCTGCGGTGGAGGAGGAAAGACTAGAAGGAAGTAGAGGAAACTGGAGGTCTCGGTGAGGGAGGAAAAAGGGCAGCTGTGAGAGGAATAAAGAAAGAAGGTTCTAGTCAGGGAGAGGGACATTTATGTTTCACACTTTAGAGGTGGAACAGCTCTGAATTCTGAGCACAACCACTGAAATGAGTGACTGAGATGGAGTGAAGGTGGAGACCACTGTAGATGAGCTCCACCTTCCCTGTAGTCTGAAGATAATGAACTGAAATTGTTGCCCCTATTTATAGAAGCTGAGGGTGTGTAACACTGCTGTCCCAACGAGATGGCCTACAGCAGCTCCTGCCAATGGGAGTAAAGGCTTTAAAAATATATATTTTTAAAGTCTAGCTCGTGCCTATTCATATACTTTTTTTTTCAATAATTACTTGGGACTGGAAGTTTGGACCTTCAGTAAAACTTTTACAGTACCACCCTGGAAAATAATGCCCTGATGAAACATTTCTCATAAACACAACTTACCACCTTGCACTTGAAAATTAAATAGTCATCTTATTGTTTATTTTTATTTAGAAAGGGATCCTAATGACTATATACTCTGTTGTATATTTAGTACTCCGTGGTTAACAGAGAAATCTGGAGAGATTCTTGGGAAGAAATATATGTCTTTCATCTGAACTTTATAATAATTGCAGGAGAAAAATAGCAGACTAATTCTTGAATTTAGATAAAACGAAAGCTGCCACCAAATGATTTGAATGAAACACTTTATACTCTGTTTAACATATAAAAATGTTTAGTTTGATATCTTACTCTTGTGGCTTTCTTTACATAAACTAAACTCCCTAACAATGCTGACTTCTAGTCAGCAGTATTTTACAAAACATCATTTTCATATACTTGGTTTCATGTGACCCTAAGGAAAACATATTTTATCCCCCTCTTTCCCCATTTGCTGTTAAGGTAAGGGATTTTCCTTGGGTGACATAGCTGATAAGAGTTAGAACACGGTCTGTTCCAAAACTTAGCTTTATTCATTGTCATTTATTTGTCCTAAATAGTGTACTTGTACAAACACACGTACTATCGGCCAGTCTCTGTTCTCTTCACTGTACAGTCCGTCCTCATTCCCCTACTCGCTCCCCAGTACCAAGCTCGGTAGCGTATGGCAGGTCCAACTTAGAGAATCATTTTAATAAGCTTACATCTGGAATCAATCCATCACATCATCATTCTAACTTGTTAAAAATATTCAGGAAACCAATGGGTCACTTAAAATTACATGATGCCAAAAAAAACCTGGTTTGACTGGCATTTGTCATCCAAAGAGTTGTTTCAGTTTGATGCAATTGCAGCCTAGGGCAAAAGAATGACTAGTTGAGAAGTAAATTGCAATTAGCTGAATGTGCCCCATGGGTAGATTTCCTGATTTTTGCCACTTGAAGCAATTCTCAAAGACATTAAAAGGGACTTCCGATTAATTTTAATGAAATTCAAGAGCAGTTATATAGATAGTTTGCATCTTCAGCAGTACATTAATTTGCAAATGATGGGGACAGCCTTTAAGAATTGGGTGCTTCTTTAACAGTTAGGACCAGAGAGTAAAAATAATTACTTTCTCTCATTCTTTTATGCTTTTCCATAATTTGAAGATGGCAATAAACAAGGACAATTTCCTGGAATGCTCATTGGGGTAAGTGGATGAGTCATTCTTTAAGTGTTATCAAATTCATAAGGACACATTGCAGTGAAGTAGTCAGATGATATTGGACATTGATTCTCAAATGTGCAGAAAAGGGAAGTTACTCAGGGATACAGGAGTAGTTCATTCATGTTTTTCCTGCTTGTACAAGTAAAGATACTGTAGTTGTGATCATAGGCATAGTGGTGGTTTTTTTCAAAGATACTTCTCAAAATACATCTATCCTTTGCCCATTCTTTCCAGCAGGTTGCAAAACCCATAGGGATTCTTATGGCTTTGTCAAGAGTAGAGTTTTCTCTTGCAATAATCCCAGTCATTCAAAAGCGACCATATTAAGTCCTGTCTTTTGGACTCTCATTTCCAAAGGAGACTACAATACCAGTAATTTGTTTTCAATTTGGTTTATCTACCAAAGCCACAATAACAAAGGTCTAAGATTTTAGTGATAGTAAGTTTCTTTTTCTAAGGCTTCAATTATGATAGAGTAGCAAAAAACAACATAAAAGCTCTACTTCAACACATGTAGGAGTAGAGGGGTTCACAGCCAGAAAGTCAGGGGTCCAGAAACAATCATGGATTTTTGCCAAGAAGAAAACATCTGTGAGAAGGTCGAATAAGGACACAGACCTATATGTTGAAAGCATAAAACTTCTCACTCTCACAGTATGAACAGGGCTCCTGGGATGAGGAACTTTTCCTTGACTCATGTGCCTCTAAGGGAGTTAGCTTTTCTCTGCACCGGATTTTGTTCATACTTTGTTCTGCCACAATTTTTTTCATACTTTCATTATGCACTTACTGTATTTTAATTGACATACATGCTTATCTGTTTCTTCTCACCTTCCTACTCCTACCTCAACCATTCCTTCAGAATGGGAATCATGTCTGACTACTCTCAGCTTCAGAGCCCAACACACACATAATAACTTCTTAATCAATGTGGGTTGAATTTATTTATGAGAATAGTCTCATTTTGAACCTGAGACTGGAGTAGTGAGTGTCATTAATCAACTTTGCATTGGTCAAATTTCTTATGTCTGGAGAAAGAAATTAAAATGTCAGTCAGCCAATTTAGTTCTTTTTTTCTCTACCCAGGGCCCCAAGTTTTTTATCATGCTTTTGCTGAATGGAGTTATTACTTTGATATGATTATGAATATATCCTCTGAAATGAAGCTTTTGCTTGAAAGACTATAATCTAAAAGTAGATGCTAAAGATGAAAGTATAAAATCATTTTCCCTGAGGAAAAAAACATGTCCCATTCAATGATAAGATTTTAATTTTCAGTCATTGGAAAATGAGAAACATTCTAAATCTAGTTTGAGATCATTTTTGTGACATGTAGTATTAGCTAGAAATGCATTTAACTACAAGTAACAGAAAGCCTGACTATAGTAACTTAAATAAAAAGGGATTTATTTTTCTTACCCAATAAGAAGTCTAGAGATGAGTAGGTGCTGATATTAGTTCAGTGGCCAAAAATATCAGGCCCTACATTTCTTATTCCCTTAACCTTCCCTTGGACTCTCAGGTTAGCTGCCACAGCTCCAGGCATCACATCTACATTCAAGGCAGGAAACTGGTAGAAGGATTGTTCCAGCCTAGCCACCTCTGTTATTTTTTAATCATGAAAATGAAAACACTTCTAAAGCCCTTATCAACGGCCTTAGACTTAAATTCATGGGCTACACGTAGGTCACATGGTCATTTATGGAGGCAGGTAAGTTTGGGAGAAAGAGCGCCAATGGAAGGGGGGTAAAATGCTTTGTCCAGGGAGTTGGGAATGGCTTTTGGGGAAGCAATCAGCCAAGTCAGCCCCAGAAGGCAACACAAGCTGATGGAAAACCATGCAGCCTTAACCCTAAATTGGGATAACTCTTTGGCTGCTTATCTTTTATTTTCTTAGGTCTTAACTTCTTTATCTTAAAAATGGAAGTCTTATTATTATTCACCAAACATTACATATTTGAGAAATAGAAGATGCTAGTAAGAATGTAGTGATGGTTGCATAAACTACTTGGGGATGTATCTGAAAGCCCCTTGTTTCTAGGACTTTGAGCTAAGCATTTCAACTCTCCTATGCATCAATGTTTTCTGTAAATTATGTAAGTCCAATTAGATAATCCCAAAATTCTTTTATGCCTTATCAATTTATTACCTATGATTTGTGACAATAATCCATTGATTAAATAAATATCTAGAAATCCTGGAGTTTAGAAAATTATTGAAATTAAGAATTAGAAGTGGTATAATCATTGTAGAAAGGAGTTAAACATTGTTATACCCCGTGAGTAAGTATATACTTCTTAATGTAAACACCAGAAAAATGCTTGCACTTGTACACTAATAAATATGTATAAGAATGTTCGCAGAGACACTCTTCATATAGCAAGTACCCAGAAACAACTCAAATGTCCAAAGAGTAGGGAATAAATAAATTGTAGTACTACTTCAATTACTACTTCACAGTAGTTAAAATGAATGAAGTACATCTAGTTGGAACATCATGGATGGTTTTATAAATGTAATATTGAGAATGAAAACATAAGTCCCAAAAGATTATATACAAAATATCAATACCATATTTATAAAGTTAAGACAACTAAAACCAAACAACGCATTTATTAGGAATATGTAAAAGAATATGACTATGTGCTTCAAATGGCAATTAAATTATTATTATAGGAATCAAGGTGGTAATTACATTAGGAGAGAGGAGTTCAATGGACAAGGTGGAGGAGTTTCACACAAGCAATGTTAATTAGTTAATTATCACATTGAATAGTAGATTCATGGATATTTATTATGGGATTTTTAAATAAATAAGTAGGTAAGTAAATAAATACATACATGCATACAAAAGTCCAGTGGACTAATGATAGAGTATATCAAGAATTGATTCTGATTATTTATATTTCAAGTAAAAAATTTTTTAAGTCTATGTCACCCATGGGAGGTCTTTAAGATAAAGACCTTATTAAGCTATGTTCTTCCTTCTTCCTATAAAACAAATGATGTAGAATTTCATTCAGCAAAAATGGAATTTCTTGGTTATTTAGAATGTTTTCTATTAGAGCACCTACTCATTTAACTAGTGCTACTAAAACAAGGTGGGAAATGAGAAATATATCATAATAACCTGCCCTGAACTCTAGTCTCTCTTAGGATGACCGCATTCTATTCTCTTTGACCACCAGTCCCAACCCTGTGCTCCTTCAAGAGGGGAAGTCAGGACAGCGAAATGTGAGGGTCCATCCACAGCATCTTCCTGAGCAGAAAACAGATTGTTGAGATGACCAAATACTTGTTGTTTCAAAGCATGTCCTCTACTGGGTGAAATGAGAGGTCATCAAGATATGCTTTAAACCACTCATAAATCCACAAGCTAATGGGGAATACAGTAGATGAGGCAAAGGACAAGGTATTGAAATATACTAACACATATACCCAAACCAAAGCAATTCATTGTTCAATATTACACACACACACACACACACACACACAGTGCCATTCACTGGTATGGACTTGGGGGATATATATCAATGAACAGGATAAGCAGAATCTTTGCTTTTGTGGAAATTCCATTCTACTGGAAAACACTAACAATATTTAAGTAAACACATAAACAAGATAATTTAAGAAAAAGAGTGAAATGAAGGAAATGAAATCATGTATTATAATAGAGGTTGAGAAGAAAAACATGGCTTTAATGCACAATTGACTTCAGTCCTCTAACTTTTTTAGGTCTTCAATCCATGGAAGCTTTGAGATTGCAGTAGTACTCATTAGAACAAAATCACAGCCCCTTATGCTTGTAAAATTGACTAGTATCAACCAAATTCAAGTGTCATTAGGCATACACATGTGAAACTACTGAAATCTACCAAGATATGTGGAGAGCACATGCCTCTTTATCAGTCAGCCACTCTGCAATCAGGCTTCTGTTTAACCCTTCCCCTACCTCTTCCTTGAAAACCTTCCACATAAGAGAGCGACCCCTTCTGTAATGACCAGCAGTTCCTGAAGAAGAGTAAATTTCTTTTAACAGGCCCCATGCTTCTGCCATATCTAAGGGTTATATTCCAAGGGAATTTAAATTTGTACATAATTTATATAGGCACAGATTTGGAAAAGCATGTTACATATTCAAATATATATATATCTGCTAATAGACATATTCAAATATATATATAAATATATATATATATATATATATATATATATGTTTGTTTGTTTATATGTATGTATATGTATACATACACCCACCCCATCTTGGGATTCCCTATTCAGATGAAGTTTCATACCTGACACCTTGGGACACCCATTAATACATGGTTTTGAATTAACACCCTTGCAGAAAACTTCTAGACTCTAACAAAGGTGTGACATCAGCCAAGGCATCAATTAAATCTTAGTGAGTAGTTTACCAATTCCTGTGTATATGTTTGTGATTGTTTTCAACTTGTAAACCTGATCCAGAGTTGCTATCAGAAAACTGACCACCTCTGCTCTCAAACATGACATCTACGTTTGATATCTAACATAACTTGTCATCCCCAGCTGAAAATTCTGATATTGGAACAAATTTCTTGAGCTTTTAATTCAACACCTCTTGCTCACTAGGTAACAGAAGTGATAGAATTTTCCCCAAGATCTATTACACAACCATTGCATTGATCCATTTCAAGACCAGAAAGATGTCAGGCAACAACCCACATCCCAGAAGCATTTGTATTAAACATTTCATCAAATGCCTGGCAGTTTTTGAAACACTCTGGTGAGCTGCTGGTCATAAAGACTATTGAACCAGGGCGCCTGGGTGGCTCAGTTAGTTAAGCGTCCACCTCTTGATTTTGCCTCAGGTCATGATTTCAGGGTTGTGAGATTGAGCCCCACATTGGGCTCCATGCTGGGTGTGGAGTCTGCTTAAGATTCTCTCTCTCCTTCTCCCTCTGCCCCTCCCCCCTCTTAAAAAAGAAAAAAAACCTATTGAACCTTTTCTTTACCTGCCTCAGATGTAGATGTTTCAGACATAAAAACAGTAAAATAGAGGGGAAATCAAAACAACAAACAAAATAAAGTTAAAGCCATGCTCATCTGCTAATAGACTCATGCCCTGTCTCTCTGGCCATTTTTGAAAAGTCTTATTTACAAATATGGCGCACCTCATTTCTAAATCACCATAGTTCAACCATACTCTGTCCAGAACCATGATCCCAACAGATTGCTGACACTACACATCTCCCTTTTTCTAAAATGGTTCCCAGGACAAGGATTAACCCCATAACACATCCTATATAATAGCCTCTCTCACGCTGAATAGGGAGGTGGAGACATTCTCAGGCTCTCATAAAATCTAGATGGGGAAGAAGAGTAGTAGGAGGGGTTGGGACTTTCTGTTAAGGGTGCTTCCAGGCTTTAATTTTTCTGTGATGGGAAAAAATATCTTGTTTCAAAAGCAAGATGTCAACATTATTTTTAGCTGTCAATCACATTTTGTGCAAGGAACTCAGTTTTAGATATCGATCACTTTTTGTGCAAGGAATTCAAAATTTATCTTTCTGTTGTAAATATACACAAAGTGTTCCAACCAAACTAATTTCAGAGCTATTTAACTAACCTTCAAAATAAGGTTTTGCCAAACAAAGAGATGATCTATGTTATAGCCAAACAAAGGGAAAGTCAGCCAAACAAAGAGATGATCTATGTTATAAAAGATTTGTAATAGTCCACTAATATAAGTGATATGTGAAATGTGGATATATGAATTGTTTGCCTTTCCGGGTAACTAACTGGAAATTGTACAAACTTTGATAGTCAAAGGACTTCTTCCAGGGACATTCATCTGTAATTCATTCATCTGTAAAAAGCAAAGGGCTTTTTATTTTATATGGACAGCTACCTACTCGGTATCTATATCCTGAGAACAAAGCCAAAATGGGCTGAATTGACTACATTTTCCTCCTTTCATCTGAGTGTTTGGTCTCATATAAATATTTGAGTACAAGGCCTTCTCAGAGTTTTTTAACTTTAATAAAGAAAAATTTATTTCTTCATTTCTAACCATAGCTAATGAAATGTGGCTCTGGGCAATACATCAGCAGGAAAAGAGAGGTTATACAACTTTCTGAGAACTCGATGAAATACAGAGCCATTTGATTACCTGTAACCATGACTTCCTATTTGGATTAGCTTCTTTTATTTCTTTTGTTCAAATCACATTTCTCAAAATGCCTGGTGAACTGTCTTAAGCATCTTACCTCTCCTTTGTGTGGTACTGAGAATGTAATTTGAAGACTCAAGAACAATTACCGCCTTTGTTGTGTTCCACCTTATACCACTCGTCTGCACTTAAATCACTGTGGCCCAGGAGTAATACTTTTTTATGGAGAGCCACCAAGGTATTATTAATAAACAACTACTCTGCTGATAAATCAATATTCGGCTTCCAATAAGTAGGGGAGTGTCATTCTCATCTCTTGTTCCTGAAATGCCAAATGTTCATAATTTCCGTTTCGGACTAAAGAGAGTATAATTACGGTTACAGTAATGCAAGTAAAAGGATTTTTTTAAAAGTCCATTCTTTTTCTACACGGAGGTATTGTCAGAAGTTGCTTCAAGTTTGACATCCCAGTTTAAATATATCCTAGGGAGGGATTTAAATAGATTTAAATATAACCTAGTGAAGCTCCCAGGATTTGAGGAAGTTGAATGTGGCCCTTTATGGGAAGCCATTATTGATTTCATATCAGTTGGAATCATGGCCACAGCAGGAAGACTGAATTCACCCTTGCTTGCTAAGTTCTGTCTTGGGACCAACAGAATTCAGTTCTGCTGCCAGTAGAATCTTTGAGCACATAGTGCCAATCTCACGGAAGTAATCTTCTTCCTCTGCTACATTTATTCCATATTTTCGCCCAGTCTCATCAGCTCTTTGTCTCCCCCGCTCTCTCCCTTTCCCTTTCTGTGGTACCACTTCGAGAATTTGCCTCTCATTTTATGGCTTAAATTATTACGTCTAAAGATGGTTCTCAAGGAAATATTTCCATCCTAACCTTTCCAAGGTGTTCTATATCTTCATTTCAATAACATGCTGGACATCTTCACCTGATTTCTATCAAGCCCCTCAAATCCAACAGATCTAAAATGGAATGCATCTTTGCCCCCTAAATCAGGATCTCCTCCACACTGTCCCCATCGTCCCAACTACTAGGTATCAAACCTGGCCTTCATCTTTTACCCTGCCCTCTCTCTTGCTTCCCACAACCAGCTGCACACTTCTATTGATCCCACCTGTGTGATCTGTCCCTTCTACTCCTTTTTGCCTTGCAAGAGCCCTATTTCAATTCCTCCTTATCCTGGATCTGTGGTATGGGCCTGGCATCCTAACTGGTTTGGATACTACCTCCTGGCTCTCCGCCCCACACTCCATCTTATATCCTACTGCCAGATAGCTTCCATTACTCTGATCCTCAGAAACCTGCTTCCTGCAGTTGCCTAAGAATCAAGTCCACACACCACAGTTTGTAATTGACAACTTTACCCAAGGCTATAGGTCATTCCTCACTTCCCTCCTTTCTTCTTTATACCCTGTGCTCTGATAAAAACCAAGCTGCATGGCCAATGTTCCAGATGGGGTTCCCTGGGACGCAGACTCTAAGGCACAGAGTAGGGAGAAGCTGTTTACTAGGGAGGGAAGGAAGTAGGATTGGGCAGAAGGAGACGAGTTTCCTCACAGGCCCAATGGAGGAGGAGATTTTGGAGCTGGTCTGGCCCTGAGAGCTGTCCTGAGTCAGGGCCAGAGGCCTGGGCCTTGATAAGCCCACACTGATCCACCACTGGATGTGGCCCACCTCAGCAAGGGCAGTTTTCTTCAGTTAAGGCAAACCCCAAAACGGCCAACAGCTGATGCCCATCTTCTTGTGGTACTGCCAGAAGATAAAGGAATAAATCCTTTCTACTCCCTTTATTCCTCAAAGTGGATCTGAGCAGCACATCACGCACCCACCCAGGGGTCCTCATCCATCCTCACGATTCCCCACGGTCACTTTCCTATAAGCTCCGTGGCAAACTGCTAGCTGTCTCTCAATGTTCCTCTCTGACCCGTTTCTTTAGTAATGATCTGCCCCACCCATTACATTCTCCAGTCTCCTTTGTAACGAGGTGTGGCTATGTGACTAAGTTCTAATCAGTGCCTGTGATGAAAAGCGATACATGCAACTGCCGGATTAGTATCCAGAGGAACTGGTAGTCCCTCCATGTCTCCTTCTTCCTTCCTGCTCCTGGAAGGCAGACAGGGTGGTGGACGTTGGCACCGAGCACTTGTTCCATGGGATGGAAGCTATGTACTAAGGATGGCATGGCAGGAAGACGGCGGGTGTGTGGAGTCACCATTACCAGCTCTGGACTGCTCATGGAAGAAAAAAAAAAACAACTCCCATCTTGTTTAAGCCACTGGTATTTTTGGTCTTTGTTATTTTAGCTGAACTTGTACATCCTATCTAGTTCAAGCTGTAACACTTTCCTCCCCATTTCCCTATGTCCATAGTGCACCAATTGTTCGATACCAGTTCAAATGCTACCTTACCCCAAGAAGTTTGTGGATCTCCTTCCTTCACCTCTGTAGCAGGAAGTAGCATTTTCCTCTGCTGATCTTCCATAGTTTAGCTGTATTTCCTTTACCTAGTGTGACACTTTCATCATAAATGGTCATTCTTTCCCTAGTTCTCAGCTCCTCTACTAAACTGTGCTATCCTGCAGAGCAACATCTGGGTGTCAGAATTCCCGATCCACCAAAATTAGCCAAAGGTCTTTCATTAGTAGATGTTCCCAGTACTCATTGACTCAGTGGAGTTCTTTTTCATATGGAATTGAACATGGCATTCCTGTAATCTTTCACTCACCAGTTTTTTTTTTTTTAATTTTATTTATTTATTTATTTATTTATTTATTTATTTATTAGAGAGTGAGCAGGAGAGAAACAGCATGAGAGGGGAGAGGGTCAGAGGGAGAAGCAGGCTCCCCGCTGAGGAAGGAGCCCGATGTGGGACTCGATCCCAGGACCCTGGGATCATGACCTGAGCTGAAGGCAGTTGCTTAACCAACTGAGCCACCCAGGCGCCCTCACTCACCAGTTTTGTAACAGAAAACTGTTTCACTTGTCAGAGGTAACAAAAAAAAAAATCCCATTTCTTTTCTCACTCAACGCCCTACACATTCTTCAAGCTGGTTTACATATTCCCCCTTAGGTGGAGTGCCATAAGAATCCATTTTCAGGCTTTTCCTTCAGTCCTGCTATCCTATCTCTAGTTCTAACAAGAGACTAACATTTACATTTAGAAAAGGAAGATTTTACCACACAGGTTCTCTGAACTGGGACACTCCCTGTCTCCCAGCAGTGGCAGCAAATAGTGGTTCCAGCAGCTCTCCTGGTTGACTCAGCCCACAGACGTAAGCAGCAAGTGATTCTCTCTGGGGATCTACTGTTAACACCCTCCTGCTCCTTTTCTTGTGTTACAGGTGCTATATTCCATGCTCTCCTGGGTTCAGGAAAAGATCCAGAATTGGACTGCCTGTGTCCTGAGTCTGGCCTTGCCACTTATTAGAATGGTGATCTTAAGGAAGGTGTTTAACTTCTTCAACGTTGAAAAGGTTTTTTTTAACTGAAAAATGGCGATAAAAGAGGGGCAATAAAATGATGTGGCTAGACCATGGACTCTGAAGCTTAAAGTGCCTGGAGTTTCATTCCAGCTCCACCACTAACTGGAGCCCCCATCTCTGTGCATACCTAGAAAGCAGTGGAAGGACCAGGAAAGACTTCATGAAGAAGGTAACATTTGAGGTGACGCTTGGGGGTGCATAGGAATTTGACTGGGGCTGTATGGGAGGAAGGAGAAGTCTTCTCAGCAGAAGAAACAGGCTGAGCCAAGGCTAAGAGATTAGAAGTACTACTTTGCCCTAATGATCTGACTGTCTCATCCGTTTCTGGATCCAGTAGAACACAGAACATGGTACTAGCAGGTGCGTGTGTGCGTTCACGTGCACGCATACACGCACACACATGCACACGAGCAGGAGAATGAAAACACAGATCCTCAGAGAGACCCACTTGCTGCCTATCTTTGTGGGCTGATTCTGTAGCAGTGAGAGAAAACAAAAGGAAGAGTCAAGAAATTAACAAAATATTGATGGAGGTTATATCTTGCTGATTAGATTATGATTATTTAAATTTTCTCTAAATTTTTGTTTGTTTCTCAATTTTTCTGTACTAGACATGTAGATTTTCATAATTAATCAGAAAAAAATTTAAGTTGTTCCTTCCTGCTGAAATTTGCAGCTTTTCTTTGCTCAAAAATCTTTTTCTTGGGACACCTGAGTGGTTCAGTTAGGTGTCTGCCTTCGGCTCAGGTCATGAGGCCGGGGTCCTGGGATAGGCCCCAAATAGGGCTCCCTGCTCAGCAGAGAGTCTGCTTCTCCCTCTCCCTCTGCCCCTCCCCTCTGCTAGGGCTCTCTCCCTCTCTCCCTCCCTCCTTCCATCTCTCTCTCTTTCAAATAAATAAAAATCTTTTTAAAAATCCTCTTAAAAATCATTTTCTTATTTCCCTGGATCCAGAAAATTACATAGGACCTCTGAATTAGCTCAATTGGCTGATTCACCCCTATATCCAATTGGTTTCGAGAGTCAAACACTGAAAGAAAGACTGTCTTAAGATTTGTATGGATCTAGCCGGGTACTTCTGGTTGCCAGGTAGCAGACATTCATAATCAACCACATCGCTCTAACAGATGGCAGACATGTCTTAGGATCCAGGCAGCCACTAAGCTGCCTTAGTGATCATTGAGACAAAGCCTATTTGCCAATGCATTATTAGTTCATTGCTCACCAACGAGCACATCTGAATAAGCTTAGCACACAAAACACCATCCAAAGGAAGTACTTCTGGGCAGGCTGCTTTCTGTGGCTTGCCTCATCCACACAAAACAACAGTTAAGTCAACATTATAAGTGGCAACTCATGTGAACACCTGCCTGACTCTCCGCTTGGCAACCTGCAGCCCTGATTGGGAGCAAGGCCATGTCTGGGTACTCACTGGAGCGATCAAAGATTTCAGGAGGCCACATGTGAGAATGTCTCACTAATGTTGGGAGAAGGTACATACTAGGGGCCAACAGGTTCAATCCTACACGAAGACAGGTTCTGTCTGCACCACCTTGATCCACTCAGTGTTTTTAAAATATGAATTGGCTGCACCATGTAAAAAATAGGCAATTTTGTATACAAATCTGGATTTCTTGCTCCTCTGGAAAAATAAATGGAAAGGGCAATAAGGAACCAATTTTCCACCTGGTGACACCTGGCTGGAGCTGAGTAGAGACAGGGCGTGTGCTCTCCAGCCCAGCTCACTTTCCCCACCCCTCTGGTCTCCTAGACTGCACCATTCTGCTCATTTGGGTAATTTGCCACCCTTGTTTTATGGCCATTTCACCTCCATAGGAAAGCCTACTGCATACAGTCCATTCGCTATCCCTATGGGATTTGCAATGGCCCCATAATGCCATGTCTGTTGCTGCAGACTAGAGGTGTCTCTGATGTTATTTACAATCCAAGTTACCTTCTTGTGTCTTCACCTTGAGGCCTGGGCCTGAAGAAGCAGGGAGCTCTGCTGCAATCTCATTTACCCCCTGAAGACTGGAAGCTATTTCAAGCTCCAAAGAGATCTGAAGAACCCTTGACATACTCCTGATCGTTCAGGACGAAGATTTTTGTTCTGTTTTGTTTTATTTTGCCTTGCTTTGTTTTGCCTTGTTTTTGTAGGACCAATTGATTGACGCAGCTAATTTGGCTTTCAATGATCATCACAGTCAGATAAATGTTTTCATAAGGGTAGACTCTGTGGGGTCACAAGTGCAGTCTTTGCAGCCACACCAGGGCCAGTGTGTATGTGTGCACGCAATCAGCCGGCAAAGGAGCATCAGCAGATCCCAGCAGGACAACTATTTTCGGGTAATGAGGGATCATGGCATTTGCTTTCTCTCCAGAAGTCATGACTGTGGCCAAGAACTTGTTCTAGTCAAGGAGCCAGACCTGCTGACAGGTTTCAGAAAAGCTCAAGGAATGGTAACCTTCTCTCCAAGGCAGAAAAAACAGATAAACATCAACTTTAGTGGACCTGAAGTGCAATCGCAGGTGGAAAATGATTCTGACCCTTCATTAATCGAAGGACCCACTAAATGATGCTTTAAAAGCATTTGTGGTTTTTATTGACCCCCTCACTCCAGACTGAAATTAAGCCAGGGATCTTTATGCGAAGAAAATATTAGAAGTTTACAGGTCAGGTCAAAAAGCCCTGGTTGTCACTACTGACAGCCCTAAACATTTAAGACTGAACCATGATGAGCACATCCATAGGAAAATATTTAAAGAATACAAGGTTTTGGCAGAGCATCTGATAATAATCATCTCCACACAATCTAGAAGAATTCAGATATCTGAAAGTTGGACTCAACGCTACAGGTTGTTCTTCCTCAAGGTATTTATGAGCGGACTTCCACCAACCAAAATGAGTCCTGGTTAACCTTACAATTAGTTATCATGGCAATTAGGTCCAGTGGCACAGATTTTTTTTCTCAAATGCCACCTCCCCTGTGAAGCCCTTTTTGATCTCAAGGGCAGCGATAGTCGCCCTCCTCTCTTCTTCTGAAGTACCTAATACTTATGTCCACTAGGACACTTATGATGCATCTTATTTCCAAGATTGAGAGCTCATCCTTGCGTCCCTGTGACCTGGCACAACACTGTAGGATTTTTATAGATCGTTTGTGAATGGTAGGAGGAAAAGAAAGAAGGAAAGAGGGAGGGAGAAAGAATGGGAGGAAACATGGACACTTAGCATTCCTTAACCGAGGGTCTGAGCAGCTCTCCCTGGGTCTTGGCACATTGCTTCTTGTGCCTTGAGTGTGCTTCCCACTTTCTTAGACTAGTGAACTCTTGTCATCTCTCAAGATAGTTCAAAACTCACTTCTTTCAGGAAGGCTTCGTGCATCCCTCTCCCACCTGCCCCACATCAGTTCTCATCTCTCCCATTCATGATGTTGTCTGTCATGGTTATCATGTATCTCTCTCTGCTAAATTGTGAGCAACTTTAGACCAAGGATTTCCTTCTGTTACTTCAATTTCCATGAGGAGTTCCTGGCATAGGGGCTTAATAAATATTTGTTAAATGAGTAAATTGATAAATGGAAGTCCCTAACCCTTGCACATTAACCTAAAGGGTGCCTATCTTAAATTCCAAAAGTGACTTAAGAATTCCATTGTGAGGGGCACCTGGGTGGCTCAGTCAGTTAAGCGTCTGCCTTCCGCTCAGGTCATGATCCCAGGGTCCTGGGATCCAGCCCCAGGTGGGGCTCCCTGCTCAGCGGAGAATTTGCCCCTGCACCTCCCTCTCCCACTCCCCTCCCTCTGCCCCTCCACCCGCTCGTGCGCTCTCAAATAAATAAAATCTTTAAAAAAAAAAAGAATTCCATTGTGAGCATATGGATTATCTACTTAATTATTCACATCCAAGTTTTAATTCTAGGGCTGCTGTTCTGTGTCTAGGGAGTTTCTGGTTTCAGACCACATTTCTCAGTCAGTATCCAAGGGAGCATGGGGGAGAACTCAGTTCAATGTCAACCTCAAAAACAGAATGACTTAAAGGAAAACACATCAAAAAAATCAGAAAATTCTTTTAAAGTCAAATTTAAATGATACTCTTACGTGCTTTCTGGTTTAAAGTATGATATTTGTGTTAAAGTGTTTCTGTATTTCTTTTATTACATGAAATGACATAGAAACAAATGAATTATGGTGAATGGACATAAAATTTCCATGAGATTATTCAGCTTGGGTAGAAGAGGCTCTTGGAGGGGAATCTTAAATAAGGGGACTGAGAGGATAAGCTGATGATGGCTGGAAAAATAAACAAGGGTGACGCTATGAAAGGCAGGCAGAAGTTTCAGTCACACTATTAAGTTTGAACTTCATCCTAGAGGAGATGAAGAGCCCCTGTGAACTTTCAGCAGAAGAACGATGTGGTCAGATCAGCCTCTTTGCATGTCAGTGTGCTAGATGTATGTGAGTTACCTGTGTCTGCTGAGGCCAAACCAAGGATGAAGGAGACAGACTGAAAGACATTTGTAAAGAAGGAATATCATTTGGGGACCAATCCCATGTGAGGTGTGAGGAAATTCCCTCCTTTGAATGTTTTTGATAAAACGATTTGTATAACCAAATACTTCCATTTTCTTTATAGCTTGATTGTAAATTTGGTACCAGGTCAAAAGTGTGGATCTTATTACTAGCCATCCCCTTTAGATGCAGAAGAGAGACACTAAAGAAAAAAAATTGATAATGGTATGATCCTAAGGTGGGTTTTTTTCCCCCCTGATTTATAAGAGGCAGAGCATTTCCAATAAATCTAATGAAACTGAATTCTAATCAGAAACAGGTTTCTCATGAATCAGAGATTTTATTTTGCTCCATTGACTGCTTAAATTTTCAGTGAGCCTTTGATTGAGAAGCCCGTGCTAAAACTCTTGACATCAGGCACATGGCCATTGATTCAACACAAGATAACACAAAAAAGGGGGCCTAAGGAAATTGATCAAAGTATAAAGCTACAACAGTCTATGTTAACAAAGATTTTAATACACACTTGACTAAAAGATGCATACAATGACTACTGAATCTCCATTCATAGGCAGCCAACGAAATTATGAATGAATTTATTAACTTCAAACAAAACTTCAGGTTGTACACTTAAAAAATTACAAACCATTTAAAAACGAAAATTAACAATGGACGCAACAATGACTATAAAATATGATGGGATGACTTGAAAGAAAGGTTCAAGTATTGTTTGTAAAGTTCTTCAGACACTGGAGTCTTTGAGAAGTTTGTGCATTTCCCATCTTTGCATAGTAAAAACAAAAACGAAAACAAAAAACATACTACTTGGTAAAACTCCACAGCTCTACGTGATTCATGTTTCATAACATGCACCTATGTGTACTGCTCATTTATCTAATAGGAGTAGCACTAATTCAGTGGGCTCATGCAGTATCCCAGGTGAGCAACGAAGTTAGCGCACACCTCCTCATCCAGGTGTCGTTAATTAATGCAGCAAAGAAGAGCAGATGAAATGGGAACTTGTCACCACTTAACGCTAACTCTTGTTGGGTAACAGTAAGACGGCGATACGCTTATGCTTTGAGCTCAAATTCATAAAAAGGACTACTCTCACCACAAAAATCAGCAAATGAACGGCATGTGCAAGAGAAAAGACAGCAAAGAGTTCGAACGACATAACCGAGTACCACCAAAAATAATTATAATCCATTGTTTAGGGTTGGTATGGGTGCATTATCTTTCATCTTCATACACAGGCAGCTTAAAGCTTGTGTATTTTACATATACACACAGATAATTTAACATTGGAACATAGGTTCGGTTACCTAGGAGACTGCCAGTGTAACAAACAGTTACACCGACATTTGCCATTATGTACATAATACTTGGGGACCACTGTGGTCTGATTTAAAACGTAACATCGCACACTTACAATGTTGTCTGTGAAATGCTCAGAAGTTAATAATGGAGATTTAACTTGTTTTGTAACCACCATGGTTTTGGTTCTGTGAAGTCACCCGCGGTGCCTCCGGAAGAGCAGTGAAATGTGTGTGGTGCACTCAGTAACGGGTGGAATTCGCTAGGGAGGAGGATCTAGCAACAAAGACAATACAGTGACAGGAAGAGATGCCAAGTAATCTGAGTTTCCTCTGGGCTGAAAGGGCCATTGCCACTAGGTGGAGGGGTACAGCCTGGGTCTCATGAAGCAGAATAAGGCTGATACACCTTGTAGATAGCCCTGTTGTTACAATATAAATATACAGCTAGTTCTAGAGAAAGACTACGGACCTGGGTAGCACCTAGTACTCAGAGAGCAGTAACAGGATTAAGATGTTAGGTGAGGTCAGCATACTGAAATTAAGGTTTCTGCTCTATGATTGTGATACTGCCGCAATTAAATATACCTGGGGGAAAAAAAAAAACCCACAGTTTTAAGCAGTACACTTTTAGCACATTATCGCAAAAACTGTGAGACTGGTGTCATGAATCTTGCTGGAAAGGGACTGAAAGCCAAATCTAGCAACTCATCTGGTTGTCATGAAGTGAATAGTAGGATGGCGTGTCCTGTTCCTGAAAAGGGGACGTTAGAGAAGTGCAGGCTCTCGGGGCGGGGGCTTCAGGAAAGCTCGTCTCTAAGTGGGTGCTGACTGAAGGACTCACGTACAAGTTTCTACATTCAAAACCAAGTCAGGACCAGATTTCTTTATTCATGTATATACTGAACACTTGAACGGAAGCTATCTTGATCCTAAATGGAAGAAGAAAGCAGTGCCGGCGAAGGAAACTCGGAGGGACTTGGGAACCCAGATTACATCTGCACATCTGCCTGGAGGCAAAAGAAGATCACGAATTTGTGAGTAGTAGAATCCCATCACAATCCAGAACATCCCACAGACCAGTCACACACTACGGGCCCCCAACAAGATTTGTGGAAAACGCAACACACAGACGTAAAGCCCACGAGAGCCACGCTCACGGGAAAGCAGCCCCTGCCGCCGTGTCCATCAGCAGCTTGCCGCCGGGGCTCCACCACCTGTATCTGGAGGCGGAAGATGAGGCATGGATGAGATACTGACAATCATCGGTGTGAATAAAATGAAAAGCCTAACGTCCCCCCCACACCCAGTGTTTTAACATTGAAAAGTTATTTTTTAATTTAAGGCTTTAAGTTTATCCTCCTTTCACATTAAAGACAGGGAAAGAAAACTGTCAAAAACCAAAAACGCAAGTCATGAGCTTGGCACTTTTGTGATTCATACGAGAGGGTGTCTACTTTCTTACATTATATACATACATTTATAATGACATCAAAAAATGTTAGACTTGTCAGTACAGATATTTGCATTTACATAATTTTTGTGTTTTTAATATGGGTTATTTAGTTGTTTGTGTCCCCCCTGCCCCGCTTTTGCTTATTTTTGGTTTCAAGCATTTCATTTCGTTCAAGCATTTCCTTGTTAACTTGCACCTGTTTTGTGCCCAAACTCCCTGCATCTGTGGCTACATCTGTCTTTTTGAAGCAAGCCTCCAAATCACTGAACAACGTGTTATCAGAGAAGAGAGAGAAAAAACAGCGAAAAGAACCCAAAAGATGGGGAGCAAACAATAAACTCAAATCTACAGGGAACCTTTACAAGAAAAATATTCCAGTACAGACAAGTGAAAATGATGTGTCAAAATCTCTTATTTCCATATTTACATTTATAAAAGAACTATACAATAGCATCATTGTTCAAATTCCAGCTCCCATTTCCAAAGGATGCTTGGTCCAGGCAAACACACGAGGGGAAAGGGACTCAACAAGAGCTGGGGTCCGTGGAGTCTCTCGTGGCCCGGTCTAGACGAGGGAGTGAGGGCCAGGCAACCTCCGCGTGTTCCCGGGACGTCTTCACCTTGGGAATTCAGCTGCAGGTTTTGCTGTGGATTGGCTTGCTAGCTGCTTGTTGTAGATATGCCATGCGGATTTTACCCTTTCAAAAATTAGATCTTCATGCCACTGGAGTGTGTCATTGGTAGGAAAAGAAAAAAAAAATCATGCCAAATCATTTAGGAGATATTATGTGCCAGCAGGCTGAGGAAAGAAAAAAATTCATTTGCTATTTTTTATGGTTCTTTTATTGCACTTAATTTTTTGTTATTGTTCCTTCTTCCTTTAGTTAGAAAAAAAAACGGTTCTGAAATAGTTCTTTTTATAACATTGTCTTTTATCCCCTTTTCTTGACAGGTGGTGAGAGGGGTTCTTTGAAATTATTTCCCCAAAGGACAGTTTCTTTTTACCCCATCCCTGTCCCCAACTTCAGTCCTGTGGTCATTGACCACCCAGCGGTCTCGCTTACAGACTTAGCAGCTCCAGCAAGGGTGCGGCGGGCATGTGTCACCCAGAATCCAACAGTGCGAGGCACCGCTCACCCACGGCCGCGACTCAGATGGGCCCTTGCTGAGTGGGATCGAACCTCCGCTTCTTGACATTTCTTCCAGAGATGCAGGCAGAGAGGGAGAAATCCACAATATTAATCAGATCATGATGAGAGGAGGGTGATGATAATGACAACAACACTAGTTCCAGAGCAAAGTAATCAACTCACACGGGGGCAGACTTCCCAAAATAACTGGAGGCCCAGAACAGCTCACACGTTTGAATGTCTTTACAACATCTCCACTAGAGTACAGCCATTTGTAAAGACCAAAAGAAGCTTCGAGTTGTGCGTTTTAAATCACTGGAAGCCTCCGCAGGCCAATCGGTCTCTTATTTCGGAAGTAAAGGATATGGGCTAATTTTAACCAGACGAACATGACAGGAAGGGCTCTTCCCACATTCCAGGGGGCTACTAGGGGAGCTACGCAAAAACTCTGAAGGGCTCCTAGCTGCCTCCTTCCACCACTTGAGAGTTCTTTATCCGTGGATCGGCCTTTGCCAAGAGGGCAAAGAGCCTTGCTCTACCCAGTTATCTTGCTGCCTTGATGTGTGAGCTCTTACCCCACCATGGAACAAGCATTTTTCATATCTAACAAGTTGAAAACCAGAGTGCACAGTAAGACAGTACACTCCAAGGAGAATGGACACAGGCTCGGGTTAGTTAAGCAAATGCAGCAGTTAAGCTTGGTGGAAATAAGCAAGTTAAAATGCCTTGCTCACAGTGTCCAGTCTCCTAAAAAGTGGTTCCTATGTTGAGAAAGAGAAAAAGAAAAGAACCAGCAAGACATTACAAGGCAACAACAGAAGTTGGTTGCAACCTCCCCATGGTCTGGCTTCATGTGGGGCATCAAGCAAGGGGGCTCATGCATTTAGTCTGCGCACTGGGCGGGTGCAACGCTGTCACCAAGGCATCATGCAAGACTGGAGCCCGAGGAGTCCCCGAGATCCCTCTCTCCCCTGCCCACTCAGGGCCGGCTGGGTACCCTTTCAGCCCTAAGTGCCAAAAAATTACAGTGTGTTCCTCCCCTCCACCATGTAATTCAAAATAAAAACAATACCAAAGCTCAAAATACGTATAAAGGCATCCTGCAAAAGTTCTCGTTTCTCCCAAGATGACCACTTTGAGACTTCTCTTTCGAAAGAACAAAAATTGAAAAAAAAAATCTTTAAAGAAAATCTCCCTTTTCTTTTAAAAGGTTTCATTAAAATGGCTTCATTAATGGCCTAAGCCGGTGGTTTGTTGGCCTAGCAGAGAATCCGTTGCTGCAGACACTATTTGCAACAAGGCTACTTCCTTTTTCCCCCGGTCCCTGTCACCTCCAACCACCCGCTTTTGAGTCAGTATTCTTGAAAGCAGGCTTACGGCTGCTTTGGGGTCCAAAGGGCACATCTCCCATAATGCATCCGGCACAGAGTTCGTTGGCTGAAGCTCAGCACCTGTGCTTACTACCCACACTCACAGCCCTTCAGGGCAGGTGGATAAGGAACAACTCTCCCCGTGAGTCAGATGGCGAAAAACAAGGACTGCCTGACCTTGCCAAATGACCCTGAAGGACCAGGGACTCCAACCAATTTAGCTATCTATTGCTGGAACTGGAGAGAAATGTGAAACTAATGTCCCCTCAATTAAAAACGAATATAGAGGAAAGATCGAGCCAGCTAGGGCTGTGCGTGTAAAGGACTATATTGCTCACATCTAAATTCCCTTATTCAAGTTCGGGGAATGGCAGATAAATAGCCATGTCCGAGGTCTTAACTGCAATCCAGTCCATTTTTAAATGGAGACAGGACTTTCCATTTCAGCCTGGAATACAGTCAACCTCCAGTGTCCAAAAGCTTGTGCTCCAAAGTCAGTGTTGGAAGTTTAGATTGCGTTATTTTAAAGAAAATCTATTTTACAGGGTGAATGGATTCCCAGGCCAGACCAGGAGGCCGTGCCACCCTGTAGAACCCTGTATTTCTGCGGGAAAGTGGACTCTGAATACCAGCAGGGCACTACATTTCCTCCACAGGCATCCCAGCAGAAGGAAGGCAGGGCCCTGTGATGAGGACAGAGAGGGACCCTCCCGTGGCAGGCTGACTGGGAGGGCTCCTCACATATCAACTGCAAAACTACCACGGCGACTTGTGAGAACTCACCAGATACCGAGAACTGCCTGCCCTGAATTTTCTACAGGAAAAAAATCTTTTCTTTCCATTTTAATGTGAAAGTGCAACTATCACAGGTAGATGTTCGCTGCCTCCCTTCCCCAAGTGTTTCATCTGAATTCCCTCCGCTCACTAGGATCGGGAAGGCAATGAACTTCCTCATCATAACGCGTGAGGTATTTCTGGATCATTATACAATATTAGCATAACCCGTAAGCTTTGCACTGACCCAGTTTTCATCAATCTTTATGCCTGAAAAACCTGTACTTTTGTCTACAATATATGTTATATGTATATACATCTATACAAAATTAAAACAAAGCTCTTCAGCTTTCAACAGGCATCTCCGGTTTATAAACCCTTTAGTTCTTTCAAGGGTATATATTTACCCACCGCTATCACCTTCTTATCTTTCCACAGCGAGTCGTCACTGCGCACCAAAAACCCCTCCCTCAACCCCTCCTAGGCCACCTCTGACAGTGTTCACTTCCCTAGAGGGCTGAGTCAGGGAGCTGACCTTGGGTCTTCCTGGCCAGCCTGCTAGGTCTGAGTGAGAAAGTGCCTAACCCAGGAGCTACAGGATTTAAGGGAATTAGGCTCCTGTTTCCCACTGGGATATGGTCATGGAATTCGGATAAGCAGCAGCTTGGTTTTCCTCATAGAAAGACTAGCTACAGTCGATTCCACTTCCTAATTCTCCAAAAATCAAAAACAAAAGACATTTACTCTTTCGAGAAAATATAATTAGCAATATTAAATTCCTTCCAAATTTCATCCAACTTGACATGCAAAATTGCAACTTTCCTTGTGATAAACCCAGATATGATCCTTTACATATCATTTATGTGAGTACCTTTTCTTTAGCATGTCCTCTGAAATGGAGCACAGCAGGCCAAACAGAATTGCTTACGGTCAAAATCAGGCTCAGTAAGAACTCATAACCCAAGTAACTTCTCATAGAGAGGAAATCACGGTTACTATACAGACTTATTAAAGTAACACTTGCAATGTCAAGAGCAGCTCTGCCAAGCGTATGACCACTACTGCCACTGAATTACGTTGAGAGAACAAGTGGTGGGAAAGTGGGACATGGTGATAGGGCTCCATAGTCTGAGGCACGGTAACATGGTTGGAAGAGCTCAAGACATCCCCCAATCCAGTCAACAAACTATGTCACTGATACCTTCAAGTTCTTTATCACTTAGAATTTCTCTTTCTGACCACCATCGCTTATGGTCATCACATACTTCATAGTCCTGTAAAATAACTATATTGCTCACATCTCATTCCTATATTCACATTTAGGGAATGTCCAATAAAAAAAACCATGTCCAGGGTGGGACCCGCAATTCTGTTCATTTTCAAATGGAAACATGAAATCCTCTTTTCATGTACTTGTTACCTTTCCTAAGATTTAGAGAAGATGCTACTAAAATGGTCCTCCATCTACTTGATTTTGCTAATGTCTAGTAAAGCAACAGCCCTAAAAATCAAATCGAGCAGCATTACTGTTCAAAACTGAACGGAGGCTATGAGTCTTCATGAGTCAACCAGGACCAAGGCTTGCAATCCTCTGTAGCACCAGCCCTAGCTTTACTGTGTGTGTGCAGGTGATGGAGAGGGCTTGTAAACAGATGCAGATCTGGGGGGAAAAGTTGGACAAATCAGTGTGCCAAGAACCTACCTTCATTTTTCACAGGATTTCTCAGAGTACTAATGCTCCAAAGACTGGGGATCCATAAACTAACTACTTCTGGAGTATGGGATTAACTGAAGTTACCACACATTACCCCATGTATCAGAATATGTTCAGTGAAATAACCTACCAAATAAAGCATTTTTTTTTCTTCTCAGGAGTTTTACAACATTGCTTATGGAAGTCTTGTTTGCATTAAGCAAAGCTTGCAGACTCTGTTATTCTGCTAGAAAGATGTCATCTAGACTTATATTGTTTTTTGTCACAATTATCTTGACCAAACTTCATTATCATTTATTCACAAGGTGCACACAGTCCCACACACGCATGCACACTCACAAAGACTCATGCTTTTTACCACCTATTTCAGAGGAAATATGGCTTAAGAAAAAATCTACGGAGAATGGCAGACATTGTCAGGGGTCAGAGCATAGCTGTTTCCTCATTTATACTTGAACGGGTCACGTATGGTTATGACACTTCTTCCACATTTAAATAACTCGCAGTGTTCCACCCCAAGAAATGTGACTTTAGGAAAAAGCAATACTTCCCATGAGCAGTTAGTATGTTTTCCTTTAACCTAAAAGGTTATGGACCCTCCAAATCCTCAGGCGACTTTGCTACTTGCTTTGCTTTTCTCTTCTAGTAAAACACAATTCCAGGAAGGATTTCCAATGACAGTATTTAGAGCAATCTCTTTTACAAACTATTTCCTATTTCTGATCCTAAATGACCCTCTTTTGTACTTACACTGAACTCAATGAAAAACTCAAAGACTTTCAGTTCAATTAGCAAATAACTTCTAGACCAATAGTCTCCAGAACTGCCCAAGTTGGGGGGAACCTAACCTGCATCATTGGGCACCCAAAGCCTTTTCTTGCAAAGTAGAAGTAGTTATTTAACGTTTAATACAAACCACATGGCTACTCTTAAAATCTAAAGCAAATTCAGATCCTCAGAGAGCAACCAATAGTCATCACAAAGAGCAGTGGATCCTCCAAGTTTAAACTCCTAACGTTCAAGAATTATTCTGTGCTTGCTTTTTTCTTTGCTTTAGGCCATAAGTATACTTCACATTATCGTGTGCGTCCCTACAGCGTTTTTCCTCTGCAGTAACTCTTAGGGTCCCAGGGCACGGGAAGGGGCATCGGCTTAGCGCAGCAGAATGCGTGTCTGCACGGTAGTCCCCACTCGGCGGCCACCAGAGGCTGCTTCTCACCTCACTAGGTGTCCATCTCCCCTTCCTTTTCTCTGTTCTGATGATGATTAGACATGTCTCTCAGATATAAATAATCTGCACAGGGCCTAATCCACTTATATACACAGTGATAAAAGCTTTTCCATTTTTCCCCAAAGAAACATGCAATTCAAGCTGTGCACTAGGCCAGGCCACTGTTTTGAGGTCCTGCTACAGAACAGTGCTCTTGTCTCCAAAGGCCGAGATGGTCACAATTTGGCATTGTGTGTGGCTGGATAGAAGAAGATGCACAGGACTGTTTTCCAGGCCTTGAAACGGAGGCTTCCTGATGCCAAGAAGGCTTAAGCTTGGGCACAAGCCAAATTTATTTTTCTTGAAGCATATTGATGAAAAAGTTCAAGGGAGCATTATGAAATAATAACAGATCATGGAACTACCATAATGTGCAATGACTTTTTTACAGTAATATGGCACTAAGAAAAATTTTTGCTTGAATTAGGCTAGCCAAAACCAAACAACAACAACAATATATATGTCTTTTGTTGTTGTTGTTGTTGTTAGGTACCGTGAGTGACTCATTATCCAGGCAATGGTTTGTTAAAACCACAGTGAGAAATTCAAATTTGAGTTGCCCATTTTGTGTGTTTTTGAAAACATAATGATACCATTTGTTTCAGCAAACAAGTTCAAGGTTACAAATATCTCTGTAGAAAGGAAGTACCGTTTGATAACAACTTTCCAAGTTGAAGCCACTCAACAATATGTAGGCTTACTCATTAAATCTTAATATGATAACAAAATTAGCAGAAAATGTTGAATGTATTTAAATCATCGTGTGGTTTGTTTTTCCTTCATAATCAGTTTCTAATAACATTTTATCTGGTTTCAATATTTTGAATTCGGGATTCAAAATGTAAAATAGCATAAAGTTCATAATTAAAGCAATTATTCAGATAATCCAAGTAAAAAGCTTCCTCTATTGAGTAACCAGATGGAGGCAAAGTGGGCTTTGAATTTAGGTAATGGTCTTATTTCCCACTTAAATTTGTTTCTATAGATCTGGTTGGGACTTAATTTATCACACGGAGTATTTGGCATAGGAAGTCTTATCTACACATCATAATAATCAAGCCACCACAATATGAAAAGATATAAAAATTAATTATCCAATGAATCTGAGCTATGAAAACACCTAAACCTGATAAGTTAGCTTTACAAATTTTGATCATAATTAAGGTTGATTTGTGAATATCTGCCATGTGTATTTGAACAAACTTAGTTCAGTGATCAATGCACGGTCCAAACTAAAAGTTACTATGGAAACATACCAGTTAATTTGCAGTTAATTAGAAAATATTTAAGTATCACAAAGCCACAGATTTCAAATTCCAATGTGAAACCAATTCAGTTGGTTAGGGAATTAATAAAAATTTTTAGATCTATTTTTTATAAAATAATGAAGCTTTTCAAATCACAAAGCTACGTATAATGTGTTATGTGTGAAAAATAATGAACAAATAGTTACTTAGGTTGTGCAAACCTCAACACGTCAGTGGAACATAAACCAATTTTAAACAGATACAAAGGATTTATAGCCACTTATTTCCGACTATCTCTTTTCCCAATTATCCTGTATAAAAAAACATTTATCTCAGGATGCTTGCTCCTAAAAGCTGGAGTGTCTTCTGAAGAACCTCTACTTTGTTCTCCTGAAGCTCGTGCACGTGAATGCCTTCCACATTTCCTGTTCTCCCACTAGCCTGAAGATGACATGTGAGGTTCCAGGTTTCTTCTTTCCCAACCCATTTCTCAATAAAAATAGTTACTTGTAGCAGTTTACCGTTAAACCTTGCAATCTTGTAGCAGGAACTCAAAACTTGGTTATGTAAGCAGAAAAGAGAAGTGCCAGAGCCACTGAGAAGCAGACATGCGCCGTTGCTTACTTAAATCCCCATCCTGTGCCCCCAAGGACAATAGCTGCTACCAGGATGGCACCAGCGATGGAGCCTATTATGAGATTGGTGGCACTAGGACCTGTGACAAAGGATCATGGGAAGAAAGTCATATGAGCCAACGACTGTCGTTACCACAAGGGAAAGGCAGTTAAGCGGTTTTAGGAAGTAAATACCCTGCATAAAAAAAAAAAAAATTGCTAAACACTTCAATCGCCTTTATGGACTTAGCTTAATTGCACTTCCGATGCTACGGAGAGCTACTCCTTGGAGAGGAATTGCCTCTACGTCTAAAGCTTCTGCACCGCTGACAATTAAGTTCCTTTAAATTCACCTTCCACAGAATTTGAAGCGAATGTGCCCCAACGGCCGGCACTGCTCATCTTTCTTCTCCTCCTCCTTCCCAATATCATGAATCAAACAAGCAAAAGAGCACATCAAGAACACAGATGCATTAGAATTAGCTCTACCTGACTGGCCAATGAGGGCAGGAAAAGAGGGGAAAATATTCTAATCAAGTGCTCTCTCAAGCCCCACACCAAGTGGTCCGGAGGCTACGTTTTTGTTTTTTTTAATCTCCCACGTGGAAACAGTACACATTTAAAAGTCAGAAGGAGGTTACTAATAAAGATCTGCTTTTGAAGCTTCGCTCTCAGAGATGCATTTCTTCACTGTACGGATCCATACAGTGTTGAAACAATGGCAGGCAGTTCCAAAGGAAAGATAGGGAGGAAGCATAAAATTCATCTGGGGAATTCTGTGGGAAATGGAAAAAAGATTCTGCAGGTTCAATTGAGACTATCTTTCAAGTTCCCATTTGCAAGTTGAGGCTTGGAGATAGATTTTTAAAAGGGAGCAGAAAGGACAGCAAGACAGAAAACACAAGGTGGAGTTTCCATTTATTGTTTGAGTCAGAGGTGATACGTAGGACAGCACATCCTCTCCACTCACAGGGGAAAATGCCTTAGCTCTCGAAGTTTTCAATGTAAGCAACGTTAACTTTAGTACAAGAATTATTTTGAATATCACATCCTTCAGGATGCTAATACATAGGTACAGGGCCCCTAACAGCAAAATACTTCCAGTCCTAACTGAATGTCCTGTTCCAGAAGTCACAAAGCCAGTTTTGGTATTTTCCCTAAACCCCTCGACTTTGTGAATATATCCATTTCTGTGTAAAAAATTCTCTTTTCTGCTCACATTGGTGCCCTCAACTGTGTACATAAATGGATGCCACTTTGAGCAGCACTAAAATTGTGTGCATCACATGTTTTTAACTCAGAGACCACCCAGTGCTCGTGAGGGTGAGTAGAAAGGTGGGGGGACAGCTGCAGTGGGGGTTTGGGGATGTGGTCTCTTCAGGCTCGTGGGCTTGTGACACATTCTTAAGACTAACCACTGAGGTCCTACAGAACACACATCTCAGTGGCTTTCAAAAATGCACGAATATAACAATTAGTAATAGGAGAGCAAGAAAAGCAGGCTCGTTACTCTGCATTGAGCACTTACAATGTGCCAGGTGTGGTTCGAAGCACATGACAAATATTAGCTCACTGGATCCTCACAAAAACCATACGAGGTAGGAATTATGACTACCCCTGTTTAATAGAAGAAGAAACAGTGGCTTCTAGAATGTAGTGACAGAGGCAAGATTTGAAGACTGATTTGTCTTTGAAGCTTATGCTGTAAATCAAGGGTCAGCAAGCTATAGCCCATTGGCCAAATCTGGCCCCACTTCCTGTTTTTGCGAAGAAATTTGATTGGAAGACAGCCACACTCATTAGTTTTCATGTTGTTTACAAGTTGCTTTTGTGCTAAGACAGCAGAGTCACAAGGTTGTGGCAAACATCCTGTGACCTGCGAAGTCGAAACTATGTACCTCCTGGCCCCTTACAGAAAGTCTGGGAACCCCTGCTCTAATGAAACATTCCATTTATATGTATTTCCTTCCCACACTTTAATACGGAAACACATTTGGAAACAAACATTGAGAAAATATTTATATTTCCGTGTACATTATGCTTTAGGCATGATTTGCATTTTACTAGCTCAGAAAACAGGCTGGGATTAGAATCAATACATAATTCATGAGAAATGATTCCTGATTTACAATTATGAACTAAGGAGTAGAAATAAAAGCCCCCACTCCCGCCCCCCCCCCAAAAAAATCCCAAACACACAAAAAAACCCAAACCTTCTGTTCATGGAATCCTTAGTGACTAGATGAACATGACACTATCAGCTAAGCTAGGAAGTATTAAAACAATTTGTATTGTGGTATTGTGGATTTTTAAAAAATTATATTTATGATTTAGCAATTAAGGCAAAATTTAGAAATCGAGGGAAAACAATCAGCTGATAAACAAAAATAGTGCATCAAGCAAGGATAATAAATAACAAATCTATTTTTAGAAAAAAATACACTTATACGGACTTACCTGTCACAACCAGAAATAGGCACAAACCAACAAGACTGGAAGGGAGGATGAGAACAAAGCCTGGTAACAAGGACCACGCTTTACAACGAATGCTTTGGGGTTTGCCTATTCTTTAAGGCTCAAAGGGAAAATTATTAAAATTCATCCCTTAGTTGGTGCACTGCAGCACATCACAATTACGGTCAATAAATAATCTAAAAAACACCACTGGAATGATTTTTTTTTTTTTTTTTTAGAAAACTACCTTTCTTCAAGGAGGAATTTCACATAAATGTATATATAAAATTTCCCCTGGAAAAGGAATGTTACTTCTATATATAATCCAGTCAGCAGATCCAAGGTGAGATTTTTTACAAGACAGAGTTTGTTTTCTCTAAAGATGTTACCTCTGCCATACTACTTTTTTTTTCTAACGAGTAAAGAGAAACAAAATATCTTTTTCAGTGTTTCTAGCTGTCCTGAGATAACGAGCTTCACAGTCCCTACCAGTGGGATGTTGAGTGAGCAGATGCAAGTCTAGTCAAAGTCCTTCAAACCAAGGGAGAGAAGGTTCAGGTAATCTTCAACACAGAGCAGGGCCTTTGGACCTGCGCCCCTCTTAACTGCTGTTTTAGTGCCTGGGTCTCCCAGGCCCCGAATGGAAGAGCATCCGTGGGCTGTAATTACTGGGACTAAGGAGCAATGTGTGTAATAGGATCAACATGCCCATAGTTTGGACCGGTTGAGTAGAGGGTATCCGGTAATACTAGTCCTCTCTCCCTGGGCCACTGGGAAGTGTTACCACCACCCCCGTGAACACAAAGACAGCGCATGAAGGGGTATTTCTGTTGTCTATAAGTGTTCTCTAGAATTAGAGAGAGAAGGAAAAATTGCAATACTCTTTTGGTCTACAGATTAGCAACCCCATGAAAGCAATATCCCGTGGAGAACTGACAGCTATTCTGAGGATGTGGATCAAGTACAGAGCAACCTAAATAAAGGCGCAATAAGAGTTTATATTTCTGTGAGAGATCAACAGGCAAGAGATACAGAATTTACTTATTAATGCACTGGTTACTTTTAAGACAAACCACCAGATAATTTGCAACTATTCACTGAAGGTTTTGCAGGTTTGGATAAATATCTCTTTCTTCTTCATACTCTTAGGTCCCAAATATTTATGTAAACTTCTAATCTGAATTATTTTATGTGGAAAAAAATAAAGGCAATATCCTACATATCTTCTTTAAAAAAATTAAGCCAAAGCCTCCCCTATCACTTTAATTGAGTGGAAAAGATATTAGTGACTATCATTCAGATTATCTTAAAAAGAAGCTACAACTGTTGATAATTCCTAGTTGGATATGTGGATCTATTTGACCGGTGAAGATCACATTCATTAAAGGAATCCTAATGAAACACTCGTATAAAAGCTTTTTTTTTTTTTTGCCAATAAAAAATAATGAAAATAAAAGGTCTGTATCTTAAAATGACTTTTATAAGTAGAGGAGCAATGGAAGCTTTTGGACCATTGTCTTAATTGTGAAGACATCATAAGCACCCCAGTATTATTTTATGCCCCACATTGTTCCAGACAGGAGAAGGTTCTTCACTGCACGAGAGAACCACACGACACAAACACATCCAAATCACACCACAAGTTGCACTAGCATGGGAAATACGTCAACGAGACAACACATGGTAGGGGCCAGGTACCAAGGGTCAGCTCACACACCAGGAACCACACAGAAACACTCTGAAACTCACAAAGATGCTTACTCTATTCCCCACCCTGTGCCTCCAAAAATCACCCCCAGGGCCAGAATGGTGCCTGCCACAGCACCTATTAGCCTGCTTGTGGCCATGTTCACTGTGTGGAGGGAAAACGGAGATTGTTTTTAACACAGGATATTAATTACACACTGATTTTGCTAATACACAAAATAATCTATTTAGGAAATGCTTTGAGAGTCAGTTAAATACTGACATCTTTCCTTTAAGATTTGAAATGAAGGTCTACAGACACTCCTAGGATATTATACCTGAGGATAATTTTGGTAATTTTGAGGATAATTAAACTTCAAACTCCACAAACCCTTCTTAAAAACATCATCTCTTATCAACACTCTTCAACACATAAATAATCTAATTGGAGTTAGAGTTCCTACAAGGAATGAGTTGGAATTAAAATGTCACTTAAATTGCATAACAGCAAGTCTGGATTTTAATTACAAAGTAACAAACCATTAATATACTTTATAAACTTCTCAAACTGCAAAATATGCCTAAGACGCTACGTGTTTTTAAAATTCGGAACTTTTTATCCAATTTTGTGAAAATCCTTAAAATTTAAAACAGAGTATCTTTATAAAATTAAGTATATTTTCACCTGGAAGTGTGTATTTCACATAACTCTGCAACGTTTGGGCTTCTGTCCTGGTAGTTGGGCATTTAGGTGTTTTTTTTACAGTTTCCAGGGCATAAACTATCCACTGAGAGAGAGTTAGGGTCGCCTGGAAGCTTTGGACCACCCAGTGGTAGATTACTGAGTGGAGACACTCCATCCCTGCACCTCACCCCTTCCATGCAGAGCTTTCAGATACTGCAAAAAGGGCCTGCAATAAGCAGAGGTCCCCAAGCTGCTCTCCACACAGGCAGGATGAAGTGTAGTGTTGAAGCAGGAAGGCAGATTATTTAAGATTGAGTGTGGGGGGGGGGGGTGCAAGCGTGTGGACCTATACACACTTTACCTCATCTCCATGCAAACCAAAAGTTCTGGTTTCAGATCACTTTACTAATGACAAGAGAGAGTCACTTTGATAAGGCTGCATCACCCAGACTGTGTGCTGTGAGACAGTGAAGCAAAACAAAGAACCACAATTTGAACTCACAATTTTTTAAGGCTTAATACTGGGTTCATTGACCTTTTTGTCTAACTACTCTCCCACAGAAGAGAGAGAACCTTGGATCTCCAACCCTGGTGAGCAGCTGTACTGCATTTTATCACAGGGCAAACAATATGACTGAGAGTTTCTAGTTTTATCATTAGGTAGGCACAACCTGAGTTGTTCTTAAAAAGAAAAAAAAAAAGGATGGGAAACACAACAGAAAACAGAGAAAGTCTACTGAGGGCATTGAGGGGAATGGAAAGAAGACCAACATATAAGGTGGTGGTGATGTTTTCCAAATATGACAATACATTATAATCCAAAATAACCTAAACTATATCTCAGATTTCCAAATTGTGGAGGCTAATACTGGAATGAAAGGTATTATAGATATAAATACTCATTTTTTTAAGATCTTAGAGAATCACTGCCTTCAGAATACTAAATTAACAAGGATATATTATTTTGTGTTTTTCTTAAGATTTGGGCATTGGGGGGCGCCTGGGTGGCTCAGTCGTTAAGCGTCTGCCTTCGGCTCAGGTCATGATCCGAGGGTCCGGGGATTGAGCCCCACATCGGCTTCCTGCTCAGCAGGAAGCCTCCTTCTCCCTCTCTCTCGCTCCCCCTGCTTGTGTCCCCTCTCTCGCTGTGTCCCTCTCTGTCAAACAAATAAATAAAATCTTTAACAACAACAACAACAAAAATTTGGGCATTGGCCCTCAGAGCCAAAATGCATGAAAGTCCTATTACCTCTTCAATTTTTATATAAGCTACAACACTTTCTAATGCTAAATTGTAGGAAACACACACACACTCGTAAAATGTGGTGCTGAATGAATATTTGTTAACTTTTAAAAACTATAACTGCATGAATGATGAATAAAATAGCAATTTAAAGAGGCTTTTGTGTTTGCTACGGACATAATTTTTCACTGTAGAATCAAGAAAATGAGGCAATCTGTCATGTGGGTTTTAGAAACCAACCAGAGGAGCAAAGCACTGCTACCTTGCTTCAAATACACATCCCAGATCAACAGATACAATCTATAATCTCTGCTGAGCAAGAATAATAATTTCCAAATTCTTAACTGATAACCACTCTTAACAGCCAAGCAAGATAAAATAAGTGGGAAAAGAGTTTTTTCAAAAGTACCTCCCCCCCACCCCCCGTTTGCCCGCCTTCCCTCCCACTACCTTTAATTCTGGTACACTGAAAATGTATGTAAAGTACACTTGACTCTTTATCATTGATACTTAACAGGGCTATCTCTTCCAGTGGGTCATGACTCAACCTGCTTTTAAACTGATGTGAATTAATTGAGTGGCTCACAAGTGGGTGGATTTTTATAGGGGACAAATTTGAAAACCGAGAGTTTAGCTGCTCCTCACAGCTACAAAGGATTTATCTTCTTATTAAAAAAAAAACAAAAAAACCCCAAACCAACCCTTGGACCTTTGGGGGCCTGTGCTGTCGTTTTCCTTCTGTACTAATTTATTAATGATGTAATGTCATTGTTCATTCATTCACTCGTTCATTTGTTATCTACTAACTGTCTTTTTTTTGTTCCAGGAACTATGCCAGGCACATGATGACACACCTTAGTTTTCTTCACATCCCACCAAACCCGGAGATGGAACTTGTAAAGATTCTAGCCTATTAGGGACTCGACTTTGTTCCCTAACTCTTTAACGTACTTACCTTCCCATTATAACTTGTTTGTGGAAATTCTTTAATACCTAGCAGTATGTCTTCATTTTTGTTTTCTCATTAATTTCTGTTGTTTGTTGGTTTATTGTTATCATTGTTTTTCGTTTGGGTTCCCTGCTATCTAGGATCACACATGCTAAAAAGGCAGAACTTTTTAATAAGCATGTGATACTAAGATACAAACTATAACTTTCCTCCTTTTCATAAGACTTTCTACTTTACATGTAGAATTCTTCCACAGACAGGTCATGCTTCAGATAGCGTGAAACTGTGCTTTTGAAACTGAGTAGTTGGGTTTTTTTTCATACTTTTAGAGAGTTTCTGAAACAAAATGGTGCATTATTTCATCCATGTGATTCTAATGAGCCAAAGGGACTATAATCCTGCATCCCTTAATACTTCAAAGGCAGGAGGCATCAAAGCCATCGTTTGTACTCTATAAGCCAAAGTTCTTTCTGCAGGGATTTATGATTTTTCTAAAATTTAAGATTAGAAATAAATACTAAATATACTCTTTATACTTTAGACTATAATACTGGCACAGCTCCATATTTCAATGTTAGACACACAATCAGATCTCCTTACTCTTTTCCATGAAATTAAAAAATAAATTCAAGTTCATTTTCAGATACATTGGGACAAATGTCTAAAAAAGATGAAAAACAAATTATTTCATATAAGAATACTATTTCAGTCAGTTTACACTGTCAATGAAAATATCATCGAGTTTTTCTGAACTCAAACAAAATAAACTCAGTTACTAAAAAAATTTTAAACCTGGTAAATCCTTAAGTTATTAATGAGGCCATTATTAAAAGGAGAAAAATACGTAGGTGATATATAATTATACATGAGCATAAACATATATGGTAATCATAATATCTAATCATCTGAACTACAAAATCAAAGATTTGTGCATTCACAAAGGAAGTTATCAACAAGATAAATGCAAAAGGTACATGGAAACACTAAATAATACCCCTCAAGGTATTAAGGCTTAGAAATTATTGTTTTCAAAATATTAAGTGCTAATAATATAATACTCCCTTGGCAAGTAATGGATCAGCTAACCAGCTTAATCATTACCTGGTTACTGTTTCACCCCTTCAATTTATTGCTGTGCTGTGAGAACCAGCAGAATAACTGAATACTCAGCTTTAAATGAGGCAGTGCACAATAACAGAAAAAGCATTTGGCTCAAGATCAGGTGATCTGTTTGATTCTTGGCTCTGTCCTTATCTAGCAGTTAACCTGGATAATTAAGTTCGTTTTCTCATTTGCAGAGCAGTGGGTCTGGACTGAATGGCCACTAAGGCCCTTCCATCTCTGATTTGATGACTATGGACATAATGAGAGGGGCTGACCAAAGCTCCCAGGAATAGTCTCTGCCCTTCCTTATCAATGAAAACATGTGATATGTTCCAGTTTCTTCTCTTCCCTCCTGTAATGGTGATGCAAACCATCCAGTGAGAGACGTTCCATTGTATTGCATAATAAGTACGGTGCAAAGATGCCCACAAATTGTCAAAAATTATTCTACCCCATGAGAATAAACCAAAATAATTTCTCCCCGTGAATTCAGTGGACCCATGTTGGGAGAAGAGGGACCATAAGAGTCTTCATATGTGAAATAAATGGCAATGTGGAGAACATGAGTGAAGTAATATGTAATAGAAAATCTTTTTTAAAAAAAAAAATCCCCGCTCATATGGTTTTTGCTTTGAAATGCTATTTCCTGTCTTTTAATAATTTTGGTTTGAGAGGTTGGAGCAAATAAACCAATGTGCTTTAAAACTGTGGGTCAACAAGTGCACAGTGACTTCAATGGCAATATTTTCATGTGTGCTTTTTTTTTTGTCCCTACCCAGATGGAGAGGTTGAATTTTTATTCTTCCAGAAACTTACCGTTAAAATAAAATTTCCAAACCACATGGGCTCATTTCTGATGCCCCCAAATCAACTGAACCAAAGTCACAGAGTTCTCCTTGATTTTTACTAATTAGGCTTAGAGCCAGAGGTCTGCAGTTGGATACAATTTATCTTTTATGCCCACGTTTGGAATAAAAAAGGCAATATTTTCAATTTTCTTTTGAATTTTTTTCTCCCTAACAAGAAAGCACACTGAAATTAAATAAAACTAAGTATTTTTTAATATGCTGTCACTGTATCTATACAAAAAACCTTCATCTACGGATAGGACAGGCCAGATCATTTGGGTGTTGCCCATTATATATGGCAGGCAACTGAGAAGCAGCTCCTGTGATCGGTAAGGCAAGGGTCAACCAAACTAATTCGATCACGAGAAAGAATACTTGGCAGTTAGAGGAAACCCGAGGCACCTCACAAGCAGTTGAACCTACAGTCAAGAAAGTACAGATTGTTTCAATGTCTGGAGTTCACGACCTGCTCCTCTTCAACAAGGCAATACAACAAATGATTACTGATAAACTGAAAATCAGCACTAACATGCACCATTTTATTTCCTTCACATGTTCCCAACAGGAAAGGATATAACATTTATTAAGTGCCTACAGTACGCCAAGGATATGTGGTCGTTTGATTGTAGACGGTCAATAAATATTTGCTATCTGGATAAAATTAGACATAAAGTCCAGAGTTTCTCTCTTACCATTCTCTTTTAAGCAGAGTATCAAAAATAAAATCACGAAACTCACTACAAGGTGTTAAACTTTGATTTCTGTTGTTTCTCATTTTACTAGTGTATTAACAGAGTTTTCTATAGAGGCTGGAAAGATATTAATAACCATTATAGACAGAGCTATTATTTAGTCATACTAAAATTATTTGCCTTTTCTGGAAATCTAATAATTTACAATAATGACTGCTCTTCATTTGTAGTAATTAATGGCTTTTTTCAATTTAATCAAGATTACTGCAGTCACGAGGATTTTAACAATTTTAGAACCAGTGGGTGCCTTTACTTTAGTGACTCCACTGTCTTCGTTAAAAATGAAAAAAGAAAACATGCAACAGAAAGAAACATACCAGGATGTGTATATGGATTACCTCTGAGTTGTGGAATTAAGCATGATTTTTATTTCCTTTTTAATCTTTTCTGTATTTTCAAAATTCTCTAGTATTACTTGAATGGTCATAAAAGTTATTTTTAAAAGATAATATAGAATAGCACCACGGGAACAAGGAAAATTAAGACGGAAGGCAGCCGTGAATCTCCTCTTCTCCAGAATGCAGCTGCTTACACCTCCAACTAAACTTTCTAGGCATGGGTGGGCGAGGGAACGGGGAACAGACAGAAGCAGACACCTGATAATCCCCCACCCCACCTAATGAAAAAGGACAGAGGTTAAGCCATTTGAGCTCTGCTCATCTCTTCAGGCATCTTTATACATCACTTGAAGAGACAGCATCTAGATCTTTAGGAGAATGAAGAGAAACTAACATGCCATGGAGAGAAAATCTGGAAAGCGTGAACGTCTGCTTCCCTTGTGAGAGCTTTAAATCTGCTCTAAATCTAACTTCTGAGGGTGGATCCAAGAATTTTTTGTTCCAGTTTTAACGTAACTAAAGACTAAATGTAAAAGTGGAATTGGTTCCTTTTTACAAATAGAAGAAGGGGAACAGAAATAGACTGTGAGGGCATGACTATGATTCTTACAGAATTTAATTTCATGGCCATATTCTGCAAATGCATGGAGAGTGTTAAACACACCCACCATTACTGAACATTACACATGCACCCGGACCAGCTAAATCTCTTCAGGAATTGAGGACCATGGAGCTTCATACATTTTTGAAGTCGTATTTTCCCGTATGGACAATGCTGGTTCGGAGATTTTAAATGAGCTTTCATGCAAAACTAAGCAGATCAAAATGATACTATTTCTATATGTATTTTTCCTACCTGCAGGGAAAAAAAATCATGATAATTATTTATAAAATAAATAAATAAAATAAAATAAATATAAAATATAAATTAAATAAAATAAATATAAAAATAAAACCATTAGTGGTACCATGTAAAGGAAGAAGCTGATGTATGATGTCACTGGGATCCACCCTTTGTTCTAGTAACTCCGGTTTCTCAGGTACAATGCTATAGATGCTGTAGTAAGCCTGCTGCAACTGATGCCTTTTTTAGATCTTTGAAAATCGTATGAGGGCTTGGGAATGGGGGGAATAATGAGAAAGTGATTATATAACCCAATGTAATGGAAGACAATGGGCCTGAGACTGGGCACTTGGGTCCTGGTCCCAGCCCTGTGTCTGGTTACCTGGGTTACTATAGGATGTCACCTGATTTCAAGGCCTACGTATTCTCATCTGCAAAATGAGGGTGGTTCTAGATGGCTATTGAGACTCCTTCTAATTCTAAAATTCTAGGGGTGCCTGGGTGGCTCAGTTGGCCGAGCATCTGACTCTTGATTCCAGCTCAGGTCACGATCTCAGGGTCATGGGATTGAGCCCTGAGTCGGGCTTCATGCTCAGCACGAAGTCTGCTTGAGATTCTCTCTCCCCCTCTGCCCCTCCCTCTGCTCACTCCCCCTAAATAAAAAAATAAATAAATACATAAATAAATACATAAATAAATAAAATCTTTTTAAAAAATAAGAAAAAAATAAAATTCTAATTTCTCTCCATCTGATGGCTGATTAAAACAAAGTCCAGATCGTTCATGTTCTCTTTGAAGAATTAAAGTTCTGTGAAGATTTTCAACTTCTTCCTAATCAAAAGTGCATTTAAACAGAGCATAGAAGACTGCCATCCCCCTCTGGCGGGACTCAAATATTGAGGAACGACTAGAGTCTCACGACAGCCAAAAAGATTGTATCTATTAGAAAACTGGCATGGCATAGACAAACTGTAAAATGATTAACATGTGATTATGGAAAAAGAAGGTTTAAAGGAAAGAAAGGAAACTGGAAGGAAGGAAACTGGTATATTTACTTCTTCCTAACCTCAGTTCCAAACTAAGGGGAAATTCAAACATTTTTCTTTCGATACGTCATTCTAGAATCCTTAATTATGCAGTAACATGAATTATGTATTTGAATGGCAAAAAAAAGATAATCTGATGTGTCTCCTTTCAAATCTATTAAGTTCTTATATCGGCACCACTGAAAGAGTACCAACAAATTCAGTATGTAATGAATTGAAACTGAAATCACACAAACCCTTGGGTCCTTCATCCTTAGGGGGGTGAAGGTTCCTAACTGGATCCCGGATGCTGCAATCTGTCCCTGCCCAGGTGAAATCACAGATGCAGGTGGCTTCATTACTACACACCTGTGAAGAACAAAGAACAGAGATGGCACATTTTCACTGTGCTTTTCTGAATAATGGAGATAAATGTAAAAGAGACACGGGGCAGGGCGGAAACTTTTAAAAACCTCTTTGAATTTTTTAGGTCTCCCATGGTTGACAAGGAGAGACAATGATACATTAAATTGTTGAATGGTGTTTTCTTGTTAATTAGAGAGAGAGATCCATTAAAAAAAGAAAACTTTTAATTAAATGTTAATTGTTTATGTTGAAAAAATTACTTAAGTGCACAAATGTCTGACGATGTAGTTTTTTCAGAAGTAGTTGTTTCTAAGGAACATACTTTAGAAACATGCTTAATTCAAGAAATTAATAGACACTGGGCTCCAGTGGCAAGGCCACTGATTAAAGACCAGAAGACATAAATCACCAATGCATTGTTTTACCTCACCATGTCCAATATCACTTTTGTTTGGTAGCATTGTCCCGGACAAAAGAGCACCCCGCCCACCTCCCCTTCTCTTAGTCAGCCAGGCTGAAGACCCCCTAGCATGATGTTTGTCTCCTTTTGCTTGTCCTGGAGACCAAGCAGCATGCTGGAATGGGCTTGTAGTTTATATGAAATAAACCACCATCTGCAAACCAGAGACAGAGGTGTTTAAACTCTTATCTGCCTGTGAGATACATCCAGAGACTGATCATTAGGGATAATAAATTGAATACAAGCTTATTGCTGTAAGAAGCTTTTTAATCTGAAATGTTATAATATCACGATTACGATTAACGATGCTGAATTTGACCTTTTATTTAACAGGATGAAAAAGTGGGAGGGGTAGTAGGAATGAAGGGCCTTTGTAGGCGTTAAGTTTTATGATGTTTTCAGAGCAATCACTGAAAGGTCTGTCCGGTGTTTTTATTTTAACATAGTGATTATTGCACATTGACTATGCCAAGCGCTTTATGTAAAGCATCTAATTTAATCCTCACACTAGCAGCCTGGTGGCTGAGAGAGGGTAAGTGACTTACCCAAAGTCACCAGGAGAGCAAGAAGCAGAGCCAGGACTCAAACCCATGGCTCTTTCTAGCCTCCAAATCCATGCTCTAAATCACTAAGCTATACTGGCTCCACTTATAAGCCTAGGATTCAACCAAACCCAAAACTCTAAATAGTCACTGGGCATGTCTTTCTTAGGCCTCTCTACCTTGTTCTACTCCACATCATCTGCTAGCTATATTCTGAATTAGGTTTACTTTCACTCCAGCATCCTCCTTGTACATTATCACTCTCAATTTCCCCATGTCTCTTTTTTTCCGTTTCTAAATTCTATATAAATTTTTGAAATATCTTTTTTTACTAAGCCAATTTAAATAATTATTAAAATTTGTTTCTAGATATTAAGCCTAGGATTGCCAGGAAGCGTCTGCCCAACCACTTCATAGAATTACAAATGTAATTCATTCAACTAGAAATGTAGTTCATAGAATTACAATTACATGCAGGTGTGAGTAGAGAAAGCATCTTCTCTTCAGCTGGCAATGGTCTGAGCATAACCATATGACTTGAGACATGTGAATTCTATCAGTGATCCAACCCCTAGTCTATGTGATCTGGCACATACAGATGCTCAGTATACATGCTGAGTGGCTAAAAGGGAATTACTGAGAGGACTAAAGTTATTCTGAATGGTACAAAGTAATGCATAGGGGGGTCTATAACTCTTTTAGGAACCGTATTTTCTTCCAACTCTTTAGATGTCAAGCTATAGACAACGTGGCGGATACAATAGCCAGTGATAAAAGAAACAACAAAATAAAACCATATCAATACATATGGGTACTATCCTTAGCAGATAAGGATACTAAGGAAATCATCATAGTCAGGGCATAAATACTGGCAACACTCACAAAAGGAAAATGGCTGGCATGAAAGTCTGACCACTGTGAACTTTGAGGATGCCAGACAATAAAGGTTTGAACCGGAACACAGACGCTTACTTACCCCATGGCCTGAACAGACTTTACCCTTGGAATCAAGTGGGCAGCTACTCATATTCAGGGCCTGAATCTGTAGGCACTTCCGATCTAAACACATCATGGATGGACCACACGGCGTTCCATCTTCTACATAGCCCACATCTGTATCGTCATCTAAAATCACATGAGCACCACTGAACGGAGAAAGATATTCATACAACCATTAGCACCACAGTTAGGAAGAAAAGTCAACACGAATGAGGCTTGCTCTTCATGAAACTGAAGAGGCTGCCAGCGGACATGGATGGCTCCTAGCATTTCTCCACTTCTACCTTCCTTTCCTTTTCCCCCACTTTCCCAAAATAAAAGAGCACATTGACAGGAAATACCTTTCATTGTCATTATTATATTGTATGCCATCAAGAAAAAATGTCATTTATTCCAGGAAGGGTCTTATTGTCTAAGACCAGTTAGAAATGTCTTCAGGAACAATTTAAAAGAAAAACACAGGGGATCCTGGGTGGCTCAGCTGGTTAAGTGTCTGACTCTTGGTTTCGGCTCAGGTCATGATCTCATGGGTCGTGAGACTGAGCCCGGCATCAACTGGCTCCGTGCTTAGCAGGGAATCTGCTTGAAGATTCTCTCCCTCTGCCCCTCCCCCAATGTGCATGCTCTCTATCTTTCAAACAAATAAATGTCTTTTTAAAAAAATAAAAGAAAAATACAGCAATCATTTGACCAAGAGAACATTATTCAACTTCTTTACCCAATAAATTTCCTAAATTTTGTTCAAAAAATTTTTGCATTTTTCCAAATCTCATATTCACTCACATAGGATGAAGGTCTGCTAATCTAAGGATACTACAGATAAAAGTTTGCAGATGCTAATGGCAATTCTGTAAAAGAATTCCAGAAGTGTTTCGGGCAACAACAGTACCATTTGAATGAAAGCATAGCATCTCAGAATTATGACTACTTTGAAAGGAACAATACTTATTTGGAATATAACATGACTCCCTAGATTAAAAAATAAGCCTCATAATCTCTGTGCCTTGTACTCACAGATAATTGGACACCAAATGCTTGCCTACAGTATAAATAATATTTAATAAATACGATCTGTATGTGATTGACTATTAAACCATCTTCTAAGCCAGAAATATGTTACACAAAGTAAAGCTTAAACTTTTTTTTGTCATAAAAAATAAAACACATAGTGTTCAAATAGTGACCTATTCCAATGCCCAAAGCTTTAATCATGGGTCAAAATGGATACTGTGAGTCTACTCAATGATCATCATTACAAAGAATGTCCATTACTAATAAGTGGCCTGATTTTTGAGCAAATGTAATTTGCAAATAAATATACAACTTTGTTTTTTTTAAATAACTCTAAACATGAAAGGAGATCATAAAATCAAAGTCAACATTCCTCTTGTGAGAAATAGAAAAATTTCGCTTGATTTTTCTGAATTTGTAGTTCTCGTGATTCATTAGGTTTTCAAACATTTAATATATTACCTGCAGTCAATCACTCGGCCTTGATGATAGAAGGAAGTTGGGATGATCTCACCCTGGAGTTGACCAATACGTGGAGCTCGAGTAAGATTGGTACAGAGTAAAAACCCACAGAACACATCACTGAGCATGTTAAATAAAAACAGAAACAGAACAGGACAGGAGGAATCAAGCTCAAAATAATCAATTTCAGTCCACATATATTCAAAAATTGAAAATATTTTCTCTCCTTCTAAATAAAAACGTGTGTTCAGACATTGTTGGTTGGCTATGACCCCCATCCTTCCTTGCTAACAGGATCACAGTTTTGTCTGGGTAGCAACATACCCAGCCCCGAGGGATCGATCATGACTGGTCGAAGCCAGTCATGGCACCCCCGGACCCCTATACCCACTTTCCTAGCCGTCCCACTGTCCTGCCCTACTAGAGCTCAAAGTGGCCGCTGGATGTTGAGATGTGAGGAAAAGCCAGCTAGGAAGTTGCTGGGGAGAATGTTGCTTTCTGGACAAGAGGTTAGAGGCTGACGGAGAGAAAATCTTTTGTTCCGACTCCCACACTGCCTGCCTTTGCATGTGCGGCCTTGGCATCCACCTTGCCATAGCGAGCTCCCCAGCAGAAGGATATACACTCATCATGCTAAGCATTCCAGAGCACAGGGGAGAAATCATCTGGGTCCTTAGTGACACTGTTAAATGACTCAGCCCCCATGAAAGCAGCTATCTCCAGCCTCTCTGTTAAGTAAACAACGAGCTCCCCCTTAAAAAAGGTCAAGGAATTGAAATGGCACAACCAAAATTAGAGAGAGAGAGAGAGAAATCCATGTCCAATAAATGCATGAAAATGTACTAAGTTCCACTGGTAATCAAGGAAATGCAAATTAAAACCACAATAATATAGCAGTTTATACCCACCAGAATGGAGAAAAGTAAAAAGTCTGATAATACCAAGTGCTGATTCAGTATGTGATTCCACAAAATTCTCATATGCATATTATTGATGGTTGGGTTTGCTAGCACACCCATTTTAGAAAATCATGACATCATCTGGTGGCACCGAAAATACACATACCCTCTGACCTAGCAATTTTTCTTCTGGGTATAGGACTTAGAAGAGTGTCCACGAATGTGCACTAAGTTACATGTACAAGAATACCCACGGCAGCGTCGTTCCTAACAGCCAACACACGGAAACAACCTAAATGACCATTAACGCAGAGTGGAGAGCTACATCATGGTATGTGAGCATGAATACAAATGATAGTAAAACCAATGAACAATAAATATGAAGAGTGACACACATCATGCAAGATGCTTAAAATGCTGAACTTAAGAGGCAAAATACAAAATAATACATGAAGTATGATTCCCAAATGCTATACCAAACTTTTAGGCAAAATGTATTGTTTAGGGAGGAAAACCGAGGCAGCCAAACTCTAAAAGGCAAGAAAGTAATTGTCACAAAAGTCAGGATGATCGTACCTCCAGGAGCAAGATGAGAGCACCTTGTGGGGAAGGAGACATTTTCTGGGATGCTGCGAGTTCTATTTCTTGATTCAGGTAGGGGGTGACATAGGAGGTCATGTAATAATTATTTGGCAAACTGTATATTTGTGTATTATTCACGTTTCTGCTTATATGTTGCATCTCCCAATTTTTGAACATTTCAGAAAACACGCATTAATTTTCTTTAACTCAGTGGTGGTTGGATATTCTGTTACTAGATAGTCAAAAGCTATCTTTTATACAATGATCCAATCCAATGCCTCCCAAACTTTTTGAAGGGACAAAGACACAGAGAAATGATCAGGTCTGTCTAGGACATTAAGCTAATGAATGAAGCTAATGAAATCCAGGTGTCCAACCACATGGATTTTTAATATTTTAGGCCCCACTTCCTCCTGGTCTCTGTTACCTCAGAAAGAGGATCAATATTTTGGAACATCTGTGCCTCACTCGTGAGACATGAGGTGGGAAGTTCTGTTCTATTATTTTGGTTTAATTTTAAAGAAACTATGGTCAAAGATTTGTTGCCTCGTCAGCCTCAGCCACCATCAAAGGCTGCATGGAATAGCAAAGTTTCATGAAACACAACAGGGAGATCATTAACTAGAAAAATGAAACTTCTTTAAATCCTTGCTCTGCTTCAGAATTGTGAGAATCCTCATTGTTATGGAAGGGTAATGAAGGAAATTTGGCCCATAACTTGATGGTCTCATAGATCCATGTCATTGAGTTAACCTTAATAAACTATTAAATCACAATTTTAATGTTCCTCGACTAATCCAGGGAAAATATTACCAACGTACTCTGAAAATATGTCATTTCCTGAGTAAAGATGCCTCAGGAATGCACTAACTAGATGCTTTATAGAAGGGGAAAAAAATCTGATATGGACATTAGATGTTTAATTAAATCAAATGGTATTGCACTCACGGAAAAATCAAAAATATATATTACTTCATTTTGAATTGTCCCCCAAATATATACAGTCTACATATTTTGCTTGTAGAGTTCTGTGTATAGTAGGACATTCATAGGCCATATGTTCCAGCAAAATTAGAAAATTAAGACCTAATAGCACTTTATAATACCTTAGCAACGTGTCTTTTCAAAATAAGCATCAAATAAAATAAAACATATGAGACATGTTCTGAAGTTTACAGAAATGTTGTGAGTCTATGCCACAGTTAACAGCTTGGTCCACAGCAATTTGCTTCTAGATATACTAACGTATTTTTTGAAATACATACTGTAAAATTTTAAATAGTTGAGTATTTATTAAAAATCAGTAACATTTATTTCGTGCTCAATTTACATTTGAATCAGGGCTTCCAAATCACTCATCGTGCCCCCCAAAGCTGACCACTCACTGTTTGCTGCACTGGATCCACCGGTCTCCGTCCCTCCCGCAGTTTCCCTTCTCGGTGCCTTCTGTGTTTAGCTTTTCGTAACAGAACTTGTCAGACCCGGAAGCCTCTTTTGGAGAAGAGCACAGGAAGACAATGTGTTTTAGTTGTCTTTGTTATGCACAACCAGCAGCACCAATGGTAAATGTTTAACAACTGGTTCTCCAGAAAAAGAAAAAAAGAAAAAAATCCCCACTCCTAGCATTTGCCAATTTCCATGGTGTAAATACCATCGTGTCAATTTCCATGGTGTAACACATGGCTAATTTCAAGCTATCAATGTGATGGCAACAGGCTTCTGAAATTCCTCAAAACCTCACACTTGGCTCTTGCAAGCTACTCCAAGACAGCTCCCACAGGCTGCTGTTTTTAACTTGAGAAACAAACTGATTTCAATTCTTGTTGGTGGGTTTGAGGGAGGAAGGGAGGAAGGGTCATCAGCAGGAATTAGGGAAGTGGCGCTTAGAAAACGAAGAAAGATTCTTAGGCCTGTTTTACACAAGTATTAAAAGATACTATAAAGTCTTAGACAATTAAGATTTTAGGTCGACACTTGGGTTTTGGTATTTAAACCTTTTAAAAGACAAATATGCCTCTATTATCTCTCCTCTTTCAAAACTGAAGCACTGACAGTAAATCTTTCAGTTACATGATATTTGCCAAACACTGAAATCACTCCTGCAGGCGCTCTGTTATCTCGTGTGCTTTTCTTTTCTCCGGTGACCCAGTCTCAGCCAGCAAGACAGACCCGTTTCTCTCTGCTGTGGTCTGGGCCCCATGAACTGAAGTTTACAGGACAGGCACCATAAACGTCAGGAAGAGAGTAAGTGCATTGGGGTGCCTGGGTGGCTCAGTCAGTTAAGCATCTGCCTTCAGCTCAGGTCATGATCCCGGGGTCCTGGGATTGAGCCCCTTGTCATCAAGGCTCCCTGCTCAGCAGGGAGTCTGCTTCTCCCTTCCCCTCACCCCTGCTCATGCTCATTTGCTCTCTCTCTCTCAAATAAATTTTTTAAAAAATCTTAAAATCTTTAAAAAAAAAAACATTTAGGGACTGTACTGAGAGCCAGGACCATGTACCCAAATCTCTGGGTCTGCACCTCAGGAAGGACCTGCATTTCTTCCTTTCAAATTGAGATGATAAAACTACAGAATTTTTAAAAGTAAGTCTGGTACTTCCCTGAGGTAAAGGAACAAAAGGCTAACCTGAGGGATAGTGGTTAAACCCAAGGTACAGAATGAGAGTGATTCACACAAGTGGCTAGATAATAATGTGACAGCCACACTGAACCCAATCTTTGCAGGTGCATGTGACATCCCCTCTCTGACAGCCCCATCATTGTGTGACACGGCTTGGTTCTGATGACAAGTCCCCAGTTTCAACAGCTCTTTTCTGTGGTTTTTGTGACTGAGATTCACAGTTCTCTTTATTCTCACCCTTTTCTGGATTTTTTTAAAAACCATCACTTCAAGGGCGTCTGGGTGATGCAGTCAGTTAAGCATCCACCTCTTGGTTTCGGCTCAAGTTGTGATCTCGGGGTTGTGGGATTGAGTCCCACATGGGGCTCCCTGCTCAGCATGGAGTCTGCTTGAGACCCTGTCTCCCTCTCTCTCTGCCCCTCCCCGCTTTCTCGCTCTCTAAAATAAATAAATAAATCTTAAAAAAATACAATAAAATAAAAACATCACTCCAAGCTATCCATGTCTTCAGCGACACTGGCAGAGCAGGATAATACCCAGAGAAACCGTGTGCAATCACCAAGCAGGAAAACGCGACTTACTTGTCCCCCACACGTGCTGACATTGGTTGTCCCGGGTCTTGCACTCCCCATTGTAACAGCGGCCCTGGGGACAGGGACACACGTTAGGAGGCCCACGCAGCCAGTTCCCTTGTCCCCAGATCTGCACTGCAAGGTCTCCTTTTGTTGTTATTTGGATAAGTTGATTTGTGTTTTTACTCCATACCCCAATATTTCCACAGTGAAAATAAAAATCACAAACATCTTAAGGGAAGCACAACAGACAGTTAAATTCTAAAACTCAGAACAGACCTCAGAGTACAGCTCTTTAAGTCAAAACTAATCCTCTGAAATTTTAAATTTTATGGAAAACAAACGTTGGTACACTTCCTTGGGCGATTCCAAAATGATTTTTAGCTTCTTTGGGGTATGAATGTTACATTATAACATGGCTTCAGAAAAGACAAAACCCACATCATCACATACGATAGCACATTATAACAGTCATATTTTCCCATTAGAGGCTGATGTTATTGAAAGATGGTCACAACTCAATAAATTAGATTCCTAATTCTTTAGTCATTATATTTTTTCTTTGCCCTCAATCTGGACAATTTGTCACCAGAGTTAAATATCATACTAGATTTAGTATTTAATATGCCATGAAGCAACACGGAATTAGAAGCCCATTGCAATAATGTATGGTTCTTTGAGTTGCGATTTCCCTTTGAAGATATATTCATCGGAAAGGAAAAAAAAAAAAGAAACCTCACAAACTAGTCCTTTTAAAATTACATTGAAAACTTATAGCCCAGCATACCTGATTTTGATTGCATGCATATCCATCTTGTTTATGAAGGTTTGGTGGGCACTGAAAAATACAATGTTTTTCATTAATGTTCAACATAAGTACCTTCACCTTATGTGTATAACATATAAATATGCAAAAAAAAAAAAAAGCAAGCATGGTGAATATATAATTGGGAATGTCTAGAAAAACATGAGTAACCCCTTAAGTAGGTTATCCAAACTACTTCTTCTATTATTGGTAAAAATAATAAATTCATCCATGCAGTGAGTACTTTTTACTTCTCTGTTTTCCATGAGGTGGACTAAAGTAGGAACTTACATTCACTTGCTTACAGAGTCAAAAGTAGAAGGAATTAAAACGGACAACGAAGGGCATGAATCAGCTTGTTATGTAGGAGTGGACACATTTGGGAACTAACTCACAGGACCTTTCTCAGCCCTGGGAAGTGTCAAATCTACATTCGACACCCCTGACGCTCACCTCTAGGCCACATTATTGAAAAAGAAGAAATAGTCTCTCAACTCAATGTGAGTGCTGCATCTCCATTATGTCTCTGACCTCTCCAACTACAGCCGTGCTACTAGAACAATTGTGATGGGATGGTTATTTCTTTTTCCAGGTCTGTTTATCAAGTCATTGTTTAAAAGTACACTTCATTTCCCCAAAAAGTTACTCTGAATGAACTAAAACTTTTACTCTCTATGCATTTTATTTGCCACATTTGAGAGAGCTGAAAACGGTTCAAGTCAAAGGCTCTAGTACAGTGTTCAAAGCAAATATGAGAAGAAAAAGCAATATACAGGGAAAGCAAGTGAGTAAGAAACGGTCTTCGCCTTCTCAGTAAAGGACTGTTCCGCTTTTCCCATTGGTCAGGTCCCAAACCATGAAGTTATCCTCTGTCTCTCCTCTCACACCCTCCTTCCAGTCTGTCAACCAATCCTACTAGGCCTACCTTCAAACTAGAATCACAATCTGACCACTTTTCTCCATCTCCACTGCCAACCCCCAGTCCAATCCGCCATCATCCCTCACCTGAATTATGCAGCAGCCTCCAACTGATTGCCCTGCTTCCATCCCTATTCAGCTACTGGAGTGTCCTTCTAAACACATAAATCACATCATGTTGCTCCTCTGCTCAATGGCTTCCCAACATACTCAATGGACATCAAAGTTCAACACAATCCGCACTTTGCCGTCCCCCCAACTCCATCCTCTCTCTGATCTCATCCCTGCTCTGCCATGCCTGAGCTGACTCTCTGCCAACATGCCAGGCATGCTTCCCACCCCATGGCTTTGCCCTTGCCCTTCCTTCGATCTTCCCCCAGGTTTCTGCACGGTTTGCTCTCAAAAACTGTAAGACCTCCCATGTTGGCATTCTCCGTTCCCCATTTGCTGGTGTTTTCCTTCCCCGTAGAACTTATCACCTCATATTCATATACGTTACTTATTTGTTTGTCTATTGTCCCCATCCCACACAGGCAGGGGTTGTATGCGTGGTTTCCTGCTGCCACCCTCGCAGCTGGAACAAAACCGGGCTCAATTATTATTGAGTAAGTGCTCAATTACTATTGGCTAACTGGATAAATAAATGAATGACCCATGCAGACACAATTAAGTGACTCTGTTCTGGGGCGCCTGGGTGGCTCAGTTGGTTAAGCATCTGCCTTCGGCTCAGGTCATGATCTCAGGGTCCTGGGATGGAGCCGCCGCATCAGGCTCCCTGCTCAGCAGGAAGTCTGCTTCTCCTTCTCCCTCTGACCCTCCCCCGCCTCACTTGTGCTCTCTCTCAAATAAATAAATAAAATCTTTTTTTAAAAAGTTACTCTGTTCTGCACATATCAAGCTGTTTATCAAGTTCACTACAGAAAGGTAATAGAAGTAATTTAGAATTCGCAATTGCTAAGAAGCACTAACTTAAAAGGAACACTTTGAGGGCGCCTGGGTGGCTGAGTCGTTAAGCGTCTGCCTCCGGCTCAGGTCATGGTCCCAGGGGCCTGGGATCGAGCCCCGCATCGGGCTCCCTGCTCAGCAGGAAGCCTGCTTCTCCCTCTCCCACTGCCCCTGCTTGTGTTCCCTCTCTGGCTGTCTTTCTCTCTGTCAAATAAATAAAATCTTAAAAAAAATAAAAAATAAAAAATAAAAGGAACACTTTGAGATAAAATGCTTTGGTTCTACATCTTTCTAAAGAATAACTAACTTTCATATAAGCCTTCATTCACTATAGCTTTTCAATCAATCTGATGGTGACTACTCAAAGGACATAAATTATCAGCACCAAAGCCTGGCCTACTTGGGCCAGTAGCATAGAAACAGATCCTCGTGGGGTCCTTCATCCACCCAAATCCACTCCAGATGCAATCAGTATCTTATTAATCAACTAATAGTAATTATTCACTTGCTCCGAGATGAATACAATCACATCGAACAAAAATGCAAAAGAAATGTTGCTACTAGAATAGGTATATCAGGGTCTAAGATTAATTTATCACAGTTGACTTTTGCGATGTTTCAATAAAAAAATTTTTTGTAGAACTCTTTACTAATTAAAAAAAAAAAAAAAGGCCTGATTATAAACTGTTACAGCTACATGCAAGATTTCTAATCAATTTATTTTTAGTTTAGGCTAATAAAAGCAAGTTGCTTATCACTGAAATGCTTCACACGGGGAATTATGGAATGTCTTACATTCTCTGGGGACATTTAAAACAGAAGAACCATAGTGCTCGCTTCGGCAGCACATATACTGAAACAGAAGAACCATAAATCTGTGTGCTTTATTCTACCTGTGAGTAGAGCTCTAGATTCGGTCTCTAAATGCCCTCCCAGCCCCCAGTTTCAGGCTGTGCAGGAAAGTTCACAGGAGGCGGCCCTCAACAGTGCAGTAGCATTTAAACGTGCTTATTTTTAATTGTGTTATACCACCCATATAGATGGCGTCTTTTATAGCGCCAACAAGATACATTTCCCACATTTTTCAAAAATACCTTTATGATATCATCCAGTATCGTTTGCCAAGGATTTCTCTCAGTTGCACAAGTATTGTTTATTCTGTAATAAACTGTGAATTTAAAAAGTAGCTCAAAGGCATCAGTAAAGGCTAAGATCAAAATTAAGCAAAGACTGAGATACGAGGCATAAAGTCATAATGTTGCCAATGATGCTGATTCTCAGAGACGCAGAGATTCTCTGAGATCCCCTTTTTCCTAATCATAATTAGTATCAATTAAATTCAAGGCTCACTGCCTGTTACAAAGCAGAAGAATTCTGGGGGATCCTAACTCCCTCTACTCCAATTATCTATTTCAGGCACATTCTGGTCATATAAGGAAATTATTGCTAAAAGAACATGCTATTCTAATATGCCACTTAGAAATTAATTCAACAGCGCAATTTTCACCTTACATACATACATGAGGCAAAAGGAACGTTTTAGGGCACCTGGGTGGTTCAGTCAGTTAAGCGTCCGACTCTTGATTTTGGCTCAGGTCATGGTCTCAGGACCCTGAGATCGAGCCCCGCATCGGGCTCCATGCTCAGTGCAGAGTCTGCTTGTCCCTTTCCCTCGCCCCCGCCCCCCTGCTTGCTCTTGCTCACTCCCACTCCCTCTCTCTCAAATAAATAAATAAAATCTTAAAAAAAGAATGTTTTAAAAATTTAGACACTAGAATATTAAGTTGAACATAGAGCCCTCAGTATAAAAGCCTTATTTCCAGTAAATTCTATGGCAATTCAGGAATTAAAGGCTGAAATGAAAATACTATACTTCGAAAAGAGCTGAAACACAGAACCAAAACCATATATGATGGGTATAAGAATAGTAGTATTCTACAAAACTAAAAATATAACTCAGTGAAACAGTACACCAGGATTGTCACAAAACATAAAACTTGGCATAAAACACAAAACCCACAATTCTAACACTCCTTTTACTATATTCTAGGAAAATTGCAAAGAAACCCATTTACATATATAAATAGAAGAAACAGATATGCATAAAAATCAATAAAGAATAGCCTGAACATATTTCACTGTATCACATCCTTAAAAGGGTCCCTTTGAATTGCATCTCAGATAATATACATCAAGAGCTTCCAAAAAGGTTAGTTAGAAACCTTTGTGTCCCTCCCCTCTTGTTTTTTCCCAGTGAAGGGAATTCAGCGTACCTCCAGCTATTCTGCTCCCACACTCCATTCCCCCTGAGGCAGGTAGAGTGACCGAATGACTGACAAACCTGGGAAGACTTACTGGCCCTTTGGCTCGGTTCTGCCATTCTTCTCTTGCCTACTCACATAAATCATACTACTCTCGCTGCTCCTCCAACACATACAAGACAACGGCCCATCTCTGCAAGGAGAAGTCGCTCCAGACCCACTTTGTCAATAACCTGTTCCTACAGCCTGAATCTAGGATCTATAAAGAGCTCATTTAGTTCTCACACTAAGTTATGGCTTCCAACTTGGCCATATTCAATATGAAAAATAGTATTTTGACCGCCAACTGTATTCTATTTATGGGGAGTCCCTTAGAAACCATAATACCTGGCAACAGATAACTCCATTATTTCTGGGCAATTTATCCTAAGGAGCGAATCCTGAATGAGAAATACTCTTAAAGATGCATAAAGAAAAGATGTTCACTGCCATATTAATTACAATAATGAAAAACCGCCAACAACCTAAATATCCACCACTGGATAACAAGTCACAAGTCAACTGATGAATCCACACGACGGACTCTCATGCAATTGTAAAAAGGGTATTTATAAAAACTGAGTAATAGTACAGGAACCTGTTTTTGAAGTCATGTCAGAGAAAAAATAAAAGTAGAATGAAATCCAAAATTCTTACCTATTCCCTAACTGCCTTGATTCCTGACTTCCTCTTGATTTTTTCCCACTACTCTCCAGTAATCCCCGCTTTCATTCCATTTCTTGAAGAAGCCAAGCTTCCTAACTCGCTGTTTTCTGACTAGCTCCTTCTGTGCTTTTCTACTTAAATGCAAACTCCTCCAGGAAAATACACCTGAGCACCCCACCTAAAGCCCCCCACCCCATATCCCACATCACCTTACATTACACTTAGCACTTAGCACCACCGGATGTTTTTGTTGACTTATTTCTCCACCTGCAGAATGTAAGTTCCATAAGTGCAAGGACTTGCCTATCTCGTTCCCTACCATATCCCAATATTTATAGCAGTGCTTGGCACCCAGCAGGTGCTCAGCAAATGCCCATTTGAAAGAAAAATGAAGACTTAAAATAATGTGATACAAATTTTTAAAACATAAAAATTGTATAAAAAAGGAATCCTAGTAGGCAGCATTAATTATGTTATAGTAATTTTTAATGTGAAGAAGACCACACCAAAGCATATGGGGCATGATGCTAGGACAATGTAAGTGGGGGAGAGTTGGAGACAGAACCGAGAGAGGTGGACACCTGCTCCCGATCCCTCTTCAATCAGAGCGATGTTCCTTGTTCTCTGCTATGGTGGGCATCCTACCAATTTTTTCTTAGAAGAAAGGGCTTGGTGGCTTAAAAATGTTTGAAAACAGTACATTAATTCTTCATCAGTGTGAATATACTATTTTAGATGTGGGGACAGAAAGAAAAATCAATTTGCTGGGTAGAAACCATATAAAGGGAACTAATTAGGAAGGGGAAATTTGGAAGAAAAAAGAGATCTAGGTCCAGGAAACACAATAAATGTTCCTAAAATAAAGGCATAGTGGAGATCTAGAAATCACTGGAAAACAAAGTAAAACAAAACAAAAAACAAAGAAACCAAATCATATTCACACATGTAGCCCAATTGAAAGCTTTCCAATGTGTACAATATTTGCAAATAAAATGTATTATTTAAAAACTCAGTTTGTCATACCTGGCCAGAGTCTCCAGTACAATATTCAGTAATATCACACGCATTCACAGCATCCCGACATTCATACCCTCGTGGCTGAAACTGCAAATCAAAATTCAATATTAGGAGCTAGTGTTAATTAGTATTTCAAATAGCTAGCATTGTTATATTCACCAATAATTCAGGCACTCTCTCATAACCATTACCAAACTCTTTTTATGAATTAGCAAGATAGTTGCAGAATAGAGACAAGGCCCAGATACCACTCTCTGTAGTAAATATGAATCATTAACCAAGGCATTAAATGTTCAGATTTCAAAACCCACGGTTTCAGAGTTATTACTTTTGGAAAACAAGGTAATGGCAATTATGTAAAGAAGATAGAGTAGTATGGTTTAAAACAAAAGAGCAAATCACTAAAATATAAACATTTAAGATCTCTCTGAAGATTGAATATACACACCCAACCTTCACTAATTGAACCTATTAGCTTGGATCTTAATCTTGCTTTAGCTAAATATATACAATCAAATTTCAGTGAATTCATATGAACTCCTTTCAGTGACACCAATCACACTGAGGGAGTGGGTAAAAGATGAAGGAAAAAGACCACTGATGTCAAGCAATTTATAATCTGGTGGGGAACATAAGGCAACTAAGCTAGAATTTCTTAAAATACCATAATGCTTAATACCTCTTTGTACTGAATAAAATAATAAAATCATGTAACCTTATGGTTATAAGGAATATTAGAGGTTTAGTAAATGAGAAAAAGGAAGATTTAAAAAATGACTTTTCAAAAATTGACTGGAGATTCTACAGAGGGAAATGAACTGTGTCCATACACACATAAGCTGTATATATACACATATAAATATACACACATAGATTACTCTTTATCCAGCTTTCTTGCCTCTATAGGGGATTTTAAACCCAAGCATAAAAAATGTGAGCACTAGGTTTTAGGTTCATGGTCCAAAATAAATGTACATATACATAGTAATAAAATTAAAGAAAAATATTATAAGTAGGTCATATTATTAAAAAGACCACCGAAATTGTCCCTCTTCTATTCAACCATTTAATGGGGTTCTCATCTGCATTAGCAGGACAACTCTCAATGTTTATTTTGGAAGGAGTACACGTATATTTTCTTAAGGAGGCATTGAAAGATAGGATAGTTGATAGTGCATCATAGTAAAGGTAAATGCTTTGACCCACAGAATTTAGGTAGCTTTGTTGATTCTACAAAATTGCGAGGCACATGGTCAATCAACAAATGTGTGGCAAGCTCTACAAATACTCCGTGTACGCATTGAGAGATGTAGCTAACATGTCGATGAAAAGGAAGGCGAAAGTGTCAGTTGACTCACGAGACATGAGGTATTGTTACAGCACGGCCCATCGCTGCAGTGGGCCCCGTTGGAGAGAGAGCATTTCTTACAGCACAATCCGTAGCATTCCTAGAGGAAACACTTCACGTGAGTAAGTGAGAAAGCTTATAGGCTGGTCATTCAACCCTCTCTCCACATGTGACTTATAATCCACACGAGGAGACTTATACAATAACAAGCAAATATTTCAGTAAATAATCACTTTAAACAATGATAAAATTCCTTCCTGCCATATTTTCCAGCAAAGTATGATCTTCTGTGAGAGGGCTTCTCTACCAAAAAGTAAGCTTATTTCTTAGCAAGCTGCTCACCTTCAGTTAGCTCCAATACATTCTTAAGACTCTATCTAGTTTTGGACTTTTAAAAATATTTTATTTTTAAGTAATCTCTACACCCAACATGGGGCTTGAACTCACAATCCCAAGATCAAGAGTCACGTGCTCTACTGACCGAGCCAGGCAGGGGCCCCAAGACTCTATCTAGTTTTATAAAGACAAAAATAATACATACCATGGAAAGACTATTTCATGATTTGGTAAAATTTGAATGGGATGAATATGAGCTATGAATTTTTAAGAGGTAGGAGATTTGATTAGAAGAATCCATTAGGGTTTTTTCAAACAAGGCCATAAAGACATGATTAATTCTAACATGTCTGAGCTGAGATTAAGCATTGATGAGAGAGATGAGAAAAAAAGGCAGTAAGACCACAGAGAAGGACCCTGTAGGCTTCTCACTATTCTTGTTTGCTCTGGGGAGGAGCCGTGTTGAAGGTAGGAAAGATCTCTTATACCTACCACGTGTAAACCACAGTCACATTCCTCTCCAGCCTCCACATATCCATTTCCACATTCTGTGGGCTCAAATAGCTAAAAGAGATTAGGAAGAGAAAGGAAAAACGTTTTAATTTATCACAGAAAATCAACACACCAATAGGGCCACATACATGGTCCTATAATCCGCTACCATGTGAAATTCTTCTGTGATCTGTTGTTAATGGCATCTTACAAATGATGTCTTTGTGGGTAACACTGTTCACTTATTAATAACACTTCTAAAAACCATATTCTAAATGGGGTACTATTTCTTGGAGTATTCTCTGGAGGTGGGCTCCAGAGATGACCTCTACCATTAGAATTACTTATTAATGGAAATAAGCTGTCAAAAGGAATAGATTATTTATCATATTTGCTAATGGAGCTAAAATGCAATGCTAAGACTCACAGATATCTAATTTACTGACTTATCTCCAGGCAGCTGAGAAAACACAAAAACTGTCAAAAAGATAAAAATGTTTCAGTCACAGCCAAATGTAACAAATACAATCAAGGAAATGCAAATAAGTGTAGAAAAGTTCCTGCTGGAAATCCATGCCCATCATTCGCATTGAAAAGAAATCTGCACTGTCTAAAGCATATTAAATAAACGTGCAGACATATGCACGGATGTATAGAAATCTCTCAGTCATTCCTGGAGCAATGGAAGAGTCAGATTTCTAGAATAATCCACTCTACTAGTGCTATGAACTTGCTTGCCAGACAAACTATATTGCAACCAATTGTGGAGGCAGTTGAGTGTTTATGAGAAATATTTCTATTTCCCTTAGCTGGGGCAAGATCTCCCTATGCATGCCCATCATTCTTGGATGAAGACTGGAACAGCACATTCCAACCCAAATGCTCAGAGACAGGAATATGAGAGGGTAAGAGAGACTCCTCCTCCAGCGACCCCAAGGAAGGGTTGCCTTCCACCGAGTCCATCTGAGAAAGACCCGATTCTCCTTCCACTTCCAGTAAGGAAAAACTCTTATTCAAAGCAAGAAAGTTTTCCAGCATATTTGGGTGAGACTCCACCATAGCAAAGTCCAATAAGTGAAATCAACAGTCCTGATCTCTGTGGTATTTTATCAGCAGGCAGGAGAAAATGGAAATGGGAAGCTCAGACTGGAACATGGCTAGCACTTTCCTATCAGGCCTCACATGGAACCAGCTGCTAGATCTCACTCTTAGGAGCCTTCTTCCATCCAGCGACAGGTGGAAAACATAGCAGGTGGGAAGGGTCCCACAGCGCAGAAAAGAGGCATGCAGATAATGTGGAATATACCATGTAAACTACACATGCATACATTCATTGACTAAAAGCACTTGGGAAAAAAAAAGTCAATTCTTTGATACATACATACAAACTATTCCACTAGAATCCATAGAGGCTTTTAAAGAAAAATCATTCTGCCATGTAGGTTAAAAAAAATCCATATTTACTAACTTTTAAAATTGAAGATATATCGTTATATTTATTTAGTTTCCAAGTTATCAGAATAATTTTCTTCCTACTCACAGGCAATTTCAGAAATCTAATGATGGATCCTTCCATACACACTAGAAACCTTAGGGCTCAGTGTTGTGCTCTCAGGCACAATGCTTCTAATTGGCTGGTGAGATGCAAGGCAGGTGAAATTAGTCATGTATACTCCAATTCATAAATGTCAGCAGCTTATGCCAATCATTACTACTCATTTCCCCCACTTTGAACACTTCGAAGTTTTCAGCTTCCTGTTGCACTGAGATCAATGTCATGAAAGGCAGGCGGCTGGATTTAATGGTGCAAGGTCACTTTAAAATTCCCGTTTCTTTTTCTGCAGACTCACTGAGATTTTATACAGATGTCAGGCATCCAACGACCATCCCCTGACTACAGGGGTATCACTTACTTATGAGGCTAGGAGTAAATTATTCTGTCAGTTACCCACATTAGTCACTGATTTTTTTTCTGAAGGTTAACATGATTTCAATGCTCTCTCAATTCATAGAGCATTAAACATTTTGTACAGCAAATGGACTATATTTGACTTATGAAGTAGTATTTTCAAAAGAAATATGAGATGTGCAATGTTAGAGTTTCTATACCATCTGCTAATTAGCAGCAATCCTGTCTTTTTGTCTGTTGACGATTCATTTCCAAATACGCTACTAGAGGTCCACAGTCCCTTACGCAAAAGCTTTGTAGCCAGTGAGTTTGAAAATTCTGGCTTTGCTAGATTTTAGAAAAGTATGATACATTTACCATGTTCTAGGTAATAGCCCTAAGGGGCCTGGTGCACACCCTATAATCAAAAACATTTCTATTTCTGCAGTAATACTTATGAATATTTACACTATGAGGGGTAATAAAGGTTTTCAGTCCAAGATAAGTTTTACTGCCTGACGTGTTTTCTGCAAACTCATAAAAAAGACTTCCAATTTTCAGAGCTTTTTGAGTTAAGGAATTATGGATAAGGATTGTGACAATGTATATATGAATCCTGATGAAATGCCAGTCGACACCATGGACCTTCCCACATAAAGAGACTATATAATAAATAATAAATACATAAATGTATTTATGAGATCCATAAATACTTTGGGCTATTTTTGGGCTAGCTGACATTAGTAATGCTTCCTGTCTAGGAGAATAGACCACTTAAAAAGAAAAAAAAAAACCAGGAAACTAGTTATACTCTTAGAGAGAATATCAATGGAAAATGGATTTTTCTCAGAGGAACAGGTTAAAACAATATATCTTAATCTAACCCACAATCTCTAAGCAGCAGGATGAAAATCCTAACATGTAAACTTCAAATATATTTTGAAATGTTTGTTTCTTTGTTTGCAGAACAAAGTGGGAGGGCTACAAGTAGCACTGAAAAATCAGAGATTCAAAGCAGCAAAACTATAGTTTTATCATTCATTTAAACAGGACCAGACTTCAACATGATAATGGCTTTTATGACTAAATATTAATCTGATTGACAAATCCCCTCCTCCCCAAAAAGACCTGTTTTCCAAGACAAGTATCTGACATTTGGCAGTGTTCCGCTGTAAAAAGGTATGTCTTTTTGCATCTCATTTTATTAAGTCACGGAGCTACTTTTCAACATTTCACAAAGAGTAAAATGCAAGAATGGCTTTTAAGTCTTTTCCCATAAGAGATTTGTGACTGGATTCTGAGCAGATCTGAGTTGTACATGATTTCAAACGCTAGTGCTTTCATGAATGTTATGTACATTAAACAAATGTCTTAGAAGCAAAAAAAAAATTAAAGAAATAATTACACTTTCTGAGTTACTAACCTTTGTCGGCCTGTTGAAAAGACAGGCTCCACCCCCTCTCTGTAAAAAGTCTCTATATTCCAAAATGCTGCACTTTGAGAACTTTCGGGAATGGGACACCCTGAGAAAATAAAGAATCAATTATGTAAATAATTTACCAAAAGCAGGCATCAGAGAAGAAAATTAAAACCCTTGGATTAGAACAACAGGTTCACTCTGGATCTAGATGATTCCACACAGGTTATGACAAGGCATTTATGTTCAAATTGCCAAATAAGTATGTGTGGTAGAATTTGTAAAAATAGATAGTCAAAGAAAACCACAGATTGGGAGCCAGGTTATAACCTCCTCAGCAACCAAGCCCTTCCGTGCCTGGGCCTGGAAGAGTTTTGGAAAGCTTATCACAAAACTTCTCCACCTAAGCTATATTTTAAAGTGTGGTCATTTTTGTTTGCTCTCAGTAAAGGCAAGCATTTTTTGCCTCTGTCCTGAATAAAAGATGCAAAGGAACCTACCAGATTTTACTTTGGAGGAAGGAATTGTGAGGGTCAATCTATTAAAGATTATATAATGCAGACTTCAGCAACACCAACGAGGCAAACAAGGAAATCAAGGAAAGAGAAGTATTATACTATATATATACACACATACTATATATATATACATATACACGTACATGTATATACATGAATATATATACACATATATGTATATATGTTTTTAGCACATATACACTCGGTAAAAACAGAATTAGGGTAAGCTCCTTCTGAATTAGAATTAGATAATAGCTTTTTAGGCTCAACCTGAAATATATTCATGACTTAGGAATATGATATGAGCCTCTTTGTGATTTAATTAATCCAATTACTATCTCTATGTCAGTACCTGGGGAGATATTATACACACGGTCAAAGTTAAACTGAATCATACACACTGATTCCTTGGGCGTATTTGTTATAGTACTTGATTTGAGAGCGACAGGCCACAGATTCTAGGATGTAATCCTAAAGTTTCTTGTACTCTGATGCATGAGGGTAGTATATGGAAGTAAGAAAAGTTTTTGCCATTGTTGACAGTGATCTCTTAAAGGAACTATGTAGAAATGTATACTTGAGAAAATATATATATATCAGCTTTAAATAGTTTAATTCTATCCTCTGGGTGGCCAGTCCAAAAATCCATTTAGAAATTGGGAGTTTAGAAGACAGAAGGTGCCTCCCTATAGAAGCAATATTATAAATGGTGTTACCTTCCTATAGTAGTCCGCAAAAATGCTGTTTAAGCCATAAGGTTACTAAACTATGGTAGAACAGTAAGGGGAGCATGAAAGTCTACAGTTTCAGGTTTAAACTACATTTCTAGAAACATGTTCTAAAGCAGCAGGTAGAATGGTTGACTCTCTCTGCAATCCCTCATGATCACACTCCTCTTTTCCACCAGAGCAGGACTCCTGGTGGGAGCGTAAAGAAGGGACTCTGTACAAGTAGGTCAGAGCCTCTGGCCACTGGGGCTCCTCAGGAGACGGAGAGGACCAGAAACAGGCAATGTATCGAGCAGATCTCTGGCATGCACAGAAGAAACAGGAGAGATGCTGGGTGAGACAACGTCTTACGTCTAGTAGGAGTAGGCTCTAGCTTAGGGAGCCTTGGGTCAATGGCTCCCACAGGGGCAGGGGCTGGGGGATGGGGGGGGGGGGGGCAATGTTTCCAGGCCTTGGTTCACAGACACCAATAGCAGCTCCGGGGCAGTGACTCTAGTTCTCCAAGTATCCTCACAAGAAGAGAGGAGATAGGTGAGAAAATGTTCAAATGTCTATCAAGAGATGATACCTAATTTAGACACAATAAATCTATCTTAATAAAAAAAAAAAGCTGTATGGATTATATAAGCAGTATAGTACAATTTTTACTAGAGCAAACATATCTATTTGCGAGTTCCTTAAAATATAAATTGATGACAAAATGGACTTTCACTGACTGCTCCAGGCAGACAACCAGCTCTTAGTCTAAGTGCACTAAAAAATTAATGTATCTACTAAACTTAGAAGCATTTAATAATGGGCTTCTTTTAAAGGTTAATAGAAATAGAAGTTGTTACTATATTTCACTCTTATCAACATTATAAAAAATTAAAATATAAGGTGAATCAGTCCTTTCATTTTTAAAATATCAGATAATTAATGATTGGATTTATACTGAGTGCTGAGCCTAAAAGATCAGTACCTGAGAGACAGTGTATCTAATTACATGCAGCAATGTCAGTGAAAGGCATGCATCAAAGGCACGTATAATGAAAATTTACCCTGTTTCCTCCATGATGCAGCCACCCCAGGATTCTGTGCAGTCACATTCTAGTCCAATGAAATAACAAGAAGCAACAGAAGAAAAGAAAAACAACAAAAGTCACGTCTTTAATTTGCATTGCAACTCTTGAGATAATTCCTTATTCCCAATTCCATGTCATGTAGATACAGAATGTGAAGGCTCACCAAACAAAATCTATTTCCATTCAATCAATATTTCTTTATATCCTTTCCAGAAGTACAGGTTGTTTCCTAAGACAACAGCTGGTGAGAAATAAAACTGTCACTCTCTTCATTTTTGTAACTCAGAAAACTCAATTGAGTTCCCAGTTCCAATGTTTAATGAAAAGTAGCCTGGTCTGGAAGTGAAAAGCCTGAGTTCTAGGCCAAGTTCTACCTGAAAGGCAAGTCCTGCAGGCAAGTGACTTAGTATTTCTTGGGTCTCAGTGTTTCCACCTTGAAAATGGAGAACAGCCTCTCTGCCTGTCTCCCAGAGTGGTTCGGGGGCTCACACGAGATGAGCGGTGATGCTCTATTGCACACGTCATGAGGCATCACTGAAGCCTGCCCAACAGAGCACACTGGAATTTATAGGACAGAATTCCATTTGCTAGATTCAAAGTGAGGTTCGGCCAGAGACTTGAAGAACACTACGCTCAAAGGTTTAGGAAAAGAGAGCATTCCAAAATAAAAGTGTAAGTCACTGAAACTAAACAACAATCACAAACTCAACCTAGGTGCCAGAGACTGACATATTGATATTACGATGGGCTGTTCTTTTCATTTATTTTTTCCCATTCTCTTTTCTATCATAGACAGAGATATTTTTAAAGAAAGGCTTCCAAATGGATTTTTTAAAAGCCAAAGTTCAGAACTAAAGAACTATCTTCCTAAACAAACAATTCACAAAGGAATAAAACATTTTAGGAAGGAACTACTCCGGGCATGGGTCCTGAACCCCTACTTCTCACCCCACCCCCTCACCCAACTCCATAACATCTCTCAGCTGACCCCAGTGCTGGCCTCTTCCAGGCCCCAGGGTTCTCAAACAAGGTCATAAACCTGGTCCCACTCCTTTCTGATACTAAGGCCATCCATCCCAGCTGATGAAACCCAAAACACCTCCTTTAATGTATACTATGCGTTTCCTCGGGAAAGCAAATACTCTGAGCAAGATATTAATAAACGAAAGTTTGTGGATATTTGCTAAATGCCACCAGACTTAATATACCCATCAAGTGATAACTTAATACACCCATAAAGGGAATTGAGAAGCTCCTGGATACATATTTCGTTTCAAGTTTCCATAACACTATGCATTAATGACAATTATTTGATAGTTGTCAAAAAGGTAGAAAATGTAGGATAATGTTACAGTAGATTTTTGTCCTTTTCTTCCTCGGGAGCTGAGGTGGGCAGGGAGACCTTTACTATTGGCATCTGGTATTTTCACAGAGGGGAGCAGACTTCCACTTAAGAGAACAATTTGAGGGAATACCTCGGTCTTTCTTTCCACAAGATCCCATTATGACTTTTGTGGGTCCTCGGCACTTTTGCCTGATGCCACAAGAAATGTATTAGAAATTGCATTTTACTACTTTGTTGGTCTAAAGAGGAATATAATCCAGGTTGGATTTTATCCTGATTTTTAAAGAAACTGAAATTTTTCATGGACTCCTAAAACCACTGTGGGCTTTACGTACTTCACCCCTGGAAGTCAGCCCTGTGCTTCCATCTTCCCCTCCTCTGAGTAACGAAGAGAGTGATGCCAGCAGTCACTGGCTGCATTTTTCCCACTGAGTGGGGCCTGTGGTCCTGTTTGGACTCCCTCTTGGCACTGCTGGCCCACGAGAGGGTTATCCCCTACCACCTGTTCCCAGGCTTAAAGGGCCCTTAGGGAAGGGCTACCTGTAGGGGAGGCTTCTTCTTGAGCCTTTCTGATGGAACCATGTGGGTGAGTTCAGTTAGAGGGAGGTAGGTGGGGAAGTTTAATTAGAGTGGGAGCTCCTTTTTGACACTAGATCTAAGCTATTTCCTGGTCCAGTTGTACTATTATTGACCCCCAGTGGAACTTTATTGACACCTAGTGTCTACACTCCACTGCTTAGAACCCAGAGGGTGAATATTCACGCCCTCCCCCTTGAACCCCAACACTCTGCGATGTGAGAAAGAGCTGCTCCTCTTCTGAGAAAATGAGTGCGATTTTTATGAATTTTGAAGGGGAACTATCTACAACCCGAACAGATTAAGAATTACCTTAAGTTGCTCATTTGCTCATCTTTTTTAAGAGGAAGGAGGTATACTACAATTAAACTATCATGACTTAGGAATGAAAAATATTTATTTATTATTGACTGGACATGCATTATACAGACAGAATGGCACATGAAAGCGAGTAAGAAGGTCAATGTACATACTTGGCTTTCTGCTAGAAGGTTCCCATTGGATTCCAAGGTTTTGAGCCAGGCTCTGCGATAATACTTGTGCCACTGCCATTGGAAGACCATACTGTTTTTCAGAGTTGAAAGTGTGTGGGAGACATTTGAGAGAGTGCACAAAGCTAGTTATTATTTCTTAATCATCACCACATATCATCTCAGTTCCCTAAGTAGAGCCTCACAGCATCGAAAGATGGCATATGCTCCTTCTCACTTCTTCCTTGCAACTGGGCCCAAGAAGCAGAAAGCCTCTCTTCCTATGTGGCATCTCTCAGAACTTGATGCTCTCACATGGAAACATAAAATACAAGCCATAAAAGGCTATGCCCTGATTCAACTCATACCAAACCGAGAATAAATTCAACTTACTACAAATATGCCAAGAGAGGTCTCGACTGAATGACGGCTATTGGGATAAGCTGGTATAATATATTCTGGCATCGATCAGGGTTTAGATATAGTTGGTTCGGCTTTTTGGGTGCTGTTGCCAACAGGCGTAAGGATTTCCTTGATATAAATGAAGGTACTGGAATCCAAACAATGAGACTAAGGAAATATTTGTTTCAATGAATTCTACAGAGATATAGGTAGAAGGCATAAAGATGAAAATTTACATAGGGAGAAAACAAAGATACTTATTAAATATAATCATAAACTCTTTGATTTAAATGAGTTAAACCTAACATGCATAGGAGAGCATGATAGCTTAAAGTTATCGGGACAGGAATAGTAAGTTTATAAAAACTTATCCATAGATGTGAAAAAAATCTCTGGACCACTCTTTGGCATGCATTTGCCTGATAAACATGAAAAAGCATCATTATGAAATGAAGCAATACTTCTTTTCTAACACCAAAGACCACTTTGGGTTCCACTTACTAATAAAAATCACTCATACCTTATTCTTATGTCATTGTCATTTTAAACAAGCCTGAGAGGGATGGAAACTAGGCCACAGGGAAGAAAGAGGTCAGATGCAAAGATAAAGCTCTACTTTAGGAAAATTGATCAAATTTACCTCATTCACACCAACTCCCCTTGTGCGAGAACAGACACCTCCGAAGTAACTCAGACTGCTTCTCTTATAGTGGAATGTCATACGCCTAAAGACAAAGGAAGTGTATCAGGAAACCAACACAGTGACCATCATACACACTCTCCCAAGACACACCTACTCCCTCTTCTACAGTGAACACCCCAAACTCATTCTTCCTCAAGAAATCAAAAGCTACATTTTAAATACCTTTAGATTTATGTTGTCATAAATACCTTTAAATTTATGTTGTGTGAAGCAATCTCAGTTGAACAAACATTAATCGAGCACCTACTAAGCACTGACCGATTATTATAAATTATTATACATTGCTGATTATAGACTGAGAGAAAAAGAAGTAAAGAGCTAAGGTGAAAGGCAAGGAAAGAGGAATCTGGTGGGTCTGATTCCAGGACAGAACCTTGGAGGACTGTCTGAAAACAGCTTTGCCATGAATGGAAAAGGAAACCACCTATTATATTGAAAGACCATATGGTCATCCTTTTCCTCAATGATAAAATCTCAATTTCATTCAATGGTTCACCTCCATAGACTATATTTCCTGGCCTCTCTTGCAACCCTCTCTATGTGTGGCATGTGATTAAGAGCCAGGATATGATTTGTTGGTAAAATGGATATGTGAAAGCTTTCAGGAAATCTGCTTTAAAAGAGCTAACTCAGCTGGAAGGAGGGCTCTTTTGAACTCCTCCATGACTATATTCCTGGTGCCTGTAATAAAGGCTGGTGCACCAGCAGCCACCTTGAATCATGAGTTGACCTGGAGGATGGAAAGTGTGAAAGTAAGAACGTGCTCTGAAGGTAAATCTTATGACCATGGAACCACCATCCCAGCACCAGACAACTTACCTCCCTGCTACTTACATAACCAGAAAGAAGAATCAATTCAAGATCAGTACACTGACATATAACTTAACGGATACAATAAGGGCATAAAGATCAAAGACCGCAGGTACATACGAGATGAGGTGCACAGCATCAGCATGCTGTTTGATACGCTGCCGGTATTTGGAGAACTCATGGAGCATCTGCACAGGGTTGGTGGTGATGTCAATATGATCCTTCTCAGTCCAGGTCTCTACAGCCACCAGGACAACCCTGGTATTGAGCTGCTCCTTGTAAATCTGAGGGTATACAACAGGACAGGTGCAGGAGGAAAACACTGGGTCAAACATGCACAATCAGTGATTCAGAGTCAGTGGAAGGACAGGAGGGGAGGTGAGAGGAGAACATGAGGTCACAATTAGCTCATCATAAAGAATCTTCTTTCCTTTCTCATTTCCAAGAACAAAAATAAAGAAAGAAAGAACAATCACACAATTCAGCCTCTCCTACAAGACTATTTTAATCCCAAATCAGCACATTTATTGGCCAGGCATCTCACTAGGGGATGGACAGTAGGGATGTCAAGATTCTAAAGTCTGGACATAAATTCATAACAGCGTTCAGTAAAATCACTCTCCCAAAGAGTGGCTGGAGCCTGACCTACTGGCTCGTAGTGCAGTACGACCAGTCAGCCTGGCAGGATTGAAACAGATCACTAAGTCCTTGGACCAGCGCCCAACAACATGGCTTACTTGTCCTTGGAGGCCCAGCGCCATGACACGTAAAAGAACACTGGGAGGGAATCCTAGATCTGGGCCAAAAGAGGGAAAAACAGATTCATATCACCCACTTCCCCCTCACCATAGGGTGGCCTCACTCCCAGTATTTAAACTGTATCTTTCTCGACTTTTGGCCCAGATGCTAAACAATTCACACAATTAAGCAATTTCAAAGATGGCTATCATTCTGTCCTATTTTCAAGCTAATTAAGAAAATAATGGGTGATCTTTGAACACACTGAAGAAAAGGAATATCATCATGCCTAAATCAACCCGGAGCTATAATGATTTTACAACAAGCGAGTTAAATGTAATGTCTTTTAAAGATTAGTTAGCCAGCTTCAGAACCCAATTCCACTTGGCAAGATGTGGTTCTATTCAATCATGGTAGAATGACCAACACAGAGATGCTACCAAGTCAACAGCTTTGGCAACTTCTCTTTTCCATATTCACTTATAGTCTTCTTCTGAGAAGACTGCTGACAAGAGCTGAAATTACAGCAGATTAATAAACCAGGTGTAAACTGGCTTTCAGAATTTCAATCCTAACTCTATATGGCTCACTATGACCATCCACCTGTATTATACCGTTACTCAGCTGTGCCTACAGGTATATGTTGTGAGTATTTACGTGATGAAAGGTTTGGGGACTGTTTCAAAGGCAGTTCTTTGGAGGAAATAAGTATCATTTAGATAGTTGGCAATTCATAAAAAGTTTTTTTTTCCCAGTTAAGAGGGAACATACCATAAATATCAGATAAAAATAGATTTAACTGAACAAAATAGCACTTTACATTAGAAAACAAAGTAGTATGCTATATTTAATCTATGATTAGCCAAACTGAACTATTTATTGGAACATAACAAATAATATTCACATCTATGTAATTCTACCTAAATCAGGAAAAAGGAAGAAAATCTTAAACATTATTCTCTGTAACTTACAAAATTGGAGGGGAAAAAAATATCAATATGAACGATTTATAGAGCTAGAAGTCTTTGTAAGGAGATATATATCTTACTGTTTCAAATTAATTTTATTTGGGGGACTGCACTTAATTCTGTCATCTAGAAATAAAATCTGAAGCATTCACTACTAAGAGAATAAATGTGAGTTCTTAAAAAAAAAAAAAATACTCCACCTCAATCAATTAGCTCTCTTGCAATATATTTAAGACAATAAGCTCAACTGGTCATCATTAACAAAGTCTCATTTGCCAAGTGTAATTTACACTCTTTTTAGCAGTTAATTTTCTCTAGTGTTTTTGTCCCTCTAGGCTGGGTGACAAAGAGGTCTAGACATCACTTAGAAGCAACACTAATGCATCTTTGGCATACCGAGAATGACCCAACTGCCCCCAAAATTTTGATAACACTACTTTTCATGGAAGCAGACCATATATGTTTATCAGGCAAATATATGGAAATTTCTTAGCCAGATGAGCTTAAGGATGGTGTTTTTTATAAACCATCCCGTCTTGGGAAAATAGGTTCAAGAAAACTGGGATACTTACAGAATCCACAAGGTTGACCACGGACTTTGCGAAGTTATTGGTGTGTGCATGAGAAGAGCGATATTTCTTATACTGGAGGGGGGAAGAGGATAAACCAGTCACTGCCAAATCATAATTTAATGGCAAATTTAAAACTTCAGTAAAAGCAGACACTTCACAGCAATAGTACAAATAGGGATTAAAAATAGACAATTCCGCTCGCACCATGTTGGATATAGTGGTGTTTTTTTGATTTCTCTATTAGGCAGCAAAACTCCATCTAAAACACCTGTACCAGTTCCAAGTATGGAGAGAACCTGTAGAAATCTGTGTGAGAAGCTTTACACCCAAGAAATGAGTAGTTCATTCAGTCTTAATGTCTACAAATGCAATCTTCTTGTGTTCACCGAAACAACCATTACAGTTTACGAAGGGCTTAGCCAAGAAATTTAGTCCCAACTGGACACCCTTCTCCCTTTAAACTCAAGACCAGACACTGACCAAGAAAATTTCTTAGGCAGCACTTTAGATACTGGCCATGATATAGAACGCATTTTTTATACATTGTAGTATATTCTTTCAGAAGAATGCCTCCTCCAAACAAAGCCTTGGCTTTTGACTGTTCCAAGTCAGAACAAAGGAGGGACAAAAAGTAAAAATGAAGTGCGTGGATAGTTTAAGATTGTTTATGGTTATTTATGATTATTTAAGAAAATAAATAAAAATAAATTAATAGAATAATTCCATAACAACATCTGGAGGGCTACAGTTTTAGCAAAGAATACTGCACAGTATGTCTTTGAGAGGACATTTGAAAACTGGAGTCTACCACAGGGGGATCACGCCCTCTACTGAGGAAAAAGGAAAACATACTCAAAACTACTGAATCAGATTTGCACCATAAATCTTTAAAACCTGTCTTTAGTAACATATCTTTCATAAAGATTAAAAACGGTTCTACTCTGGAAATCCATGAAATTCTTTTTTTTTCCTCCTCTGCCCACTTTCATACTATAAATTTGTCAGGCTCTCTTCATTTCATTCTCTCTCTACCCCAGTACTACGTTTTTTTTTTAAACAAAGAATATAGTCTTCATGCTTACATACCTGGTATTTATTTTTTATGATACTTCATACAATGACAACCCATGACAAATGTGATATAAATCAGTACTGTGTTATTGGTAGCATTCACTAATTTATTACCATTTTGCATTTATAACACTTACTATGATGTGAATGTTTATATCCCCCCAAATTCATATATTGAAATCCTAACTCCCAAAACGATGGTATTAGGAGGTGGGGCCTTTGGGAGATGCTTTGGTCATGAGGCAGAAGGCTAATGAATGGGATTAGTGCCTCAAAGGAAGCTCCAGAGAGCTCCCTTGCCCCTTGTACCAGAGGAAGTGGGGACAGAGCGAGGTGCTGCCTATGAATCGGGAAGCAGGTCCTCACCACCTGCTGGCACCATGATCTTGGGCTTCTCAGCCCCTAGAATGGTGAGAAATAAATTTCTGTTATTCATAAGCCACCCAGTCTGCGGTGTTTTGTTAGATCAGCCTGAATGGACTTGGACTCAGAATGGACTCAGACTTGATGTTACTGCTGCCACCGTGCATCATAATCTGACCCAAACTGTCTCCATGTGTTCTTTAAGAGTAAACATCAATATGTGCATGTAACTGGGCCAAAAACATCATATTGATCTAAGAATCTTAAGGCACTTTAACAGGGTTTTCAAACCTGGCATAAAGAAGTTGCTGTAAATAGCTAAGCATTTTAAGTTGTCCAGCAAATTCCACACGCTAAAAAATTTCAAAGATATTTTTTAAAGTAAAAGCAAAAGCCTCAGCATTAAGTTCCTTTGGGGTGATGACAATATTAAAAGTCTTGACATTAAGAAGCACATATTACAAAAAGAAATGAAAATATTAGCTGACACCTATTCTAAGGCAGTGGTGTTATATACCTATGACAATTAACTTTATTTTGCTTCTGAACATTAATTTGTCCATTTTGGAGACTTCTTTTTGTAGTATAATGATCATGGGAAAATATGACATGCAAGTTAAAAAATTAATGAGGTCTTTTTTGATGTTGCGATGTTTTTCACTTATTTCATATTTTTAATTTCCATGTCTCTGATTTCCTTTATAGAAAGCTCCCTCTGCTGTGGGGTAAGTGAATTAGAAAGGGTCAAGCATGGAAGCAAGAGTCCAGGTAAAAGATAATGAAGGCTGGACATCTGCAGAGAGAAGTGGGTGGACACACTGTGAAGGTAGGGTTCCCAGGACTTGCTGATGTATAGGATGTGGAAGGTGAGGAAAGAGAAGAATAAAGGATGACTGCCAGGTCTTGAATTTGAATAGCTGGGGGAATAGAGGTGACATTTAAAATAATGAGAAAGACTAGGTGAAGAGAAGCTTAGGACTAAGGGATCAAGAGTGCTGATTTAGAAATGTTAGAGATGCCTATTCAGTACTGAAGCTGGCATGCAAGTAGACAGTTGATACATAAGTATGGACTCAGGAGGCTAGAGGCATAAAGTAGAGAGCGATGAATTTAAAGTCATGATATATATTTTTTAAGATTTTATTTATTTATTTTGAGGGGAGAGGGGCAGAGGCCGAGGGAAAGAGAAAATCTCCATCCGACTCCCTGCTGAGCTCAGAGCCCAATGTGGGGCTCGATCTCACGACCCTGAGATCATGACCTGAGCTGAAACCAAGAGTTGGATGCTTAACTGACTGAGACACCCAGGCGCCCCTAAAGTCATGATATTATTTAAAGTTGAGACTGGAAGTGTTCACACTGGCAAGAGTTATAGAGAGAAAAGAGAGCCCAAAACCAAGCTATGAGCACTCCCATAATCCTAGAGGCCAGATGCAAAAGACTAAGAAGGAAGGGCCAGTAAAGTGGGAGAGCTGTTGTGTCAACAGAAGCCGAAAGATGAAGAAAATGTTTCACATAGGAGAGCATAATCAACCGTGTCCACTGCAGCAGCACGAAAGAGAGTGAGAGAGCACAAAAGAGGACAGCTAGGGTACCCATGAGATTTGTTCACTTGAAGTTCCACTTAATTGAGCAGCTAGGATTTACCAGGATCTATAAGTGTTTCTCCTACAACAAATATTTGCTCCTCACAACTCTATGAGGTGGGTTTTATTAGACCATTTTAGAAATGTGGACAGTGAGGTTCAGAGAGGACAAAGAACTTATCCAAGATCACACAGCTGGAATTCAAGGCCTACTCTGGGTTGAGATAGGAGATAAACTTTTCCAGCTAACAATTCTGATAAAATAGTTAATGTATATTCCCAAGAAATCACAGTTCTTGATGAGAACTCGTAATTTGTTAATGTGCCCATAAAGTATAGTGGTTTTTAAATAGGGTTCAAATTGAGATTTAAATTGAAAAATATTTGAGCGATAACACAGTTGCACTCGGACTTACACGTATGGATACAGCAAAAATGTAAGCAAAACTTTTCTCGTGCACTTTAAAATATTTCAACCAATTTTCTATTAGAATAAGGCTTTTCATATTTATATTTAGCTCAAGTGGCTCAAAGAAATGTTTGCAGACCCTTATCAAGGCTATAATTGGCTTACAAATTAGGTTCCACCAGCTAGCTACCAAGATGCTTTCTACAAAATTGAGGGATTTTCCTTTCCTAATTGAAAGCCACCGATAACATGATGCTTGTTCAAAATAAGGTGTCTGCCTTTTTTCAGGAAGCCAATATTAGGTGACTCTGAATTAAAGAGATTAGCTTGAATGTGAATGTAGGCAAAATGTTTCTATTTCCTGCATGAATGAGAAATAATTTTGCATACAAAGAAAAATGTGCAATCTCCATTTACGATAAAACTTACTTTCACATTTTGTGATCACTGAAAATAATTTACATTTAAAGTGCCAAATTTATTTTTCCTTCCTGAACAATTACAACCCTTAAAGAAATTTGCTTTTTGAAAAAAATTAAAATTGGAGCTTGATTTTCAATCTTAGGGTGACAGTTATCAAAACAATTGTGTTGCCTCATCTAGCAAAAGATTGTATGAGGATGAGTCATTTCAAGGATGATCATTCTAAAAGCCAACAGCAAAACTCCAGGTATTAAAAAAACAGATGTTAATTATTCTAGTTCAGTTTTACCTTCAAAATGTGAATTTCAGGACTCTGACCCATGTTCTGATTTACTACTTCTTTGTGGCAATCAAATTCAAAAACAATCTTCATTTTCTTCATTTCATATAAAGCACACCTTAAAAAAACTTTTTTCTCACCTCTCAAAGAAAAAAAATCCTTATAAAATGACACACTTATGTGGGACTAGGATGTAACCTGGTCTCAAAGCAAAAGGAATATTCTGTCCTATTAGCCCAGATGTAATGTTTATTTAAATAGTAGAAATCACTTAGGTAATTTCTTTCTACTTTAGGTATTATTACTACTCGAAAATAAAGCTTTCTTTTTATTTAATTTCTTACTATGTATTCCTTCCAAGTTTATCAGTGAAAATTACAGTTCTTTTATTCTAGTTTCAAAGATAGATGAACATATCATGACTAGTTCTCTCTCAATTTTAATAACAATAATAATAAAATAATTACCAAGGTTTACCATTAACAAATTTGCTAGGATAGAGAAGGTAACTTTATCACAGAATATATGGTATAAAGTGCAGAAAATTTCCATATATGAAAATGATATTTTAAATGGGAGGGTGCTGTTTTATAGTCATAAGATAAAGACAAGATTATTTAAATGCTTCCATTTAAAAGGATTAAAATATAAATTCAAAGTATATAATATTTTTTAAAAATTATTGTTTCCTATTTATACAGTTACTGATACCTACTCTGATTGATGACAGTTTTAGAGTATGGTGGAACAGGAGATGTGGAGATCAAAGTCATGGGTTGAGAAGGGTTCTCTTCATTCCCAGCTCTCTGTGAAGGTACTTTGTGAATTTAGAGGCCTTGACCGTATCACAATTATTCCTTCCACTACTTTAAAAGTATTTGCATAATGGATATTAGAGAAAGCGGAAGTGTCTAACGCCACAGTTTCATGCCACAACGCTAAGGACTGAGAAGTACCTACAAAAAATTTCAATGTCCTAATCAACAAAAATAGTTCAGATGAAAAATTATCTTGGGGTTTCAAGCAAATGTCCTTCTGAAACTCTTAGTTTAGCCTTCATTATCTAAAATGGCTGTCTACACATTTGGTTTTCCTTCTGACCAGAGAGGACCTCTCCTCTGCTTCTTCTAACATATATCAAGCAATACATTTAAAAGCTACTGGTAAAGAAAATAAATCTGCATATATAATTAACAGGTATTCCACTGAATAATACTCAACATAACTGAACCAGTACTTGGCAATTAGTAAAAAAAGTCTGCTAATGTAGAGAGTCAAATAAAAGTTTAAAAATAAATTAAGTCACCATATTTTTTTTTTTTAAAGATTTTATTTATTTATTTGACAGAGAGAGACACAGCGAGAGAGGGAACACAAGCAGGGGGAGAGGCAGAGGGAGAAGCAGGCTTCCCGTGGAGCAGGGAGCCCGATGTGGGGCTCGATCCCAGGACCCTGGGATCACGACCTGAGCCGAAGGCAGACGTTTAACGACTGAGCCACCCAGGCGCCCCTAAGTCACCATATTTTTAAATTTATGGTTTCAAGGCCTTTTCTCGAGTAGGGTCTACTAATAGAATTTCACACTGTCATTTTACCCTATCGTTTACTAATCTAATTTGGCCTCCTTAAAGTAAAACAAGGACTTAATGATATATGCAAAGCAATCTGAATTTTTGTTGCAATCTTTTACAAGTTTGTCACCCATACCTGACTTTTAAGTATTTCTTAAAATATTCTCATCTTTCCAGAAATATAACTCAGTTTTCATAAAAACAACTACTCTTTGTCTTGGTTTATACAATTTCTTAAATTAAATTATATAGTTACAACAAGAAGTACAACGAGCCTACACAGTCTCGGAGGTGCAGCAAAGGGGTGCTGGAGCCAGCTCCCAACAGTTCACAAGAGCGAACTGGATGCAACTTTTCCCAGCTCCTCATTTAGTGAGCTCACTCCAGCAGCTTGAAATCAGCCATGATGGGAGTATTTACATCACAGGTATCAGTAACCATTATAAATCAAGGCTTTTTTCCCAGAGAGCTAGATGTTAAATATTTAAGCATACCCCAAGTGTTGGTTATACTAGCAAACACCCTACTGGACAAGACTCTTTAGAAAGCTCTAGGCTTCAGTGAACCTGTTTTACAAGGGACACGATTAAGTAAAACATGGTTAAGAAAGTTTCTACTCGGGGTGCCTGGGTGGCTCAGTCGCTTAAGCATCTGCCTTCAGCTCTGGTCATGATCCCCGGTGTCCTGGGATCCAGCCCTTAGTAGGGCTCCCTGCTAAGCAGGGAGCCTGCTTCTCCCTCTCCTTCTGCCCCTCTCCCTGGCTCATGCTCGCTTTCTCTCTCTCAAATAAATAAATGAAACCTTTAAAAAAAAAAAGTTTCCACTCTATTTTCAAGAACAGCCAGTGGAGGCAATAATTATTTTCCATGTCTTTTAAATGTTATTGAGATGACACATTAAATCACACTGTACTTTGACATAAGTAGCACAATATTACTCATCTTTCCAAAATTTAAAGAAGATAAATCATCAAAGATTGTCTCTTTGGATATGCCTTTATTATACATCTTCACTTCCTATAATTACATTTGCCACAAGTCATAATAATTAGTAAGAAAAAAATGTTCTCAGAACAAAGACATGGAATAAAATTAGAAAGTAGTGGCCAAATACATAGAAGAAGAAAAGTAGAGGATAAGAATTTTAAATGAAGGTATGTAAAAGATGTCAAACAAATAGTTCAATCCATTCATCATAACCACTAAATATTCATCTATTTATTAGAGTTGTGAAAATTCTATAAAGCCCAGTGTTTCCAAACACCATGAAATAAATCAAGTCATTCAATAGTTCCAAAGAAATAAAGCATCTAAATATATTGGCCCTAATAAGTAACAAATAATGATTCAATATACAGTGAAATGTATTCTTTCTTAAGCAAGCTGCCAGGCCTAAAACTCACTGATTCTTTATATTCTTACCGTTTTGTGATCATTAACAATCATAAGTTCCAAATATTTCATTTCTTCAAACACACCGCGAGATGGCTGTGGAAAATAAAAATATAGTCAGAATGGTGGTGGATATATCTCTGATGCTGACTATTAACTTATAGATTGACTTTGAATTTTTCAAAAAGAACGCTTTGCTGCCTACTTTATAAAAAAACACCCTGGAACAAACTTGCTAAGCAAAATCGAAGACAGCGACTGTAAAGTGTGGATAAACATTCAAGTATTCAGAAAAGAACTGTATTTAATTATCATTAAAATAGGGGCACCTGGTGGCTCAGTTGTTAAGCATCTGCCTTCAGCTCAGATCATGATCCCAAGGTCCTGGGATCGAGCCCCGCATTGGACTCCCTGTTCAGCAGGAAGTCTGCTTCCCCCTCTCCCATTCCCACTGCTTGTGTTCCGTCTCTCACTGTCTCTCTGTCAAATAAATAAATAAAATCTTAAAAAAAAAAAAAATACTCATCAAGATAGAGAAAAGCCTGTGTTATTTTTTTTTAAGATTTTTTTAAAGTAATCTCTACTCCCACTATGGGGCTCGAACTCATGACTCCAAGATCAAGAGTTGCATGCTCCTCCAACTGAGTCAGCCAGGCACCCCCAGCCCATGTTATTTTTATATGATTTTCATATGTAAAAATATCCTAGAGAAAAGTGTACAGTATAATTCTGCTAAAATAAATAAATCTCAATTTCTTTGGCATTAAAATGTGGTAAAAAAGATTCTTATCTACTTAAAACTTCAAAGGAAATCTACTTAAAGCTCATTTAATAAGAACAGCATAGTATATGTGGAAAACAGCTATCAATATAGTCAAAAGAAACATTAACTCACTGGAGTAAAATTTTAATAATAATGTACTAAATCTTAACCACACAACTTCTCAAAGGAACAAACATTGATAATTACTATTTTCTAAATGCTTCTAAATTTTGATTATTCCTAGATAATTTTAAGAGCAAGTGCTAAGCATTTTAATTATCATTTGGACTTTCTTTTTTCGTAGTTGAAAACCAATAATGATGACTCTTTTTTTCTTTACGTACAAGGTCACTGATCAGTTTATATTTGATAGGGGTGGACTGTAGTAAAATGTCAGTAGCCTATATAAAACTTATTATTACCAACCACATCTTCAAGAGTGAGAAAAAAAAACTCTAAGTAAAAAAACAAAATTTGTATCTATAATCACCATAACATGAAGACAGGCTCATAAAAGAGAGCATGATTTAACCTGTAACTAAGTTTCTGATGACTGGTGGTCTAATTTTTTCACAAAAAAATACATTCAGCAAAACATTATCTAAAATGTGCAATTTTCAGTATAATTACTCATTAAGTTATCTAGTAAATTACCATGTAATCTATATGCTGTGGAATTAATTCTCAGTTACATAGCATTCACCATGTAATTACGAAACAGTCCCCATCATTACAGCTTTCTAATCTATTATGAAAAAGACTAGGAACATAATTTCAGTTACAAAGCTCCTATACATTTATCAATACATGGGAGCTATCCTACAGTTGTTGATTATATAATTACATGATTCTTATTTGGTAACTGTCATGGTACCAATGGTCAAATAGATCCTCAAGAAAACATATCCAGCTTCAAATTTTGGTACAACAGAGCTTTCAATTTGAAAGAGCTACAAATAGCCAACATTTCAAAACCTAATACTACCCCTTACTTTTTTGGTGAACAAAAATGCTTCATAATGTTATATAAGCCATATAAAAAAAAGTCTGCTGTATTTTTAATAGAAAAAATGCACTGTACTTTTCATAAGAAAATGCTTTGAAAATGAAGCTAAAATAATACATTCCTCATATGCCATCAGGGTTCATAGGACACTGTAACCAGTTTACATCAAATAGAAAAAGCTGAATAAAAAGCAATATGCCTACAAGACGCAAACCATAGGAGGAGTTTGGTTTGTTGTTTTGGTTTGTGAAAGGATGTTGCCCAAATCTCAACTGCTTTAGATATACTCAGATACGATGTGATTTCAGGCACACAATTTCACTGAATGAAGTGGCCCCACCTATGGTTCAACGCCACACTCACATTCACTGCTCTCTTCCTTCTCCTTTTCAACCATTGTAATTCAGACAGAAAGGGCCACTGGTCTCTGCTTTCCATACCTGTGTAAAAGAAAAGGGAATACAAAAGTTTATACTTGACTGCAGTTCAATGGGAGTATGTTTTTAAAATATGTGAAAGTACCAAAACTAAAGCAGGAAGAAATAGAAAATTTGAACAGACCAATTACCAGCATTGAAATTTAATCAGAAATCAAAAAACTCCCCCAAAATAAAAGTCCAGGACCAGATGGCTTCTCAGGCGAATTCTACCAAACATTTAAAGACAAGGTAATACCTATTCTTCTCAAACTATTTAAAAAAAAATAGAATCGGAAGGAAAACTTCCAAATTCATTCTATGAGGCCAGTATCACCCTGATTCTAAAATCAAATAAAGACACCACAACAAGAGAACTGCAGACCGACATTCCTGATGAACATAGATGCAAAAATCCCCAACTAAAATATTAGCAAACTGAATCCAATGATACCTAAAAAAAAAAAATCATACACCACAATCAAGTGGGATTTCTTTCCAGGACACCAATGTGGTTCAATATTCACAAAACAATCAACATGATATACCACACCAATAAGAGAAAAGATAAAAACCATATGATCACTTCAATAGATGCAGAAAAAGCATTAGACAAAGTACAACATCCACTCATGATAAAAGCCCTCTGCAAAGTAGGGCTAAAGGGAACATACTTCAATATAATAAAAGCCTTATATGAAAAACCCACAGCCAACATCATACTCAAGAGGGAAACACTGAGAACTTCTCCCCTAAGGTCAGGAACAAGACAAGGATGTCCACTCTCACCACTTTTATTCAATAGAGTACTGCAAGTCCTGGCCACAGCAATCAGACAACAAATAAGAAATAAAAGGCATCCATCTTGGTAGGGAAGCAGGAAAACTCTCACTATCTGCAGATGACATGATACTGTATATAGAAAACCTGAAAGACTCCACCAAAAAACTACTAGAACTGACAAATGAATTCAGTAAAGTCACAGGATACAAAATCAACGTACAGGAATCTGTTGCATTTCTATACACGAATAATGAAGCAGCAGAAAGTGAAATTAAGAAAATAATCCCATTTACAATTGCACCAAAAATAATAAAATATCTAGGAATAAATTTAACCAAAGAGGTGAAAGACCTGTACTCTGAAAACTATAAAACACTGATGGAAGAAATTGAAGATAACACAAAGAAATGGAAAGACAATCCACGCTCGTGGACTGGAAGAACATCTATTGTTAAAATGTCTACGCTACCCAAAGTAATCTACAGATTTACTGCAATCCCTATCAAAATACCAAAGCATTTTCCATAGAACTAGAAACAACCAACCCTAAAATTTGTATGGAGCCACAAAAGACCTCAAATAGCCAAAGCAATCCTGAAAAAGAAAAACAAAACTCAAGCTATCACAATTCCAGACTTCAAGTTATATTACAAAGCGGTAGTGATTAAAACAGTATGTTACTGGCATAAAAACAGACACACAGATCAACGGAATAGAATAGAAAACCCAGAAATAAACCCACAATTATATGGTGAATTAATCTTCAACAAAAGAGGAATGAATATAAAATGGAAAAAGACAATCTCTTCAACAACAGCTTCGTGCAAAAGAATGAAACTAGATCACTTTCTTGCACCACACACAAAAATAAACTCAAAATGGATTAAAGACCTAAATGTGAGGCCTAAAACCATAAAAATCCTTGAAGAGAGCACAGGCAATAATTTCTCTGACATCAGCCATAGCAACATTTTTCTGGATATGTCTCCTGAGGTAAGGGAAACAAAAGCAAAAATAAACTATGGGGACTATCTCAAAATAAAATGTTTTTGCACAGCAAAGGAAACAATCACCAAAACTAAAAGGCAACCTACTGAATGGGGGAAAATATTTACAAATGACATATCCGATAAAGGGCTAGTATCCAAAATATATAAAAAATGGATACAACTTAATACCCAAAAACCAAATAATCCAATTAAAAAATGGACAGAAGAGGGATGCCTGGGTGGCTCAGTCAGTTAGGCATCCAGCTCTTGATTTTGGCTCAGCTCATGATCTCGGGGTTGTGGGATTGAGCCCTCATTGCGCTGCACGCTGGGCATGGACCCGGCTTGGGATTCTCTCTCTCCCTCTCCCTCTGCCCCTCCTCTGCTGTACATGCACTCTCTCTCTCTAAAAAAAAAAAAAAAAAGGATTATAAAAAAAGGACAAAAGATATGAACACACATTTCTCCAAAGAAGATAACCAGATGCTCAAGAGACATATGAAAAGATGATCAATATCACTCATCATCATGGAAATGCAAATCAAAACTATCACCTCACACCTGTCAGAATGGATAAAATAAAAAACACAAGAAACCACAAGTGTTGGTGAGACTGTGGAGAAAAAGGAATCTTCCTACACTGTTGGTGGGAATGCAAGCTGGTGCAGCCACTCTGGAAAACAGTATGGAGGTTCCTCAAAAAGTTAAAAATACAGCTACCCTACAATCCAGCAATCACACCACTAGGTATTTACCAAAAAAATACAAAAACACTAATTCAAAGGGATATATACACCGCTATGTTTATTGCAGCATTATTTACAATAGCCAAACTATGGAAGCAGCCCAAATGTCCATCAGTAGAAGAAAGGACAAAGAAGATGTGGTACACACACACACACACACACACACACACACACACACACACAGGAATATTACACAGCCATAAAAAAGAATGAAATCTTGCCATTTGCAACAACAGAGATGGAGTTAGAGAGTATAATGCTAAGCGAAATAAGTCAGTCAGAGAAAAACAAAAACCATGTGATATCACTCCTAAGTGGAATTTAAGAAACAAACGAAATGAGTAAAGGAAAAAAAAAAGAGAGAGAAAAAGAGACAAACCAGGAAAACTCTTAACTATAGTGAACAAACTGATGTCTACCATAAGGGAGGTGGGGGGGGGATGGGTAAGATAGGTGATGGGAATTAAAGAGTATACTTATCATGATGCAAAAAATAAAATAAAATAAAATAAAAATATTATGTGAAGAAACAGCAACATTGATAGCATACATCATCTCAAAATCAAAATAAACTAAGGTGAAGAAAGTATGCCAGTCACTAAACATTTCACATTCTCATGGTCGCAAATCTAATTCTGTTCATAATGTACAAATTATAATTTATAATTCAAATATTATTTTCTTCCAAACATCATCAAAAATGTAACGAGCCATTCAAGGTTCATTAGAATATGCATATCTGACCTACAACCACCTGACCCTCAGTATCTGAAAATTTAAGAGAATTTCACTGTGCTTAATTCATTTTAGATTTAAAAATAATGTATGGCATAAGCCTTTGCATAAATTATTGAAGACTTTTGGCATTAATGTACAGAAGCAATATCACATACCCCAATAATCCAAAAGAAGCTTTTGTCAACATCAGTGTGCTTAAGATACCTCAGGACCAGAACATAAGAGCAAGACAATACAAATTGTCTAAAAAGCAGTAAACTGTCAGAGAAATTTAAGGATGAGTCTCATTGCAAATCACCATTAAATTTAGCCACACTGTCTGGTTCTAACAGAGGTTTACTCCTGAGCTTCTTCTTTCAGTATTTCCATCGGCAACGACTCTCCAGGCCTCATTCCACACCAGCCACAGTTCATGCCACTGCCCACCCACACGGCTCACTGCAGAGCAATTTCACCTCCTGCATGCGCACTGAGTTCCCCCAAGGCACGGCTCCTATTACATAAAATAAAATGGCCATCTTAATTAAAACTTACTGAGATTCTTCATTTGCTTAGAATATTGTGCTGCCAAGGTTTTCTGGATTATATGTGGTCGACCTGTGCTTTTCTGAAACAAAACAATTGTGGACCATTAAAAAGCAAGATGTGATCAAGCTTCTACGGAAGAGTGTTAGAACTTTCTCCAATATCCTTCTTAAAATGGGAACATTTATATGCTAATGTTTTAGCTATCAAAAATGAAAAGTATGTCTTATTGAAACTTTAATTTTTTAAAAAATAGAGCACCATTCAATTGCTCCAGTGTAGATAAAAGCATAGTTTTATTAGCTACTCTGAAACAGCTTTCTTCAAAGCCATGAATAGGAAATTCACAAGAAAGAAACATAAATGGTCAATGAACGTATAAAAAAATGATGAATGCTTTAATACTCCTTCAAAATGCAAATTTAAAAAAAAGATATACCAATTTTTCCCATCCTGTTGGCAAAGGTTTTAAAATTATAATAACCATAGTTATTATGGTTTCAAGGTAAAAAGCACTCTCATACTCTGCTGATAGGAATAAATTGGGAGCATAGTTCAAAGAGAAATTTAGCAATGTCTATCAATGACCTTGAAAATATTTATATCCTTTGCCCTAGAAACTACACTTCTAGAAACATCTTATTTCCATTCCTATTATTTACTATCAGCTTCCATTACTGAGCACATACTATGTGCCAGACACTGTTAATGTACACGTTACCTGATTTAATCCTCACAAGAACTCTATATAATGCATATATCATCTTTATTTTACAAATAAAAATACTGCAACTCAGAGAGATCCATCATTGAGCAAAAATTCTATTACAGAATAATGATTCAATTTATTTTAAAAATATATAAGAACATATCATTGAAAAACTGGAAGAATGTATACTAAAGGTGAAGAGAAGTTTCTCTCTCCGGGATGGGATCATGGAAAATTACAATGTAGTTAAGTATTTGCTTATTTTGCTTTTCCAAATTTCCTATGATGTATTAGTTTCATAAGCAGAGAACTAGTTATTTAAAAAGTGTTCTTAATAGATTACATATGAGACTCACAATAATTAAGAGTTTTGCTATTCACTGCTTGAGAGATAACATGAATTCTTATTAGAAATATTCCATCCATATTACTTGACTTACTGTAAAGCATACTAAAACCAGTAATAATAAACTAAACATCAACAAATCTAAATTCAAGTTCAGTAAATTCTTAATTCTGGTAACAGGTGAAATGATACTCAGAGCAATGAAACTCACAACTGGATTAGAAACACAATTTTAAAAGCCGACTAAAGTTTCAAGCACTGTTCCTTTCCCTCTCCTCATGGTGAAGATGAAGACAGATTGTTACATGAACAAAAGGTAGGGAGTAAGGAAGAAAGCAAAAGAGAAAAGGGAGTAGGCATGGAACACTCAGCCCCTGAAGAACATGATTATGGGTATACCAATGTAAAACCAATGCTTTAAATACTACGACGATAACAGTTTGTACTGATAAATTTCTTCAACAGTTTATTAAACATACTCACATACATTTCTTAATTCAACAAACCTGCAAAACTGCCCTATTGGGGATGCATTGAAAAAAACCATCTTATTTTACATATTTGAAAACTATGAGGCTTAGGGAGTCGTTATTTGGGGTTTTTGTTTTGTTCTTTGAGGGTTTTTTTTTAGCATAACAGGGCCATTAATCAGCACAAGAAATCAAAGTCAATCGTTTGTGTACCAAGTCAAATAATCTTGCTGTATACAAGTTATTTACCTACCACTAGAGTAGGGGAAAAACATTTTACTTAATCAAAATGACTTTATCTAAGGGTGGTTGTCTTCATTATCCAGTAATTTTTATACTTAACTAGTTGAAAAATGATACAGGTTTAAGCAAACATTAAACATTTAAAGTTAAATGACACTTCTGTCTCAAATTTGAAACTTACTCCCTATTTATACATACATTGCCACAGCAAAAAATGTTTGTTCAACTGTGATGATCAGTAGTCTAAATGGCTAGTACCTGGGTCAAAACTTATTTTACCTAGGGGTGAAATCTCTGAAGATAAAAAAAAAAAGTTTTCTGTGCCCCATCAAATGACTGCAATATTCTGACTTGATCACTCTCAAAATACTATTTTCCCATTAGCAGTTCTTCTCACTGGTATGATTTCCCTATTTCCACTTCTCAGAGCCTTCATCTCCTACCACTCTCCCCTTTGTCCACTCCTGTCCAACCTAGCTGGGCCCCTCAAAGTTCCTACAACACACACTCCTGCCTCAGGGCCTTTGCATTTGCTCTTCTCCTGGAATGCTCTTCCAGCTCCCTAATTTCTTGAAAGTCCTCCTTCAAAAGTACCATCTCATTTTGCTCTTCCTTGTAAATCTACCTCCTTGGCTTCATTTTTTTTCTCCTTAGCACGCTATCTAACAAACAGTATGTAATTACTTACTCATCCCGTTTATCCCTGTCTGCCCCTGTAGACTATAAGCTCCATAAAGCTCAGGCTCTATGTTTGTCTTATTCACCACTTTAACCCCAGCACCTAAAATAGTACCCAGTATGTAGTAAGCCCTCATTACAATACCTAATGAATACAGATCAAATTTCAGATTTGTTTTCATTCTATTAGTGAGCAACACTAGTAGAGTATATGATTCCTTTTTTAGTCCAATTTTATTGGGATATAATAATACGTAATATTGTATAATTTAAGGTGTACAGTATAATGATCTGATATATGCATATATTGCAAAATATATAAGTGTAGTTAACATCCATCACATCACAATTTTTTCCTTGTGATGAGGACTTTTAAGATCTACTGTCTTAGCAACTTTCAAATATACAAAGATACTATAGTCACCAAGTTGTACATTACATCCCAGAATTTATTTATCTTATACCTGGAAGTTTGTACCTTTTGACCTCCTTCATGCATTTCCCCCACTGGCTTCTGATAACCACTAATCTGTTCTCTGCTTCTGAGTTCAGTACTTTTAGATTCCACATATAAGCAAGATCATAGAGTTTTTGCCTTCCTCTGTCTGACTTATTTCACTCAGCATAATGTCCTTATGGTTTCTTATCTAGGTTGCTGGCCTGTGCACGACTCTAAACATTATTTTCTTCCCTATCTCTAAAGAAAACTAAATGCTATCTAATATAATCATAGTTCAACTACAAATTTTCCCACTGACGACTCTTATAAAAGTTAAGTATATGCTTATAGGCATACAATTATCTAAAGAAGAAGTGAAAATAAAAGCTAGTTCAAAGGAAAAGAAGTGGGTCAGTACAAAACAAAATGTCCACTCTGCTCTATAGACTGGAAAGAACTGCCTTCACTTCCAAAAACCTAGATTTATTGCCTCTTATCATTCCTTACTGGTATGTGGCCTGGTGTGACGAGAAAAACAACTTGTATTTTTCTGAGTTATTGCCTAGGCATTTTACAGCATGATAACGCTGCTCACACCCAGGGTCTGGACATTTCGATGAGAACTTGAGTTTAGGGCAGAAAACAGGAAACAACAAATGTTGGTGAGGATGTGGAGAAAGGGGAACCCTCTTACACTGCTGGTGGGAATACAAGTTGGTACAGCCACTCTGGAAAACAGTATGGAGGTTCCTCAGGATGTTAAGAATAGAGCTACGCAGAGAGAAGGAAAGATGGCAGAGGAGTAGGGGACCCTATTTCAACTGGTCCCCGGAATTGAGCTGGATATCTACCAGACCAGTCTGAGCACCCACGAAACCAGCCTGAGATGTAAGAAAATCTGGATCTCTACAAACAGAATATCGCATGCGGTTAGTTTCAAGGTACGAAGCGGGGAGCCGTGATTCCGAGGGCAGATATCAGAGGATGAACGGCAGCGGGAGGGAGCCTGGCCATGGGGATCCTACACCGCCGGTGAGTGACAGCCTCGCTCGCTGGGGACGGGCACAGACTCGCAGACCGGTAGCAGCGGGGAAAGGACTCTAGGGCAGCCCCTGGGGCAGAAACCCAGAGCGGTGGGGTCGCGCCTGTGAACTGCAGCCCCCAGGGCAGAAACCTGGAGCGGCGGGGTCGCGCCTGCGAACTGCAGCCCCCGGGACAGAAACCGAGAGCGAACTGGGAGCGGCTGGTGGTTTTAGAAGCGCAAAGGGCAGAGACGTGCCCCGACCTGGAGGCAGGACTGGGGGCGCTGCGGAGGGGCGCACAACCCAGGCCGCTGCAGTTTATAGCAGCACGGACAGAAACAGAGACAGTGTGGCCTGGAGAGCTCACTGAAGAACAGACTGCGATCTCTCTGCTCTGAGGCAGAGGGTTGGAAACAGTCTCTTCTGCTCTGACTCGTGGAAGAGACGCAGAAAGCCACAAGGGAAAGCCACCAGAGAACAAAAGCCCCAAAAACTGATTCCCGCTGAGCCCATCCCCCACCACAGGGGGGCAGGGCAACTCCGCCCAACCAGGTTTGCCTGAGTAACAGCCGTGGCAGGCCCCTCCCGCAGAAGACAGGCTGGGAAAACAAGAGGCCAGCAACCCTAAGGTCCCAAGAAAACAGGTGCATCTTGCTTGGGTTCTGGTCAATAATTTGGACTCTATACATTCCCTCAAACACCCATCAACAGAATGACTAGGAGGAGGAGCCCCCAAAATAGAAAAGACTCAGAGATTATGACTTATGCTGCAGATTTACAAATGGATGCAGATATAACCAAGATGTCGGAGATGGAATTCAGGCTAGCAATTGTGAAGACAACGGCTAGAATGGAGAAATCAATTAATGGCAACATAGAGTCTGTAAGGGCAGAAACGAAAGCTGAATTGGCAGAACTTAAAAATGCTATCAATGAGATCCAATCCAATCTAGATAATCTAACAGCTAGGGTAACTGAGGCAGAAGAACGAATAAGTGACCTGGAAGACAATATAATAGATAAAAAGGGAAAAGAGGAGGCCAGGGAAAAACAACTCAGAATCCATGCAAATAGAATCAGAGCAATAAGTGACACCATGAGGCGTTCCAATGTCAGAATAATTGGAATCCTGGAGGGAGTGGAGAGAGAGAGAGGACTAGAAGATGTATTTGAGCAAATCGTAGCTGAGAACTTCCCTAATCTGGGGAATGAAACAAACATTCGCGTCCTAGAGGCAGAGAGGACCCCTCCCAAGATCAAGGAAAACAGGCCAACACCCCGGCATGTAATAGTAAAACTTGCAAATCTTAGAACCAAGGAAACCATCTTAAGGGCAGTTAGGGGGAAGAGATTCCTTACATACAGAGGGAGGAACATCAGAATAACGTCAGACCTATCCACAGAGACCTGGCAAGCCAGAAAGGCCTGGCAAGACATATTCAGGGTACTAAATGAGAAGAACATGCAGCCAAGAATACTTTATCTGGCAAGACTGTCATTTAGAATGGATGGAGAGATGCAGAGCTTCCACGACCGGCAGAAACTGAAAGAATATGTGACCACTAAGCCAGCCCTGCAAGAAATATTAAGAGGGGTTCTATAAAAGGAGAAAGACTCCAAGAGTGATATACAACAGAAGTTTACAGGGACAATCTATAAAAACAACGTCTTCACAGGCAACATGATGACAATTAATTCATATCTTTCAATAATCACTCTCAACGTGAATGGCTTAATGCTCCCATAAAACGGCACAAGGTTGCAGATTGGATAAAAAGACAGGACCCATCCATTTGCTGCCTACAAGAGACTCATTTTGAACCTAAAGATACATCCAGACTGAAAGTGAAGGGATGGAGATCCATCTTCCATGCCGGCAGACCTCAAAAGAAAGCTGGGGTAACAATTCTTATATCAGACAAATTAGATTTTAAACTAAAGTCTGTAATTAGAGACACAGAAGGACACTATATCATTTTTAAAGGGTCTATCCAACAAGAAGATCTATCAATTGTAAATATCTATGCCCCCAACATGGGAGCAGCCATCTACATAAGCCAACTGTTAACCAAAATAAAGAGTCATATTGATAACAATACGTTAATTGTAGGAGACCTCAATACTCCACTCTCAGCAATGGACAGATCATCTAAGCAGAAAATCAACAAGGAAACAAGAGCTTTGAATGATACATTGGACCAGATGGACCTCATAGATATTTACAGAACATTCCACCCTAAAACAACAGAATACTCATTCTTCTCGAGCGCACATGGAACTTTCTCCAGAATAGACCATATACTGGGTCACAAATCAGGTCTCAACCGATACCAAAAGATTGAGATTATTCCCTGCATATTCTCAGACCACAATGCTCTAAAACTGGAACTCAATCACAAGAAAAAATTTGGCAGAAATTCAAACACTTGGAAGCTAAAGACCACTCTGCTCAAGAATGTTTGGGTCAACCAGGAAATCAAAGAAGAACTTAAACAATTCATGGAAATCAATGAGAACGAAAACACGTCGGTCCAAAACCTATGGGATACTGCAAAGGCGGTCTTAAGGGGGAAATACACAGCCACCAAACCTCACTCAAAAAAATAGAAAAATCCCGAATTCACCAACTAACTCTACACCTTAAAGAACTAGAGAAAAAGCAACAAATGATGCCTAAGCCAAGCATTAGAAGAGAAATAATTAAAATTTAAGCAGAGATCAATGAATTAGAAACCAGAAACACAGTAGATCAGATCAATGAAACTAGAAGTTGGTTCTTTGAAAGAATTAATAAGATCGATAAACCACTGGCCAGACTTACCCAAAAGAAAAGAGAAAGAACCCAAATTAATAAAATTATGAATGAAAGGGGAGAGATCACGACTAACACCAAGGAAATAGAAACAATTATTAGAAATTATTATCAACAACTATATGCCAATAAACTGAGCAATCTGGATGAAATGGAGGCCTTCCTGGAAACCTATAAGCTGCCAAGACTGAAACAGGAAGAAATTGACAACCTGAATAGGCCAATAACCAGTAATGAGATTGAAGCAGTGATCAAAAACCTCCCCAAAAACAAGAGTCCAGGGCCTGATGGATTCCCTGGGGAATTCTACCAAACATTCAAAGAAGAAATAATACCTAGTCTACTGAAGCTGTTTCAAAAAATAGAAACAGAAGGAAAACTTCCAAACTCATTCTATGAGGCCAGCATTACCTTAATCCCCAAACCAGGCAAAGACCCCATCAAAAAGGAGAATTTCAGACTGATATCCCTGATGAATACGGATTCCAAAATCCTCAACAAAATCCTAGCTAATAGGATCCAACAATACATTAAAAGGATCATCCACCACGACCGAGTGGGATTTATCCCCGGGATGCAAGGGTGGTTCAACATTCACAAATCAATCAATGTGATAGAACACATTAATAAGAGGAGAGAGAAGAACCATATGGTCCTCTCAATTGATGCAGAAAAAGCATTTGACAAAATACAACATCCTTCCTGATTAAAACTCTTCAGAGTATAGGGATAGAGGGAATATTCCTCAAGTTCATAAAATCCATCTATGAAAAACCCACAGCGAACATCATCCTCAATGGGGAAAAGCTGAGAGCCTTTCCCTTAAGATCAGGAAACATCAAGGATGCCCACTCTCACCACTATTGTTCAACATAGTACTAGAAGTCCTAGCAACAGCAATCAGACAACAAAAAGAAATAAAAGGTATTCAAATTGGCAAAGAAGAAGTCAAACTCTCTCTTTTCGCAGATGACATGATACTTTCTGTGGAAAACCCAAAAGACTCCACCCCCAAATTACTAGAACTCATACAGCAATTCAGTAATGTGGCAGGATACAAAATCAACGCACAGAAATCAGTCGCTTTCTTATACACTAACAATGCAACTGTAGAAAGAGAAATTAGAGAAACGATTCCATTTACAATAGCACCAAAAACCATAAAATACCTCGGAATAAACCTAACCAAAGAGGTAAAGGATCTTACTCTAGGAACTACAGAACACTCATGAAAGAAATTGAAGAAGACACAAAAAGATGGAAAAACATTCCATGCTCATGGATCGGAAGAATAAACATTGTTAAAATGTCTATGCAACCCAGAGCAATCTATACCTTCAGTGCCATCCTGATCAAAATTCCAATGACATTTTTCAAAGTGCTGGAACAAACAATCCTAAAATTTGTATGGGATCAGAAAAGACCCTGAATCGCCAAGGAAATGTTGAAAAAGAAAAACAAAGCTGGGGGCATCACGTTGCCCGATTTCAAGCTATATTACAAAGCCGTGATCACCAAGGTAGCATGGTACTGGCACAAAAACAGACATATAGACCAATGGAACAGAATAGAGAGCCCAGATATGGACTCTCAACTCAATGGTCAAATAATCTTTGACAAAGCAGGAAAAAACATGCAATGGAAAAAAGACAGTCTCTTCAATAAATGGTGCTGGGAAAATTGGACAGCCACATGCAGAAGAATGAAACTCGACCATTCTCTAACACGATACACAAAGATAAACTCAAAGTGGATGAAAGACCTCAATGTGAGACAGGAATCCATCAAAATCCTAGAGGAGAATATAGACAGTAACCTCTTCGACATCGCCCACAGCAACTTCTTTCAAGATACATCTCCAAAAGCTAGTGAAACAAAAGCAAAAATGAACTTTTGGGACTTCATCAAGATAAAAAGCTTCTGCTCAGCAAAGGAAACAGTCAACAAAACCAAGAAGCAACCCACAGAATGGGAGAAGATATTTGCAAATGACACTACAGATAAAGGGCTGGTATCCAAGATCTATAAAGAACTTCTCAAACTCAACACCCAAAAAACAAATAATCAAGTCAAAAAGTGGGCAGAAGATATGAACAGACACTTCTCTGAAGAAGACATACAAATAGCTAACAGACACATGAAAAAATGTTCATCATCTTGATGAAGTCCCAATAGTTCATTTTTGCCCTTGCTTCCCTTGCCTTTGGTGATGTTTCTAGGAAGAAGTTGCTGCGGCTGAGGTCGAAGAGGTTGCTGCCTGTGTTCTCCTTTAGGATTTTGATGGACTCCTGTCTCACATTGAGGTCTTTCAACCATTTGGAGTCTATTTTTGTGTGTGGTGTAAGGAAATGGTCCAGTTTCATTCTTCTGCATGTGGCTGTCCAATTTTCCCAACACCATTTGTTGAAGAGACTGTCTTTTTTCCATTGAACATTCTTTCCTGCTTTGTCAAAGATGAGTTGACCATAGAGTTGAGGGTCCATTTCTGGGCTCTCTATTCTGTTCCATTGATCTATGTGTCTGTTTTTGTGCCAGTACCATACTGTCTTGATGATGACAGCTTTGTAGTAGAGCTGGAAGTCTGGAATTGTGATGCCGCCAGCTTTGCTTTTCTTTTTCAACATTCCTCTGGCTATGCGGGGTCTTTTCTGGTTCCATACAAATTTTAGGATTATTTGTTCCATTTCTTTGAAGAAAGTGGATGGTATTTTGATGGGGATTGCATTGAATGTGTAGATTGCTCTAGGTAGGATTGACATCTTCACAATATTTGTTCTTCCAATCCATGAGCATGGAACGTTTTTCCATTTCTTTGTGTCTTCCTCAATTTCTTTCATGAGTATTTTATAGTTTTCTGAGTACAGATCCTTTGCCTCTTTGGTTAGATTTATTCCTAGGTATCTTACTTCATCAAGATAAAAAGCTTTTGCAAAGCAAAGGAAACAGTCAACAAAACCAAAAGACAACTGACAGAATGGGAGAAGATATTTGCAAATGACATATCAGATAAAGGGCTAGTATCCAAAATCTATAAAGAACTCATCAAACTCAACACCCAAAGAACAAAGAATCCAATCAAGAAATGGGCAGAAGACATGAACAGACATTTTTCCAAAGAAGACATCCAAACGGCCAACAGACACATGAAAAAGTGTTCAATATCGCTCGGCATCAGGGAAATCCAAATCAAAACCTCAATGAGATACCACCTCACACCAGTCAGAATGGCTAAAATTAACAAGTCAGGAAATGACAGATGTTGGCGGGGATGCGGAGAAAGGGGAACCCTCCTACACTGTTGGTGGGAATGCAAGCTGGTGCAGCCACTCTGGAAAACAGTATGGAGGTTCCTCAAAAAGTTGAAAATAGAGCTACCATACGATCCAGCAATTGCACTACTGGGTATTTACCCCAAAGATACAAAAGTAGGGACCCGAAAGGCTACGTGCACCCCGATGTTTATAGCAGCAATGTCCACAATAGCCAAACTGTGGAAAGAGCCAAGATGTCCATCAACAGATGAATGGATAAAGAAGAGGTGGTATATATATACAATGGAATATTATGCAGCCATCAAAAGGAATAAGATCTTGCCATTTGCAACGACGTGGATGGAACTGGAGGGTATTATGCTGAGCGAAATAAGTCAAACAGAGAAAGACATGTATCATATGACCTCACTGATATGAGGAATTCTTAATCTCAGGAAACAAACTGAGGGTTGCTGGAGTGGGGGGTGGGGTGGGAGGGATGGGGTGACTGGGTGATGGACACTAGGGAGGGTATGTGTTCTGGTAAGCGCTGTGAATTGTGCAAGACTGTTGAATCTCAGATCTGTACCTCTGAAACAAATAATGCAATATATGTTAAGAAAGAAAAAAAGAAGAAGAAGAATATAGCAGGAGGGGAAGAATGAAGGGGGGGAAATTGGAGGGGGAGAAGAACCATGAGAGACGATGGACTCTGAAAAACAAACTGAGGGTTCTAGAGGGGAGGGGGTTGGGAGGATGGGTTAGCCTGGTGATGGGTATTGAGGAGGGCACGTTCTGCATGGAGCACTGGGTGTTATGCACAAACAATGAATCATGGAACACTATATCTAAAACTAATGATGTAATGTATGGGGATTAACATAACAATAAAAAAAAAAAAAATGTTCATCATCATTAGCCATCAGGGAAATTCAATTCAAAACCACATTGAGATACCACCTTACACCAGTTAGAATGGCCAAAATGGACAGGGTAAGAAACAACAAATGTTGGAGAGGTTGTGGAGAAAGGGGGACCCTCTTACACTGTTGGTGGGAAGGCAAGTTGGTACAGTCACTTTGGAAAACAGTGTGGAGGTTCCTCAAAAATTTAAAAATAGAGCTACCCTATGACCCAGCAATTACACTTCTGGGTATTTACCCCAAAGACACAGATGTAGTGAAAAGAAGGGCCATATGCACCCCAATGTTCATAGCAGCAATGTCCGCAATAGCCAAACTGTGGAAAGAGCCAAGATGCCCTTCAACAGATGAATGGATAAAGATGTGGTCCATATATACAATGGAATATTACTCAGCCATCAGAAAGGATGAATACCCAACTTTTACATCAACATGGATGGGACTGGAGGAGATTATGCTAAGTGAAATAAGTCAAGCAGAGAAAGTCAATTATCATATGGTTTCACTTATTTGTGGAACATAAGGAATAGCATGGAGGACACTGGGAGAAGGGAGGGAAAAATGAGGGGGGGAATTGGAGAGAGAGATGAACCATGAGAGACTATGGACTCTGAGAAACAAACAGGGTTTTAGAGGGGAGGGGGGAAGGGGGATTGGTTAGCCTGGTGATGGGTATTAAGGAGGGCATGTACTGCATGGAGCACTGGGTGTTATATGAAAACAATGGATCATGGATCACCACATCAAAAACTAATGATGTATTGTATGGTGACTAACATAACATAATAAAATTTTTTAAAAATCATAAAAAAAAAGAATAGAGCTACCCAACAACCAGCAATTGCACTACTAGGTATGTGCCCCAAAGATACAGATGGAGTGAAAAGAAGGGGCACGTGCACCCCAATGTTCATAGCAGCAATGTCCACAATAGCCAAACTGTGGAAGGAGCCAAGATGCCCTTCAACAGATGAATGGATAAAGAAGATGTGGTACATATATACAATGGAATATTACTCGGCCATCAGAAACGATGAATACCCACCATTTGCACTGACATGGATGGAACTGGAGGGAATTATGTTAAGTGAAGTAAGTCAAACAGAGAAAGACAATTATCATAGGGTTTCACTCATATGTGGAACATAAACAATAGCATGGAGGACCATAGGGGAAGGGAGGGAAATCCAAAGGGGGAGAAATCAGAGAGGGAAATGAACCATGAGAGACTATGGACCCCGAGAAACAATCTGGGGGTTTCATAGGGGAGGCGGGTGGGGGGAAGGGGTAACAGGGTGATGGGTATTGAGGAGGGCACGTGCTGTGATGAGCACTGGGTGTTATACTTAACTAATGAATTGCTGAGCACTGCATCAAGGACTAATTATGTACTATAGAGTGGCTAACTGAACATAATAAAAAAAAGAAATTGAAAAAAAATCAGAAAAAAAAAATCTGAAATAATAAAAAAAAAGAACTTGAGTTTAGGATTCCCGCTCTAAGTTCCCGCTTTGCTTTTCCCAGGACATCTTTTAAAATAACCACTTAGAATTAAGCCCACTAAATGTAGTGATCCGAAGGGATAAGTGCACCCCAATGTTTATAGCAGCAATGTCCACAATAGCCAAACTATGGGAACAGCCAAGATGTCCATCAACAGATGAATGGATAGAGAAGATGTGATATATATATCACACACAGTGGAATATTATGCAGCCATCAAAAAAATGAAATCTTGCCATTTGCAATGATGTGGATGGAACTAGAGGGTATTATGCTAAGCGAAATAAGTCAATCAGAGAAAGACAAGTATCATATAATCTCACTGATATGAGGAATTTGAGAAACAAGACAGAAGATCATAGGGGAAGGGAGGAAAAAATGAAACAAGACAAAACCAGAGAGGGAGACAAACCATAAGAGACTCAGGAAACAAACTGAGGGTTGCTGGAGCGGTGGTGGGAGGTGAGAGGGATGGGGTGGCTGGGTGATGGACATTGGGGAGGGTATGTGCTATGGTGAGCGCTGTGAATTGTGTAAGACTGACAAATCAGAGACCTATACCTCTGAAACAAATAATACATTATATGTTAAAAAAAGAAGACGACAATAGTAGGAAGGGAAAAATGAAGGGGGAGAAATCGGAGGGGAAGATGAACCATGACAGACCGTGGACTCTGAAAAACAAACTGAGGGTTCTAGAGGGGAGGGGGGTGGGGGGATGGGTTAGCCTGGTGATGGGTATTAAAGAGGGCACGTACTGCATGGAGCACTGGGTGTTATATGCAAAGAATGAATCATGGAACACTACATCAAAAACTATTGATGTAATGTATGGTGACTAACGTAACATAATAATAAAAAAAAGAATTAAGCCCACTAAAAGTTAGGGACCTCCACTCCAACCACCTTTCAAGTAACAGGTGCTTGCTACCCTGTTCTCTATCTCCTGCTCACTAGTGACCTGGGAAGGAGGACTGCCTTCCTCTGGCTTACTGCTCCCCACCCCAGATTCCGGAATCTGTATGTAATAAATCCTATGACTTTACTTCCCCTGTGTGAGTGTACTGAAACTGCACCTTCAATCAAAAGAACCATGGGTTTCACTTCCCCAAAGTGGGAGCTTGGATGCTCACAGAGCCACCTGCCGAGCCCGTGTAGCTGGCTTATGTTCCCCAGTGCAGCAGGTCATAACCTGCATATTTCTAAATTCAATACACCAGTACTACATATAAATGTACGCTGACATCCACATTATGTTCTTTATGGCTCAAAGGCAAAGATGCTAAAAGAACAAAACACCATAAGGAAACTGAGGTCACAGACTTACCTCATCGTGAATCAGCTCCAGTGGTTCTATCATATATACAAAGGTATTATCTTCAAACATACCACTACGAGACAAGAAACCGCACCAGGAAGAAATTAACAAATACAGCAAACAGCAAGAACCAGCAAATGAGCTTCACATTGCATCTTTAAAAATGAACAGTGTATCTGAACAAATATCTTTATACTGCCCCAAACCTAATTCATATATCTGTATGGAATCCCACTGTGGTCTCAACACTGTATTAGACAGAGATAAGCTACAAAAGGTGTTAAAGTGTATACCACGAGCATATAAATTATAAATGTTATAATTAATTTTTGAAACAAAATGAAAACATTAGAAGATGAATCTGGAACAGGACTATTCATACAGTTCCAGTATGTCACGTTATAATTCCAAGACAATGTCCAACTAGTACAAATTTCTTCTTACACAAATCCAGTATCACCTATAAGAAAATAGGTATTTTGCTCGTGAGAATAATCTAAAACCATCTGATTCTGAAAAGGCAAACAGAAGCGTATTTATGGCTGCCAATTGTGAATTTCCATTAAGCAGTATGACTCTGTGTTGCATATAATTTTGAGATATATAGGAAGATAAGATTTTCAATATCCTTTCTCATCACATGGCCACAACCAGATCTTTACATGGAGGGTTACTATTTGGGTCTAAAAGGTGCTTAGAGAGGTTTTTCTAGAGCCTGCCTTGAAGCCGATGTATGAGCTCCTCTCTTTGCACGCCCCCTCCCCCCATCCTCCTGTGGCCAATACCACCTGACTGCTATGTCCTCTGGCATATACCTTTGGGAAACCTTTCTAGACTAGGTTTGGTCACCCTGTAAGTCCCTGATCCTCCCCTTCACAGTTCCTACCAAAATGGCAATTCAATATTAATCTCTGTAATCACTTGTTTAATCTCTGAATCTCCTGCAGACTCTAAATGTTAAGACAGTGGAGAATATGCCCTCGTTCATGACTCCATATCCAGTCCCTAACATGAGACTGGCACAGCAGAGTCCCTACAACAAACATTTGGGAAAGAAAAGATGGAAACAGTGCACGGCTGAAAGCAAGTTCACTCTCCCACATGAGACTCGCACGTACTGAAGTCCATTGCAGGTCGACAGAGCTGCCCTGGAGTCCTTGACACCTCGGATGCTGCCGTGGTAGTAACAGTGCTCTCCACCCTACAACACAGAGGAAGGTTTCATTGATGAATGATGCTTTCTGGATTATCATTCACTCTTACAGATGTTCCTATAAGCCAGAAAGAATTGCAAAGAGGGTCCTACAAACGCCTCCTGGTTGATGTGAAATCTCAAAGGGCACGAGGCCATTTTTCCGCTTTTCTATAAAGATGCTGTGTTATTAAATTTAATAAAGGAGAAAAAGCTATTAACGGGAATTAGACACCAATGTAACTGATACAACTTACATACCTTTCTTAAACATGTAAGGGAGTAGCTACTTACCAGATATTGCTATGGCATAAGGTCTTCTACTGAACTGAGGAGACCCCAGAGCTCTTGTTGTTAATAACTGTGTTTGATAGGGGCACCTGGGTGGCTCAGTCGGTTAAGTGTCTGCTTTTGGCGCAGGTCATGATCCCAGTGTCCTGGGATCCAGCCCTGGTTTGGGCTCCCTGCTGAGCAGAGAGCCTGCTTCTCCCTCTCTTCCCCCCACTCATGCTCTCTCTTGTTATCTCTCTCACATTAATAAAATCTTTGAAAAAAATAATTGTGTTCGATAGAAAACTACATAAAATCTTATTATTTGCTTCCCTACCTTTTAAAATTCGTTTTAAAAATTTCTTAGAAGTATTATATGAACTTAATTTTCAAAGTCAAGTAGTAACTATAAGGCCTATTTTAAAAACACAGGGGTGCCCGTGTGGCTCGGTCTGCTAAGCGTCCTACTCTTATTTTCTGCTCAGGTCATGATCTCAGGGTCGTGAGATCCCCGTGATGGGCTCCGCACTCAGCCGGGAGTCTGCTCGAGGATTCTCTCCCTCTCCCTCTGCCCCTCTCCCTGCTCACGCACCAGTGAACACGCTCTCTCTCTCCTCACCTCCATGACAATCATTTTTAACTCTTTTATCTGTTTCTTTTGCTATTTACCTATGTATTTCTGAATGGAGTATTTATACTGCTACATCCTGGCTACACATACTAGGTAATTTGTCACATGTATTTTATTCTGGGAGACAGCCCTATTGTCCCCCTTTGGCCTCCCACTGGGCCTGACACAGAGCCACCAGCCAGGAGTTCTGTTTAGGGTCATCCTGGGAACTCTTCTGCCTCCCTTCTACACAGAATCCTAGACCCCATATCTTCTCCATTCATGATCTCATCTTCCCCTTTTTTGAAGGTACACATCTTCTGGTACTTTCTTGAAAAAGTGACCATGGAAGATGAATTTGGTGAGAACTTGCATATATAAAAACTTCTTTTTCTATCTTCACACTAGATCAACCATTTGGGTGGGTAGAGAATTCTAGATTAGAAATTATTTTCTCTCGGCATTTCAACACCATTGTGCACAGCTTCTAATGTTGCTGCTGAGAAATGGCTGCTATTCTGATGTTAGATATTTTCTATAAAATATAATTTTTCTCTTTCAAGAAGACTTTAGGGAATTTTATTCACCCCCATTTTCATGAAATCTCAAGACATGCCTTGGTGTGGGTCTTGGCTTATTCACTGTGCTGGGCACTCGGTCAAACCTTTTAATTAAGAAAATGCACACACTTCAGTTCTAGGACACTTTTATTATTTCTCTGATAATTCCCTCCTTTCCATTTTTCTCTATAAATGGAGCTCTTCTACCAGAGTAGAGAAGGGATGGCTGTCTGGCTATATGGGGTATGAAGTGCATCAGGGATGTAAGAGCCCTCCACGTAGACTTTGAACCAACCTCTCTGTTTTCATGTACCCTCAAGTCCTGGATCTTCAATCGGCTTGCTTCTTGGGTTTCCCTAATGGAACTTAGCAGAACAGGAAAAGCTCAAACCTGACAGATAACCCCATCCGTTTGCTTTCTATCTCCTAAAATTTTATGAATACCTCTCATCTGCAGTCTTTTCTTCTCCTGTCTTTGTCCTTGTGGGTTTATATTCTTCTTTATTCTTTGACTAGTATTTGACTAGGTTATTGGGAGGGAATAGAGATAAATATAAGCATTGAATCCACACTGTTTACCCAGAAGCTTCCTATTTGTTTTCTTAAATAGAATATACTGAACATACTTTGACTTTTCATTGATGATTTCCAGTCATTTTGATCGCTGCTCCTTATACTGTATTACAATAGCCTCAGAGGTTATTTACAGTGATAAGGGTGTCTACCCATATATCAAAGACCACTCCCCAACCACTTCAGTTTGTTTCCTCTTAGAAACTATAATACACATTTCCAGTGCTGGTTGTCTAAATTTGGTATTATAACCTTGTTAATATTTTGTAAAAGGTTGCTTTTGTGTGGGGTTTGGTTCTCAAAAGGCAATTTTTTACAAAAATATTGACTTGTATGCAACATAAGGTTTATTTGTATATCCAACCCTAGAACTTATAAGGACAAATGGTATCATGCCTCTCAGCAATTTGTGAATCCAGGTCAATATTCTGCAATTAAATTTCAGACTCTTCATATGGTTCTAAAAACAACCACAGGTAACTGTAAATTCCATCAAACTGGTTATTTAGCACTTTGTATCACACCAAGAAGTTCTCTTAAGTCAGGTGATTATTAGTGCATAGCAAATATGGTCATATTTACTTGACCTTTCTAAAAAAAGCTATATTTTCCAGATTTTCCTAAAAATATTTTTTTCCCAGAAAATACTTCCAAGTCCTTTCTTAGATTTCATTTTAATTCCCATTAGAAACTGAAGATTGATGCTCTCTCAGTATAAAGGTCATTGTTAGTTGTTTAAATTAAGGTAGGATATTATCTGAAGGAACTCTTTCAATTTTCTGTATATTTGAAGGTAAATCACCATATTTTCTGAACCTGAAATAAGACTTGAGGTAACATGCAATCCCTGACATCTATTATCATAACAAAGCTTGAATATCTAGATTATGTGGTCATATTAAGCACTATGAGGAATTCAGCAGGCTCTGATTTAGTATTAGTATCTGGTAGTATTAGAGGATTTTCTGAGTTTCTTATTACTAAATTTATAACAAGTTTTTAAGAAAGCATTACCATAAAAATACTATTTGGCAACTCTCCAGGTGTACGCAGCATTTTATAAATACCACTGCAAAGTAAGCTCTTGAAGTATTTCATATTCAAAAAATCCTAGTTGAAAAGAGGCATTCCCTCTTGGGTAACAGGGATAACAGGAGCGAACCAGTGCAGAGAGGCCCCTCCCAGAGGGCGTTGTGAGTGGTGACACTGGAGGGTCAGCTCTGGGGGTACCTTCCACCCAAGGATCTAACCATCTTGAACACTCATTCGCTGTCTCATAGTAACTACTACCTCCTTGTACAGAGAAGGAGACAATGACAAGGTGTGAAAAGGCTCTGCGAATGATAGCAGAAAGCCAAACTGAATGACACGTTTTCAGGCTCTCCAGTTAGTGTTTCTTTCTCCAATGGAGAAGGTCTCAGACAGTTTGAGAGCCCTGGCCAGCCACTTCGCGATCAGTACTGAGGAGCGCATCACAGATCTGTGACTAGGCAATTGGCAGGCAGGAGAACAAAAGGGGCTCATTCAGCACATGACAGGAGTCTGTGTGTGTCCACACAGGTGTAGCGTTTTTGGATTCGAAACTGTCAGTGAGTTATTTAAATGCAACAAAATAGAGCATCCGATAAGCGGAAGTTTTTGGCTAGTCAAAGGAACTTAAAAATCCTAGTAAGTATGCTCCCCAACCTACCACTTCCTCACATCCGAACACTCCACAAGCCAGATGATGCTCAAATAATGGCAACTCTGCTCCACAAGGTTGTGGAGCTCAGAACCCCGCTGGAAACCACCAGGCCACTCCTGCAAATAATGGGACCCTGACTGAATGTGCATCTTTGAAAACACTTCCTAATCAGAAGTGGCTTGGGATAACAGCTCTGTGAGTCCAGTGCTAATGACCTAAAGAGGAAAACAGATTTGGTTCCCTGGTATTATCGATTGAATGACAGAAACAGTTTGATTCTTTCCACTTGCTTTAAATACATCCTATTGGAAAACAGAACCTACTGTTTCAATATGATTTATTTTACAACTGCCCCACCTTTGTGTCTGTTTAATTACCTCGTTTTCTCTTCAGTAAAGTTCAACCAGTCAGTTCTTACTTTCTTCATCATTTAAGAAACCCTCATAAACTCTTGGGGAGCTGGGTGGCACAGTCAGTTAAGCATCCGACTCTTGGTTTCTGCTCAGGTCATGATCTCAGAGTTGTGAGATCGAGTTCTGCATTGGGCTCCATGTTCAGCACGGAGTCTGCTTAAGACACTCTCTCTCTCCCCTCAACACCCAAAGAACAAATAATCCAATCAAGAAATGGGCAGAAGACATGAACAGACATTTCTGCAAAGAAGACATCCAAATGGCCAACAGACACATGAAAAAGTGCTCAACATCACTTGGCATTAGGGAAATACAAATCAAAACCTCAATGAGATACCACCTCACACCAGTCAGAATGGCTAAAATTAACAAGTCAGGAAACGACAGATGTTGGCGAGGACACAGAGAAAGGGGAATCCTCCTACACTGTTGGTGGGAATGCAAGCTGGTGCAGCCACTCTGGAAAACAGTATGGAGGTTCCTCAAAAAGTTGAAAATAGAGCTACCCTACGACCTAGCAATTGCACGACTGGGTATTTACCCCAAAGATACAAATATAGTGATCCAAAGGGGCACATGCACCCCAATGTTTATAGCAGCAATGTCCACAATAGCCAAACTATGGAAAGAGCCTAGATGTCCATCAATAGACGAATGGATAAAGAAGATGTGATATATATATTATATATATATATATGATATATATATATAATATTCCATTATATATATATATAATGGAATATTATGCGGCCATCAAAAAAAAACCCCACGAAATCTTGCCATTTGCAATGACATGGATGGAACTAGAGGGTATTATGCTAAGCGAAATAAGTCAATCAGAGAAAGACAAGTATCATATGATCTCACTGATATGAGGAATTTGAGAAACAAGACAGAGGATCACAGGGGAAGGGAGGGAAAAATGAAACAAGACAAAACCAGAGAGGGAGACAAACCATAAGGGACTCTTAATCTCAGGAAACAAACTAAAGGTTGCTGGAGTGGAGGGGGGCGGGAGGGATGGGGTGGCTGGGTGATGGATACTGGGGAAGGTATGTGCTATGGTGAGCGCTGTGAACTGTGTAAGACTGATGAATCACAGACCTGTACCCCTGAAACAAATAATACATTACATGTTAATTTAAAAAAAGACTCTCTCCCTCTGCCCTTTCCCTCCCTCTAGCCCTCTCTCTCTCAAATAAATAGATAAATCTTTAAAAAAAAAAAAAAGTCTCATAAACTCCTGAACATCTGGATAAACATTTGAAACTACGCAGGTCTTAGCTCACAAATGTGTATGTATATTTTGATATTCCAGCTCCTGAATATAATAATAAAATAGGACACTATATTCAAATGATTATTTTACATGCATATCTTTAAATTCAAACTTTTCAATCATCAGGGTCTATTAATCTATTTAATACATCAGTGGGCTGATAGCAAAAGAGAAAAAGATCTCTTTAACCGGACACATATACCTGAATTTGAATACTGCAGCATAAGGAAATGAAAAAATATATCAAAGAATCAGGGAACTTGAGACCCCAACACCAGTTTAATTATTTACCTTCATTAAACTCAATAGGAAAAAAATGTTCAAGTATTAGAACAGTTTAGCTGTACCAATGCTATATAAATTTTTAATAGTTCTTACAAAATTATCCTATTCAAACTTAAAATAGCTTTGTGAGGAGCCAGTGTTGTCTGCTCTCTTGATTTTTTTTTTTTTTTTTTAATTTCCCAGCCAGGAGCCATGCCCACAGAGGCCCATTTCCTCCAACAGCAATCCCTGCCAAGAACAGTTCACGGAAGGAGTGAGCTTGAACTGAGCCATGGTGATGATTCGATTTAAAAAAAAAAAAAAAAAAGGTAAGAAAACTTCTAGGAGAGTGATGTGATTACAGTGATAAAGCAAAGAACAAAGACAGGGATTTTTATCTGCTTGGTTCATTGATGTACACCCAGTACCTAGAACAGGGACTAGATCATAGTAAGCTGAATCAGTTATCTGTTTAACGAATACAAATGACTTATTCATGAGCCTGAGTGACAAGACCAGTCTGAAAGGAGCAAAGGATTCATGTTTGTTGAGAAGGTGGGTAAATAAACCCACCTGAGGGTTTATTTTTCCTTTAAGATATAAGTGACAAGCCATAAAATTCACCCTGGTCAAGAGTGTAATGCAGTGGTTTTTAGTCTACTCACAGGGGTGTGCTACAATCACCACTAATTCCAGCATGCTTTCATCACCTCAAAAGGAAACCTGCAGCCATGAGCAGTCATTTCCCACTCCTCCTCACCCCCAGCCCCTGGCAACCAAACCGTACCCTGCTTTGGTCTTCATGTATTTGCCTATTCTGGACATTTTCAACAAATGGAATCATACAATATATGGACCTTTGTGACTGGCTTCTTTGACTTAGCATAATGTTGAAAGATTTATCCATGTTGTACCATGCATTAGTACTTCCTTACTTGTTATGACTGAATAATATTCCCCTGTGTGGATATATCACATCTTATTTATTCATCGATTGATGGCCATTTGGGTTGTTTCCACTTTTTTGATAATTATGAATAATGCTGCTGTGAACATCTATGTACAAGTTTTTGCTTAAACATATGTTGGATATCTACCCAGGAGTAGAACACCTGGGTCATAAGGTAACTGTATGCTTAACTTTTTGAGGAACTGCCCAAGTGTCTTCCAAAGCAGCTCCACCATTTTACATTCCCGCCAGAAGTCTGTGAGGGTTCTACTTCTCCACATCCTCACCAGCACATACTACTGTCCATCGTTCAGATCATAGGCATCCTTGAGCGTGTGAGGTGGTAGCCACACAAGTTTAAAACCAAATGAGAGAGTGACCCAGGACTGAAACAGATCAAAGTGCCACCTTCATTTTTGCTAGTGCTATACCAGAGGAGAGGGTCAGCTGAGAATCAGTAGGCCTGCTAATGCCACACCCTGAGTTAGCTAGACTTACCCACCCGGGGATAGACAACATGGAACAAGAAACCCCCACCAACAACACACACACAGCAGGCTGCTACTGTGCAACTTAGAGTGTGGAAAAGTACAGAGAACGTGCTCTGCCTGTAGGAGGTGGATCCCATAAAAGAAGGGAATAAGAACAACACAGACATACCCAACTCCTTCCCATCAGTTAAGTGGCTCTTCCTTCCCGGAGCGGGAGTGAGCAAGGGGACAGGAAGAAGCCAGGGTGAGTAAACAGAGCTAGGAAAGGGCATTTTCCCCGCCCAATAATGATAAAGAGTAATAAAGTAGAGGGAAGTGGGGATGGGAGCATAGCATCTATCTGTTCAGTTTTCCATTGCTGGCCAGCTGATACTTCTTTTCCTAAGCACAATTGAAACCAAAATATTAGTAAGCACTCAAAGTTATTGGTTCGCCTAAAAGGAATTTAATAGAAATATGTTAAAGTTGAAAAGGACTTTTACACTGTCGTGTTGATACCTAGTTCACTTATGCAAGAACTAAAACACCAAAAATTAACTCGTTTTTAATAGTTTCATCAACAAAGTCAATCAACAAGTCACCAAAGTTGTTTTATCATATGCTGTGTAGGAACTCTAACAAAAGCAATTGCTCTGTCGAATGCAGAACAAAAGTGCTTCCATACTCTTTCACTGATACCTGACACCTATTCTATATTGATTACTTAACTCGTTGACCCCTCCAGTTCCTATCTTAGCTTCACAAGGAAAAGAAGTCCCTTTAACCCACTTTCATCCAATAAAAATAAAAGCCTAAGACACTGCCCTTTCTTGGCAAGAAGTGGGAACTAGGTAGGGGCTTGGTGGTGATGAAGTGGGAAAACCTTGACAAGCTCCTTCAAAGTGTGGATTCATCATTCTGTTTGAAACTAATTCTTGGGATATTTTAAATGTCTGCACTTAAAAGTTGAAGCCAAATAGGCTTGGCGTAATTCTTTTCATCTCTAGTGAATAACAGGGTGTGTGTGCATGTACTTTTGTCTAAACAGTGTGAAATCTTTGCAAGAAAGGTTGCACACTGAGTTGAACCAGGTTTAATTAACCTAACCATCCTCACATGTTAATTTCCTTCACTGGTACTCTGTACAAAGATCTTCTTAACATGGAAGGCAATCTGAAGTTTAAAAAAAAAGTTTTACAAAATATGTATGTAATGGTAGGAAGAGTGTGGATCTAAATAAACTTTCAGAAAGAAAAACTATCAATATGTATGTAAAAGACTTTAAAGAAAGGTACCAATGCTTTGACCCAGAAAATCCCATTCTCAGAATTAATCCTTAAGCAATTATTAAAGATGGGTTCAAAATGCATCAGGAGGGGCGCCCAGGTGGCTCAGGTGGTTGGGTGTCTCACTTTTGGTTTCAGCTCAGGCCATGATCTCGGGGTCATGAGATCGAGCCCCGCATCAGCTCTGTGGAGTTTGCTTCGGATTCTCTCTCTCCTTCTCTCTCTGCCCCTCCCCACTCTCTCTCTCTCTCTCTCAAATAAATAAATAAATAAATAAATAAATAAATAAATAAAATCTTTTCAAAAATGTATCAGGAAGGCCTTTCCTTACAAATTATTTGTATAGTAAAAGATTGGAAGCAATCTAATGTCTATTGCTATGGGATTTTTAAATAAATTATAGTAAATGAATAGGAAAGAATATTACACAGTTTTAGAAATAAAAGTTTAGAAGATTATTTAATACATGTTAAAATGTTCATAATGTTATTAGGTTAAAAAAAATTCTGCTTCAACATACTGTGCACCATGTCATCTTGGTTTTGGGGGGTGTATATATAAATACAGACACAAAAAACAGACTGTTACCATTAACTCATTATATAGGAAGCAGTAAGTTTGGGTATACGATCTGTTTGGAGAAAATGAGGCATCAATAAGAGAAAAGCAATGAACACAAAAACAAAGTGCAATAAACACTTCCTTTGCCACAGCTGAAATACCCTTTGTTTTAAATTCTAGTTGTAACTGATAGGAGTTTTGATGTGCCTTATTGGTAAGGTCTCCTTCTGGGACCTCAAATGACCTCTGGAGGCCAATTAGCTATTCTGCTTCTAAAAAAAAAAAAAACTGACTGAACTTGTTAGTGAGACGTTTGACTCAGGTTACTGTGGCCTGCAAATGTGGCTCCTTTGCTAAGTCTATAAAGTTCTCGTGCAATCTTCTCTACTCCAGACTCATGATTCAGCATCCGCAGCGCTCAGGGCTCTGGCGCAGCTGACGGAAGCTTTGGTTTGTACAAATGCCAGAAAGCACCGTTCCCGTGCTTGATTTAGCATTTCTGCTCGCTTTCCACAGCATTCACTTTTCGGGAGCTTCAACAACCCCCAAGATGCAGCCTGAGGCAAGAACTGACAGAACAATAAGAATAATAACTGGAAGTTCTTAATCTGTGGCATAAAATTCAAAGGCTTAAAACACGCATCAAATTACAAATGTGCCCACTGTTAATTGGACAGTTATAAATCCTGAGAAATTCCATAACCCCCTGGGCAGTATTTACAGTGAAGGCCACCCATTAATATCTGGTGAGAAGCTATCACACTGAAAAAACCTAGTTCTCTGTGCTACACAACCCAGCAAGCCCACACAGGAAAGGCCCACTTCTGTGCCAATACTCGTTAGCAACGTAGAAAAAAAATCCAAAGTTTCCCATTGCATTTTCTTTCCCTGTTTCCTCTCCTGTGCCCGTGGTATCTGCTCCGTGGACACAGCTTAGGTTCAGTGGTACTCTGTGGACTTGCCACAAATCAGTCTCTGAATGTAGCCATCCCCAGGATTTTCATCCTGACTGGTAGAGATCACTGTCTTCCTTACACGCAAATAATCTTATTTGCATCTAAACCCACTTGCTCCTTACTGACACTCCATTAAAGGAATAGTTAATCTCCACTGAAGGAAATCGAGTACCCAATTAGCTTTCAATGACAATCCATGGTGGCCTTGGGTAAGTTTATCTGCCCCCTCTTTGCCTCAATTTCTTCCTTCCTTTGCACAACAGAAATAATAATATCTTGTGAAGATTAAGGACAGTGTTCCCTGAATCTCCTTTCCCCTACCTGTCCTCTGCCCTTCTCAGGCACCAAAGTCTCTTGGACTAAACAGCCATTCTAGGCTCATCATTCAGACTGTGACCATGAGCTGGTGATCTACTACTTGAAGGTATTGCTATGGAGCTGTATAGCTCTTTATATCATTCATTTCCAGAAGATACTGTATGTATAACCAAAACAATAAACATTTCTTTATTGACCTGAATATACAGAATCTCTAATGCTATCTTGAACATTTATAAGTTTTAATAAGTTTCTCCTAAACTTATTTTAAATTTAAAAATAGCACTGTTGTACAAGAGAACAGCTCATTTTATTGAGAGAGACATCAAACAATGCAGCGTGCGATGAACAGTTCTATGGGCAAGCATGTTTATGCTGCAGGATTTCCGTATGTTCTTAACTGTACCTTAGAGTGCTGTGGCTTCCCATTTTCATAGTGGATCTCCACATAATCAGAAGACAGCAAACCACTACAAGGGAAAGAAAATAGAGTGATTTCTGCATCCAAGACACTTAGAGGTTTAAAAATAATCAGCTCAGGAGATGGCTACGAGGGGCGTGTAGACCACAAAGAGCCACCCTCCATGGCAAGTACGAACAGGTTTTCATCAAAAGCCTCGGACGTTCTCCAGTAACAAATCATTCCTCACTCTGTTTAAAAAAAAAGACAAAATATAGATACTATAAGGGTGAACTCTGTTTATACACACTATGCATCATTTGACTGATAGGTTAATTAATATGGAACAAACAGAAAAGGCAGGTAACAGGAGGAGACAGACCTTATAAAAATCCCAAAATTATGTTCTAAATAACTGGAATCTCAAAAACATAATCACTGAGGAAAAGTATAGAATAAAGGCCAGAGAGTAAATATTTTAGGCTTTTCGGGCCACGTGGACTCTGCCACGACTACTCAATTCTAGACACAGACACAGGCAATATAAACAAATGAGCGTAGCCGTGTTCCAGTAAGACTTCATTTATGGACACTGAGATTTCAATTTCACCTAATCGTCCTGTGTCAGGACATTTTTTCTTCTTCAATTTCTTCAACCATTTAAAAATGTAAAAAATACTCTTAGCCTGAGGACTATGCAAAACCAGGTATGCTCGGTTTGGCCTGTGGGCCATAGTTTGCCAACCCCTGGAATAAAATAACAGTTAACAATAAAGACTTTGAAGTCAGACAAAGTTGGATTTAAAGCCTAAAGCAGCCCCTTATTTGTGCTGTGACCACAGGCCAGTTCCCCAGCTCAGCCTTTACTTGAGTCAAACGAAGGCGATAGAGAGTCTGAATCTCATGGGATGTTGGAGGTTACATGAAAGCGCACACCATGCGTAGCCCAGAACTCAGCACCAAGTCTGTGCTCAGCAATGAGAATGAGGCTGCCACCACTTTTATTTTAATTCAATTTCTCCAAACACATTTCTCCCTATACAATGTGGGGAATGCAAACTATGTGCCTCGGAAAAGAGCAGGCAACTATTAGGGCATCTGGGTTCCTCTTTGGGCTCTGCCACTAGAAATAATGATGACAAATGGTAAGTCCCATGTGCTGAACACTCACTAGGTCCTAGGCGCTGTGCTAGGGACTAGAAAGAGGTTAACTCATTTCACCCTAACGATAAGAGGAGGACAAAAGTAGGTTCTACTATGTATGAGCCAGATGTGGGCCCTTCCTGCTCTGACATTTTACTTTCTCTAGTTCTGCCTAAGTGTAGGTTTTCCTGTTAGGAAATCTTGACATTACTGCTTTAACAGAAGTATGGAAGCACTCATCATTTGGAGAGCTGCATCTGATGCAGGTCTAACATGCGCCAATGAGGAAGGCTGGAGGTGCCTTGGAGCCAGTCAACAGAGGGGGAGACCCAGGCATGCATCCAGCATGGTCTCCTGCATGAGCTGAAGGTCAACCTTTACAACACAGAAATGAGGCAGATGCTGGCACCTTGGACAACTTTTTCTATTGAAATTGCTAATCAAGGGCGCCTGGGTGGCTTAGTCGTTAAGCGTCTGCCTTCAGCTCAGGTCATGATCCCAGCGTCCTGGGATCGAGCCCTGCATCGGGCTCCCTGTTCAGCGGGGAGTCTGCTTCTCCCTCTCCCACTCCCCCTGCTTAAGTTCTCTCTCTCTGTTGAATAAATAAATAAATAAAATCTTAAAAAAAAAAAGAAATTACTAATCAAATGTGTATCTACTCATGTTTCTACATTTGTTGTTTTTTTTTTTTTAATTTTTATTTATTTATTTGACAGAGAGAGACACAGCGAGAGAGGGAACACAAGCAGGGGGAGTGGGAGAGGGAGAAGCAGGCTTCCCGTGGAGCAGGGAGCCCGATGTGGGGCTCGATCCCAGGACCCTGGGATCATGACCTGAGCCGAAGGCAGACGCTTAACGACTGAGCCACCCAGGCACCCGATGTTTCTACATTTGAAACTAAATAATGGTACATCTACTCATTCCCTTTTAAAAATCAAAGTTAATAGTCAAAGTAACAACAATTCTTGATTCTGTGTACTTGAAAATACCTGACAGGGTGCAGAAACTTCTTTCATATCTAGTTCATTAAGTCAGCGACTAGCATTGTGAATATACATAAACAGGGCTATTGATGGTAACATTTCTCTGAGGAACGCTTCCATAACACCAAGGCAGAGAGAGGTTTCACTAACTACCTTCTACTTACCTCTCTCTACAGGTAATTCATTATTTTCAAAATTCTCAACCACGCAATCACTGGAGCATGTCTAAGAGTTGAAAACAAATTTATTTGCTTGTGATGACAAGGGCATATAATAGCATTCTAATCATTAATCGCCAAATCGGATAAAGGTCACTGTAGGATGGAAGTTCACAGCAAGGTGGAAGAGAGAGTAAGAACTGGAGTAAGGAAATTCTCTTGAACACCCTCACTCTGCACCTTCATGGTGAATCTGTACCACTGAGGAAGTGAAAAGAACATGAATTCTAGAGTCAGACTGAATGTGATTTTACTCAAATATGAAGAACAAGGGTAAACACTTTGAAGATGCTGAACTCTGAGAGCAGGAGAACGGTAAGACCATTAAAACATGGCAAGTGAGCCAAGAATCAAACCAATGAAGGGAGCTGTGGCAGAAATGATGCTATGCAGCCACCATATCCCATTTCACTTTCCCCTTCCTAGCACAGTAAGACCACATTTCAAAGCTTCTCTAGCAGTGAGGTTAAGGCTGAGAGATTGAATTTTGGCTCATAAGATATGGTGGGAAGTGATGTCTACCCCTCTAGTGTAGTTATTATACTCCATGCATGATTATGCAAGCTCTCTCTTCCATGGCAACTCTGGAAGCCCCGTGCCCCAGATGGCATGGATACAAGATGGGTGCAGCCTAAGTTCCTACATCATGATCTGGAGAAGAGCTTCCCAGGAAAACCACTCAACTTGTATTGGACCATAAGGTGGGTAAGAGATAAAATTCTATAGTGTTAAATCTCAGATTTTATCTTTATTACTGAAACATGGTTTCAACTATCCTAATTCCAAGATCTATCACAAAGAAAAATTTAGAAATGTAATGTTCAAAGAATTTCAGAATCATCAGCAAATGTACGAAGAAGGCTGCTACAAGATCTAAGCATTGGAAATTGACACAAAGAGAGAAATATGCCTTGGGGAGATTTTTCCTATATAAATATATATATATTTGTTGGAGTCCTCAAGTTTGAGATTTCTGTGTCTAACGAAAGTAGGCCCATGAATAGCCAAGTGATCAAAACTCCCAAAGGTTTATATCTTCCACTTAGGCTCATTATGGAGAAGCCAAGCATCCTAGGAACTGGGAAAAGTTACTTACTAGAAATCCCTTCTGCCTAAAAATCTTATTAACCAAAAAAGGTGGATGACTCCTAGGGTTTTGTTTTGTTTTTTTAAATAACTTGAATCCCTTACTTTAAAGAAAGAATCATATGCTTTCTTTTGGGTAACCCTGTCATGAAAGGCTGAGCAGGCTAATCAAGCAAATTAAATTGTTTGATTAGGTAAAGTTCAGGGCCTTGGGCTTCGAGGGAAATGCTAGGAAAGACAAATGCTGGAGCACAAGAAAACCATCTGGTCTACATGAGTTCAAAGTCATTTACTTCCTTATAAAAAAAAGTCAAACTATCAGTCTCTAGAAGCCCAGGTCTGAAATCTATGTTCACTGAAATTGAACGACACTGAAATGTGTCGAACCCTCACAGTTTATACCCCTGATTAAAAAATTGTGTGGGTTGCTGGGAGCAGAATGAGCTCTTCAAAAAGGACCTAGAGGCCAACAGGGCATTCCTTCATCAGTAGATCTAGGGAAAAGTCGAGAAGAATAGTAGCAAGCACCAAGGCTTACCAACTGGATGGTCATATAATTTATCATCCAAATCAGGACATTTTGGGGAGTGCAAAGAGGCACGTTAGTAATTATGCCAGGACAACAGATGTAAACCAAGAAGGTCTGGGACATATGATTACCCTACCTTAAAGTCAAATTTTAGGTACATACATCAAGTTCTATATGGAAAGTCAGGCTAGTCTATGAAATGAAAAGTATCCTAAAGCTGAGATGCTACTAAGCAAGCAGTCTGTGAGTATGTCTCCTTTTCCAGTTGCTTTTGGCCTCTGTGATTATGTTTATATGGCCACCATTTTAGGACAACCTTGGGTAGTGTCCTTGGGTTCTCTCTCTGAGTGCATAACATCAGGAGGTAGATAGTGGGAGACGAGTCAGCAGTCAGAGATGTGGAAGCCAGGAAGCTACAAATCCACATTCACTGCAGTACACTGGACTTGTCAGGTCTCGACCAGCCATGCTTCTTGTCACGCGAGGTCTTCCTTCTTAAGTGAACAGTAGCACAAATATTTTAATTCAGTCCTCAGTAGTAAAATAGTAAAATCCTTAAGTTACTTCCATATGTGTTCAAAACTGGGATTAGAACAGAAGTCAACATTTATGTGAACAAAGAGTAAAAAATTGTGTGTAGAGAAACAAGACTGCCACTAATGTCTACTTTCACAATGTATATTCACTCATCTGATTATCTTCTGTTTGACAGGGCTTAGCTTCTCAATATTGCAAGCCCTGATCATGCCCAGTGGCCCCTGACAGATTTACCTGAGAAGTCTCCTGCTGCCCTCTCCACCAGGTCTCATTCATTCATTTAATAAACACTGGTCACTATGGAGATGAGCAACTTCATGGGGCTTTGAGCATAATAGCATTGTACAATGAAGCACCATGCCTGTTCCCTCTTTACACTCGAAGGTTCTCTTTTCTCCTTTTATACACATACATATTTTTAATTCATCAAATAATTACTATAACTTGTAATGAAGAGAGACATAGAATTTAAACTCAGTACATTCATACAAGCATAAGTTTGTAACCTTATAATTATCCTCTGTCCTTATGTTGCTTTCCTTTTTTGAAAACAATAGGCTTAAAAGTCAAATGATTTTTCAATAGCCACTTTTCTCAGGGTTGAGGAAAAAATTAATCATCCCACCTAAAATAATTTTTATACCCCAAGTGTTTCAGCTAGAAAATATATAATCCTTTGAATGTAAACAATACAATAAGACTTTTAAGCTGTGCTAAAGGATTGTAGGCATGAAGAGGTTGGAATTTCAAAGAGTAGAAATGATATGTTAAGTGGGTAAAAGTAATTACAGATTGAATAGAAGCTTTGTGTTAAGTCAAACAAAGACAGCCTGCTAGGCGAGGGCTGGGAATGTGGGCATATTTCATAGGAGGAGAGCTGCAGGTGGAGAACACTCCTAGCAGAGCAGGATGGAGGGTGTAAACCTCTTTGAGGGTCACAACAGGAATTTAATGAGTTCCTAAATCACATAAGAGGTTGCAGCCAAAATTTTAATGTGGAGGAGCTCTTGCATCTCATAGGTGATGGCCCTATGCACCATACTAGTAACACCCTAGTCTAATATAACAGGGAACACAGGCAGGGCTGCAAGTTAATAGACAGGGAAGTAGACAAAGGAGGAGCTAGAAGAGAAAGGAGGAATGAACTTGAGATGTAAAAGCTGATGACCACCACCCAAGCTGGCTTGATCAGCCAATGAGGGTAGCCAATTAAGAGTTCCCTTCTGAGGAGGTGGTATCAACAGAGATTTTTAATTAAATAAAAATGAAAGATGTTCAATTTTTCCTCCTTGGCTTGAAGTCAAACCGTATGAAGTGGCTGCCAATATCTCTGCAAGTATATACCAGTAATTCTGAGATTCCTCCATAACAGAGTCCCAGGTATTCTCACATATGTGGTTTTACCCCCATACATCGTGAAACAAAAAAGATTTTTAAACACAGGGAAAATGGAATCCAAATAAAAACACCATGCCTTTTGAACACAATTACACATACCTGAAATGCTTTGATGCACAAATTTAAGCTAGTAATGAATATTAGAGTGTGTTGAATATTGCCAATGCGGGTTCTCTTCTGACATTCCCAACATTTCTTTTTTACAGCTATTAAACACACAGCAAAATCGTAGAGAATGGATATGGACCTGTGATCCACCTTGCCTTCCTATAACCTTGTCCAGGACAGACAGCTCTCCTTCAAGTCCAATTCTTGCCATGTCCTAGGATAAGAACTCCCTGCTTCTTCCATTTTTCAGTTTATCAGAAAAACTGCACATATGTTTACAAAGTGTTCCATTCTTTCTAAGTATGCATGAAATAGTCAAAAGAATAAAAAAGAAACTAATGGAAAATCTAACAGAAATAATAAGCATTAAATAAGGTAGCTGGTTACAAGATAAATATGCAAAAAAAAAAAATTTTTTTTTATGTGCACCAGCAAAAACCACCTAGAAATAGTTTAGGGGAGAAGTTTCTACCAATAATGACAAAAACAGAAAGGAATTTCATATATATACATATGCATAGATGTACATATACCCTATAACTTTAATATTAATTCCAAGCAAGATACAGCAAATTTTTATTAATTGACAAAATTATTCCAAAGTTCATCTTAAAGAACAAATGCTTATGTCTACCCAAACATTTTTCTTAAAAAAGGAGTTACAATAGGATATTACTATTAATTTATATTACTATTATAATATACTATTATAATAACCAAGATACAGAGCACGACCTGATTAGACAAATGGCCCAAAGGGGAGAACATAAAAGAAAAGAAATGAAAAGAACAGAAAAGAAATTCACGTTCATATCAAAAACTTTATATATGAAAATAATGGCATTTTAAATTGGTAAGAAAGAGAATAAAGAATAAATATGTACAGGACAAGTGACTTAACATTTTGGGAAGCTTAGATCCCTAATCATATCTTACACCAAACTAAAAATATATACATTAAAGATTTATATTTTTTAAAATAAAGCTATAAAAATACAGCTGAATGTTAGGAAGAAGAGGCCTTTTTAAGCACGATATTAAGCCCAGAAATTATAAACAACAGATAAGACTATAAAAAAAATTTTAAACTTCCACGAGTTAAAAAATACAATACACAAAATTTCAAGAGAAACTAAGAAAAAACATTTGCAAAATATATGAAAAACAAAGGGTTGCCATCCTTAACATAAGGAGCCAAAATTAAAACCAAGTAAAAACAGATAAACAATTCAATAGAAAATGGGCAAAGGATGTGGGCAGGCAATTAGCAAAACAGAATGCGCAAAATGCAGTTCATGGAAAAAGAAAACAAGAAATACTAAGGGTCCTCAATTACATACAAACGTACAATTGCACTAGTATAAAAGAGCTGTAAATTAAAACAACCATAAGAGACCAATTTTTCCCATCGGTTTAGAAAGTAAAAATGAATAATAACAGCCAGAGCTGGCAAAAGTCAGAAAAACGAGCACTCCACACATTACTGCTGGGAATGCGTATTAGTGTGTCTTGCTGGGGACAATTTGGCCACAGCTATCGTATTCACCCTTTAAATCCACAAGTTTTTATAATCTCCTAAACGCTACTCATAAAGGTGTCCTGAGGAAATAACCAGGCAAGAGCGCGCGCGCGCGCACACACACAGGATGAGTCCCTGAAGATGATGGAGCTAGGAGTTGGTTTTTTATTTATACGTGGTTTTACAGACAATTGGAAAGATGTTTACAACGTTGTTCAGTGAAAAAAGCAAATGAGAGAATATTATGTTTGGTAAAAGTATGTTTACATTACGGAAAGAAAAAAAATCTGCAAAGGTAGACACTCAAATATAACAGCAAGCTACTGTTTCCTGTGGAACTTTCAACGGTTTTTATTTTCTTTCTTTGGCTCACCCCTGAATTCCTGAAGTTTTTACAATGACTATATACTACCTTTTAAGATAAGAAGCCACAATACAAGCTGTATTTTTTTAAAAGAGGAGGAACACAGTGCCTTTAGGAAGAAATTAAAGAAGGGCTAATTTTAGGCCCGGGACAGGAAAGGAATTGCAGCTCCTGGCAAGGCCACCGGCAATCATGCGAGATTAGTGGCTGGGCTATCTGCCTCTGTTCCCCCCCCAACCCCCAACTGCTCCCGCCGTTCCCTGAACACCTGGAGGTTGGAACGGAACACCTGGAGGTTGTTCGTGCTAGATGGAGTGCGTGAGGACACAAGGAGAAACAAACCCAGTCCATATCCTCGAGGTGCCTCTCAGCTCATACCTAAAATAAGACAAGGCCGCACCTTGCCTGGGATGAATAACAAAGTATCAAGCTGCCCCAAAGAGGAAATTCATCTCAACAAGGATGATCAGGAACTTTTCAATAAGAAAGCAAGACCATTTGCAACTACGTGGACGGAACTGGAGGGTATTATGCTGAGCGAAATAAGTCAATCAGAGAAAGACGTGTATCATATGACCTCACTGATATGAGGAATTCTTAATCTCAGGAAACAAACTGAGGGTTGCTGGACTGGTGGGGGGTGGGAGGGATGGGGTGGCTGGGTGATAGACATTGGAGAGGGTATGTGCTATGGTGAGCACTGTGAATTGTGTAAGACTGTTGAATCACAGACCTGCACCTCTGAAACAAATAATACATTGTATGTTAAAAAAAAAAAAAAAAGAAGAAGATAGCAGGAAGGGGAAAATGAAGGGGGGAAATCGGAGGGGGAGATGAACCATGAGAGACTATGGATTCTGAGAAACAAACTGAGGGTTCTGGAGGGGAGGGGGTGGGGGGATGGGTTAGCCTGGTGATGGGTATTAAAGAGGGCACGTACTGCATGGAGCACTGGGTGTTATACGCAAACAATGAATCATGGAACACTACATCAAAAACTAATGATGTAATGTATGATGATTAACATAACATAATAGAAAAAAAATACAGGAAAAAAAAAAAAAGAAAGCAAGGCCAAGGCAGCTTCGTGACCAAATACGGTCAGGGAAACAGAGGCGGGGAAAGAGCAGGTCATACAGACAGAGGGACCAGGCCGTGCAAGCAGGGAGGTATATTCCGCTAAAAGTCCAGCAGGGCCAGGGCATCAGTCATGGTGGTGGTGCTGTTACAAAGGCAGATTTGGGCCCAGGTAGGACACAGGGTTCAGCAAAGAGCTGAAAAGAAGGGTGCGCTAGAATCAGGAACTCAGAACTTGGGAGGCCAAACTCGGTTTTCTGTCAGAGCAGAAAGCGTGCAGTAAGTACATCCTGTGTCCTCAGAAGCTGCAGAGACGGTAAGGCCTGGGAAGGGCTGAACACAGATAAGGTTCTTTTATTGGGTCAATTAGAGCCATCTGCAAAGTAATTAATGTTAGCAGCAGGAGAGAACAGCGAGAGCCCAGCAGAAACACTAAGAAAAGGCCTTCCACAGATGAAAACCTGTAGCCTTAACTTTCCTTCACTCATTCAATTAACTGGCTGAAGAGAGAGGGAGAAAAAAACAGTGGAGGGACAAATAAAGGATTAAAAAGACTATGTAATTTTTACCTAAATGTTTTCATTTCTTTAAATGGTTTTACTGTAAATTATAGATATTTGTCCTAACATCCGCTATGCAAATGCTAGTGTGAACTCTGCAATTTTATGTTCTTTTAATAGTTCAAGGAGAGTAAGATTTTTGTAGAAGAACCACAGTGATCTTTTGTACGGTTTCTTCTTCTTTCTGCTCTACCTGGGAGGAGTCTAACCCTTTTTCTGGCTGGTGCTCCCCCAACCTGAGGCTGGAGGGTGTCTGCTGGCTAAACTGAGCCTCAGGGCCACAGAGCAGGTCCCATGGGACATAATGACCACAGGGCTGCACAGCCATATAAAGGAAAAGGCATTTGAAACTGTCATCCTAGATTTCTCTGTACTAAACAGGAAACAACGTTCTATGCAATGGATCCTTCATACATATAACAGGAGGATGTTTAGAGATTAAAACCACAGTCCTTCCTAAATAGTACATGCTTTTAAGAACCTATCACAAGGGCACCCCCCTCGGGTCCCCTCCCTCCTTGGGAGCTTTGTACCATCACTTTGCTATTGCTCAATAAACCTTGCTTTTGCTGCCCCCCCCAAAAAAGAAGAAAGAAACTATCACAACATAGCACCTACAAACATACTTCTGCCATGACATCAAACCAAGATGGCAGACAAGAACACAGAATAGCAACAAGAAGAGGAGGAAAACGAGAACTTTTTAAGGTTTCTTCAAGTAAAAAATTACTATTATACAAAATAGCACCCATTTTTTAAATTACCACTTATAAAAATGATCTTCAAATTCATCCCATACTTCATGGCATCAAAAAATGATCCACTGGGCCTTTGATTGTTAAAAAGAAAGACAAAAAAAACATGAATTCCTAAAGCCCAGCTAATTGCTCTAGCCAGAGAATTGTTCATACTTCCAAATTATGTACCATTTCAACATAATAGCAAAATAACGGGCCTCTGAAGAGCATAGAATTTATCGGAAAAACTATTTGTAGCTTCTGTGGAAAGGGGATTCCTTCCAACTGGTGTGGACTTTCAGATTCAGTGTAGGTCACTGTAGTGCTACCCTGGCCTTTTTTACTTTGCTCACGGTTATATCCTCAGTTATGAAAGAATGCCTGAACTAAACAAGCGCCCAGATGTATTTGTTGTAGAACGAATTAATGTCAATGAATGAACGAATGGGTAAACAGGAATCCAGAGATCCAATTCCTAGCCTGACTGACACTGATTGTCTCTGAGACCTTGGAGAAGTCCCTAATATTGTGGAACAATAATATTGCAGAACAGTATTGGGTAAGTTTTCTTACAAAAAACATGAATGTTGGGTTATAGGATCTCTAAGGATACTTCCAAATTTAAAATAGTGAATGTGAGTATGACTACCATCATCCCCTACCCTAAAAATATACCTGTGCTAAGCTGGGAGTTGGGGATCATTAACACACCCATCTCATCTAGTCGGTACACACTTTGTGAAATAATCAACTGCCATGTAGTGGGATGACTTCAGCTAACATTTTCAAGAATGGTGCTAAAAGAAAAGTTCCATCCATATTCCATACATACTGTAAAAAGCCTCTTTACAGTTTTTTTCTAATTCTACATGGTTCTATGTACCTCAACCAAAAAAGAACAAACACCTCAATTTCCAAGATGTAAAGTGATAAACTTCTCTACAGATTAGATTAATAATGAACAAAAAACTTTTACACAGAAACTAATCTAAGAGCTAATATTTAAGATCTGCTGAAGCTATATCTGTTTTAACACCAACCTATTTAAGTGGTGTGCTAAAAATCAGATAACAATTACAAAACCATTACTTGATTGTAACTAAAAATAACTCAAAAACTTAAAGTCATACTAACATGCTTTATCATAAAGATACTGAAAACCAAAGATAACAGGGAAAAATAAGTATCCTGCTTGAGTAGCTTTTTTTTTTTTTTTAAAGATTTTATTTATTTATTTGACAGAGAGAGATATAGCGAGAGCAGGAACACAAGCAGGGGGAGTGGAAGAGGGAGAAGCAGGCTTCCTGCCGAGCAGGGAGCCCGATGTGGGACTCGATCCCAGGACCCTGGGATCATGACCTGAGCCGAAGGCAGACGCTCAACGACTGAGCCACCCAGGCGCCCTTGAGTAGCTTTTGATAAGCAAATTTGATGGCATTTCATGTCACTTTGAAGGACATGTATAAAATAGTGATCACAGGTGAGTAATCTATTCCAGTCTAACGATACAGTCTGGACATTTTGCATAAAGCTAAAACTGAATTTTTATCTCTTAAAAGCTACTTAAATCATCTATTGACACTTGAGTCTCTAAATATATGTCTTAAAAGTCACTTTAAATAATTTATAGGCAGACATATTCTTTCCATCTTAATGTATATAATGTGTCAGTGCCAAAATCAAATCTCTGGTAGAAAAAAGCAAAACAACAGATATCTAAAACAACAGAGTTTTAAGACAATTTCTATAAATGGGCTTTTCCTCTAGCCAGACAACTTTCATTAAATTGTCTTAAAATGTTAAGTCCATGTAGACGACCTTACTTTCACAATTAAAGTACCTTTCAATGTTTGGATCAAAAGCAAAACTTTTGTAAGATTCTAGAAGCAGCCAAATCCCAGAGAGACTGACACAGAAAAAAGGAGAAACTATGCTATTTAGGTCCTTTCAGAGAAGCTATATTTAGTTTAATCTTAAAACCAGACATTTTTAGAACCTCGTGAAAATTCGAACAATTAACGGTGATCCATAGTGGCAAATTCACTACATATCAATAGCAAGTTCTAGAATCATGAGTTGGAAATGATAGGGAAGGAGAAAGATCCTAAATGAACTGATTCACACCCAAGTTTGGTAACTCACAATAGGGGTAGAAAATGGAGTGGACTACATTCAGAGAAAAATCCAGAAGCTACTACTCTGGGAGAGTCAAACTCTGGGCCAACAGAATATTCAGGAGTTGAAATGCATAGAGTCCAGAGATCACACCAGCATGTGAACACCAGATAAGCAAAGGAGACTCTCCAAACTACCATCCCATAGAAATGACAGGTGCCATGTTGTATCCACAGTTTTTTTATATTATCACTTACACAGAAGAGGTATCCTAACAAAGTTCTGTCGATGATGAGTCCACAAGCCAGGAAGTTCAGAAGAAATAAAAGACAAGACAAGATAGTACATCACACTCCAGTCTGAGGAATCCACAGGAACTGAGGGTCCTACAAGCAGACCTCATCCCCAGGTAAGGAAGGTGAGGCCTGAGACAATACATGGCAGCAAGAAAACTGAGACTCAGGCTACTTTCTGTCTCTATCTTTAGGTAAGTATCCATGAAGTCAAAAGCCAATCCCAGGCAGTCTGCCCATGAAGAGTGGGAATGTATGGCTGAAAGAAGAAAGGGGATGTCTGGGTGGCTCAGTCGATTAGACGTCGGGACTCCTGATTTTGTTTCAGGTCATGATCTCAGGGTCGTGAGATTGAGCCCTCAGTCAGGCTCCATACTGGGTATGGAGTCTGCTTAAGATCCTCCCTCTGCCCTTCTCCACTGCCCCCCGAACTGCTGCTCACATTCTCTGCCTCTCAGAGAGGAAAGAAGGAAGGAAGGAAGGGAGGAAGGGAGGAAGGAAGGAAGGAAGATGAGAAGAGATGTGATAGTAAGATTACCCTAAGAGCACACCTCTTTACTATTTCAACTGCTACCTGGAGATTTATGAAAGGTGTGTGTGTGTGTGTGTGTACGCATAATTTCTTAATGGGCTCTCCATAACAAATTGTAAGACATGGAAATGCTACTAGTATGTATCCTCAAAGACCAGGAGTCAATGAGGTAAAAGAAGTCGTGTGTTCTCTAGTTGAGGGACCAGTATAGGAAATTTTTAATCACTCCTTAGACCATCAGACAAAGGTATGCTGGATGTCAGTCCACTGAATATTTTCATTGTATATGTTTGAAATCTTCATTTTACTCTATTTCTAATTTCAGTAACTCAGCATGAATAGCTGAACCCTTTCCGTACTAATCCTACTTACAATCCTACACAGCTTTCTTTTTTTTATGGAATGCAAGGAATAAACCTGCTTCTGCATTTTCATTTTCTTCTGAAAATTCTATTGTCATTACTTATTACTATTTTTCTGGGTTTGTCTTTGGTCTGTTTTTTGGTAAACAAACAAACAAACAAACAAAAAACAACTCCCAAATCTCCTACACAAGCTTAGACACTAGGAATGTTCTGTTTTTCAACCTGCATGCTGAGTATATATGAATGTCCATTTCATTATTATTCCTTAAACTGTAAAAACATGTTTCCACTCTTTTACGTATGATATTTCATAATTTTAATAAATTAGAGGAAAAGGAATCCAAAATATCTGTCAATAGAAATAGAAGAGCCCAGTCCAATTCTGACATTAAAAATTTTGACTATGAGACAAATGGAGCCAGAAATAACCAAGGAAAAGGCATCTGGAATTAGAAAGCTCTCACTACCAAGACCAGAGGGGAAAAAAGTCTAAAGAACATGTGGGAAGTAAAAAGCACAGAGAGAACAAAAGGCAACTTTCTCCTTCCCTAAAAATAGCAGGCTTATTAGGCCATTTTTAGACTCCAGTGTTCGTGTAGGAGTCCATTTCTATTAAAAGAGTAAAATTTAGAAAGGGAAAAGAAGTTCTTGGAGAACACCAAAGTACGGAAAAGTTCAGAAATATAACAAACCGTAATAGAGCAGACAGGATTTGAACTATCTATGACTTTATTACCAAAATATTTAACCCTCAAACTAGACAGCTAATGGAACAGAAGATTAAAGGCATGAGACAAACAAAATCCTCCCATGCACTGATTTTCTGTGGAGCTACATAAGGACAGAGAAGGATATGTGTGGCACAAGGTTAAGTAGACCCCACAGGGAGCTGCCATGGCTGGTAACTGGTTTCAAAGAACATGGTAAGTGATACCATCCCATGCCCTTCACTGGAATAATCTACAAATTTAAATCTGATTTAAAAAAAAAAAAAAACAAATACTGGCTTTCAATCACCAAAACTACCATGGCTGGGAAAAAAAATCAATCTCAGTTGTTTTGATAGTTATTTTAAAACGTACTTCTGAATTCTGAATTAACAATGCCAACAAACATCTTCCCTTTCTCACTCCCACCTTCTCCTACAGTTCAAGAAATTTATTTGCACACAGGAAGGCGGAATTCATGAGCAATAACACCAACAGTGGATCTAAGGAAAAGCAAGACCAGTGTCACACTGTACCAAAGTACACTCATATTATAAAGCCACTTGTAGACACTTTTTTGCTCAACAGGATAAAATCTTTTTCAGAGTTCTTATTTTTTCATCAAAGAAAATATAGTACAGTACTAGAATATTTAGAACATCTAATAATTCTGAAATAGGTTATTCTGCATGCTCAGAGGGTCAGATCATTATTATAAATTGCTCTATTTTTATGCACAATTTTAAAAATCCTGAGGCCATGTAATGGCATTTAGCCTTCCAGATGACTAATAATATCTAAAACCAGAGGATATTTTTGAGATGACTAATAATTTGAATACACACACTAAACTACAATCCAAAATCAGAAAGGATGAGTGAAGTAATAGCATAATGAGGCTTTTTTTCCTTTTTTCTGTGCCTTACGCCTGGTCATCCTATAATTCTTAACTAAAAAATAATTTTAGTTTGCTTATTCTTTAAGAAGATATTAAAGAGATTGTTTTAAAAATGAAAGATAATTCTAATTTTTTAATCCCATAACCTCAGATAACAAGCACATGAATATCAGTTCTCTTTAGCTCTTTATCTGCATTCTAGGCATTGGATTATTTTTTAGAATTGCCCAAATTTTACCACAGGTAAAATTTACCACAGGAGTCTAAAAATGTCACTGAAGCAACGATCCAAACGGCCCAACCCCAGTCATCTCCACCTAGCATTGGATAACTCAGTGAAGGTTCCTAGTTAATAGCTCCTCATTGTTACTGACTCATCCATTCTACAAATCCAAGGCTACTGCCATGATAACAATACCTAAGAGAAATGCATAATGGTCAAAATACTTCCAAGAACTGAAAATGTTTCCCTCCCTCTCGTTTTCTATCTTAAGCCTGTCATTGTTTTTTTTTTCCATGTCCTATTCCTTACCCAGATTATAAACCCCTCACACACAGCAACAGAAGAATAAAGAAATGGAGGAACAAAAAACTACCCCACGTTCCCTACAATGAGAAATGGTCTTAATTTCAAGTTACCAAAAACCATGAAGCTAAATACTGAAAACTCTGAGCCAACACATATCTCCCCAGAATCTGAACTGGTCAAAGGACCATTCAGATGTGAAGTAAAGGAGGCAAAGGAAGGTGACAGGGCAAACTTCTGTTCAACACATAGAGCTCCCAGGAGCTCTGCAATGAGCTCCACTGACCCCCTCATGCCCCCAGTAAGATGGCCTCTCCCCCGGAGAGGAACAGACTGTGAAGAGTGAACAGGGCAACAAACCTAAACAAGCTGTGGGGCCTTGGGCTCACTGTTCCCTCCCTGTTGCCACTCCCTCACCTCCCACACAATGCTTCAGCAAACAGCTGGTCCCAGACATGGAGTCATCATAACCAAAAAGAAAAGAACAGGGGACTAGAGCATAGAAACGAAAGAAGAAAAGAAAGAAGGAAAGTACCAAAGCCAGGGGAGATGAAGGACATACATCACAAGGAAACAGAGGAAATGCTCACATAAATACTTCCCTATGACCTCAAAGAAATTAAAGACATGACCTCTTTTTTAAAAGCTCAAAGAAACATCATAAAAGAATAGAATAAGATAAAAAGGAAGGTGGCAAAGCTCAGGAGGAAAAAAATGAAATAAAAAGTAAGTGTTCTAAAGATGCAAAGCAAGCTGGAAACAGAAAAAGAAAAAACACAGTCAGGAATCAATAATAAACATTTATAGAGATGACAGATATAGAAGATCACCTATACACATTGTTATTATTCCTGAAGAAGAGAATAAATAACATGGAAGAGAAAAAATAGACACAAATGGAACATAAATTTCCTAAAATCAAAGAAAGCCTTGAATTTGCAGCTCAAACAAACCATGTTCCTGGAAAACTTTATAAAGCACCATTAATACTGAATAGTGTAATTAATCTTGGGGAAGCTACTGATATGGAAAAATCATATAATCATGTTAAGCCAGAAGAAGCAATCTCTCTAAAGAGAGAAAACGAGATTGCCTCTGACTCACGCACAGCAATTCTCAATCTCCAGGGGCAGTGGGGCCATCCCCATACAGTCCTGGGGGAAGTATGCTCCAAAAATTTTATATCTAGCCAAGTTATTCTTCAAGTATAAATATGGCAATAAACAAACATTTTTGTGCATTCAAGAATTCATGAGCTACAACACTCAAAAATCTATCTTGAACAACAAACTTTTCAGTTAATTCCAGTCAAGCAAAATACAAATAATTCAGGAGGAATGGAAAAGCCATGGTAAAAAAAGGACTCAAGTTGAACACCGAACCCCTTAAGTTTAAGTTATGGGAATTGTAAGGATTGAACAAAATACAAATGTTACAAACCTTGACAATGTAAAAAGAATATTATAACTAACAGGTAAGGAAGAAAATGGAAGAAGGATAAATATGTTAATTTCTTCTTCATTCTAATATACAATCTATTCAAAATGTTCTTTTTTTTTAATCACTCTAAACAATGTTCTTCATTGTTCAATTCTCTGAATTAAGTTTACAAATGTTAATAATGGTGACTTCTGAATGGTAATTTTCAACTTTTTCCTCTGTACTTTCTTGTACTGACTTTGAATTTTATAATAAGCAGTACTGTTTTTACAAAAACAATAAAATATTTCCTTCGGAAAATTGCTTTCGATGTAACAGCTACTCTTCTATGCCTCAGAAATATAAAAATTTCTGACAATTAAAAGGAAACTAAACATCCTCCATTAGCTGCTTTTTATATGACAGTTCAGTAACAACAGGTCTGTAAATTCAGTATTGAGGATGAAGAAGTAACGTGGGATATCCATTACTTTGTCATGGCAAGCTGCCATTCTAATGAACGTCAGCTTTTGGATGGAAATCAATAAGACTGAACTTTGCCAGTGATCTCAGAGAGAAAAGTTGAGAGAATGATCCATTGAGCTACTAAGGTGCTTTGTCACAAGTCTTATGCTGTTGCTGACTTCTCAGAAATAAGAAAAGATCTTTATTCCTCAAATATACTTGAAACTTGGTAGGTGCTCAATGCATGCTAACATCTACTTTAAGAAGTAATATCTGAAAAGCAGAGGACTTTATTGAGCCCTTTACTTTTCTAAATACTATTGGGAAAGTAATTTAAAACGAACTAGGCAATGAAAAAAAAAAAGAGGAAACCTACCTTTTTTATCTCTTCTTCCCCATTCTCTTCATACCCTTATTTCGATTGGAAAACAGATCTAGAAGTGAAGGAATTCCAAGCAGGCTGCACAGTGATCACTGCCCTATAGACCTGTGCTCTATGATCACCATCTCCTCCCAGCTTAGATATTAAGGGCTCGAATAAAGTCGAGCATGAAATAAAGGACACCTGTGCAAAGTTTAAAGACACCTACAAACTGAAAAGCATGTTTGCATTTTTATATCAGTGAGACCAAACACAAGCATGAAATTATGACTTGAAAATACACAACACTGGACATTCAGACAAAATCCCCCTAAGAAAGCACACTTTCAAATGACGCTTCTGGTAAAACTCCATACAGTAAATCCCATCAGGCAAGGATCTGACTGCCATTTGTCACCTAGAATGTCATGACTTTATCAACTGTGAAAGCTTTCAATATGCTTTCTTCTTGTTAAAAAAAAAAAAAAATAGCCCTGCATTTATTTCTAACTATGTCGATGTTGAAAAGCAAAAAGTCCTTAAATAGGTGTGAATCTCCTTTTATTGCCAGGTAATGTACAATCCCACAATGTTTCTCATATCCTCTGAACACTTTCTTACATTTTAGAAAATTATTTCAGCCAACCCACCCTCTTTTGTTTATATACGTCTAGGTTTAGTGAATCATTAATTTAGGCAAATGCTTACTGTTCAGTGTCAAAATACAAGTATGGCTAACTGGAAAACAAGATTTTTCTCATTCCGTGAAGACAAAGCTGAGTCGTAACTATGCACCTGTTAAAAAATTAACTGTCTTGTCAGCAACAGAAAAATTAAAATTTTTTCCAGTTGATTGGAAAGCATAGAAGGCTTTATCCTTCCAACAGCAAACACTCATAAAAATAAGAAGATTGAATCTGCAACAATAGAAGGTAAAATTCAAATGAAGGTAGCCTGTTTACCTGGACATGCAGATATGGACGTCAAGCTCTAACTGAGGAAAAGTCTGATAGAGTGAAGACCAGAGAGTGGGAACATAGGAATATTAAGGTGCATGATGGCTTATATTGTAAGCCAGTGGAAGAGCCCTGGAAAAAGACTGCCAAATTGAGGTTCTCCTCTACCTAGCAAAAAAACACCAACCACTTGCTGCACCTCAGGAACAGAGGCTTAAGACCACCACATCTTACTTTTCAGCTGAAGTTGCTACTGCTCGCATCCCCAGCCTGTTCCCTCTTTATTCCCCCCATCATCCTGCCTTCTCCAGAGTCAGCACGTGGTAACTCATTCCTCCCCAGAAGCCCTTTCCTCTGCAAAACTTGCTCAAATATGACAAGGAATAACTAGGAACATAAAGATTGCCTTTTGTCTATAGAGACTGTAGTGATGGAAAATAATGCATGGCTTATCTAGAGCCTTGATAAGAAATTCCAAGGAGCCTAGTGGCCTCTGAGTGGCATATGTTAACTTGGGGGAAAGAAACGATGCAGTCTTGTGAGAGAACTCGAAACTTTTAAGTCTAACCCTTCTTAATGTGATAATCCACTTTATGTCAACACCCAACTAGGCTAGCCCCTCCTAGGAATCAATGTTGAGTCTGTGTTGCCCCTAGAGATACCAAACTCTCTCCCAAGGAGAGGACAAGCTGGATGAAAACCTGGATTTCCTTGCACCTAGATGGGGCTGCCTCTTTAGAGAGACCATGCAACTCTAGAGCTAATATATTGATTAAATCCCAGGCTACCACTAACTAGATGTGTGATCTTAACATGCAAGATCTAATTCTCTGTGCCTCGGTTTCATCATCTGGGTGCATCATCTCCTGGGTTGTAGTGAGGATTAAACGAGTCAGTTCACATAAAGCACTTTGAACTGCGGCCCACACTGGAAGTTCTCAGTAAGTCAATTATTATTCATTTTTGCCTGAATCCCAAGTCTTGCTAACTTCATCCATCTGAGTTAAAATTTTTATCCTTTGGCTGATAGTTCTGGAAGTGAAAACCAGATCTAAACCATTGTTGCTAGAAGCCTATGGTTGCAAATATACCCACCTGCAAATGTAAGAGCTGGTAGGTTTGATAGCCCTTCTTGCTCTGCAAGCCGCCTGGCTCTACCAAGTCAGGAGAGGAAACCTTATGGGAATCAAGTCTGGTATTTAATACCTTGAAATCTACATTCTTAGTCCCAGAATCCTCATCAAATTTCTGATACACTCACTCTTCCTTCTATTTAATCTTTACTATTTAAATAACTTAAAAGATTTATTACAGGGGCACCTGGGTGGCTCAGTCAGTTAAGCCTCCAACTTTTGATTTCAGCTCAGGTCATGATCTCGGGGTTGTGAGATGGACCCGCATTGGGCTCTGTGCTCAGTGCGGAGCCTGCTTGAGGTTCTCTCTCTCCCTCTCCCTCTGCCCCTCCCCTGACTTGTGCACACAAGCTCTCTCTAAATAAATAAAATCTTTAAAAATAAATAAAATAAAAGATTGATTACACAGTGTACAGCTTAATAATTCCAAGCACATAATCTATAGTCACATACATAAGAGCCCTCTAGGAAATACACTCCATACTGGTAAAGGAAAACGACAAGAGCTATGAGCTGGAAATTCTAGGTTCTAGGACTCAAAACATAGCAGAGTCACCTTGGGCAAAAGAGTCTATTACTGAATTTCAGGGTCTTCATCTGTAAGTGGTAAAATTTTGTGCAAACTATAAATTACAGAGTATGTATCAGACTGATAGCTATGTTTCTAAAGTTATTCTGTTATAAAGTAAAATAATACCCCGTATTTTCCAGACCTCCGATTCCTGATCCTCTTAACCACCTGGAAAGTGGCCAGCATTAAGGACACAAGGCAAAAGACTCACTGAGTCTGAAATCATTATTTTAAAGGCGGGGCATCTCTTACACTTGGCTAGAGAAGATTTCAAGTCTTATTCAAGGTTATTAACTCTTGATTTACCTAAAATGCTAATAATTTTGGTTATTTCTTATTCTGGCTATAACATATTAAAAAGCAAAAGAGCTGGGATGACATAGTTTCACTGGGAGCCGAAATTAGAGCCCACAGCACAAAAAGACCCACGATGCCTATTTCACTGCTGGTCCAGCAAGCAAACAACCTTGTATGTTAAAACAAAGAAGTGAAAATACATCTAATACATATTCTATCAAAGAAACAGAAAAATGCCCATTTGGGAAGGATTCTTTCAAAAATAATTCATTTTTTTAAGTTTAGCATTTCAAGGAAGAAACTGTAGTTATCTTCAAAACCCCCTTACAGTAAAACAATCCATGCCCCAGCAACCTTATATTTTTTAAGTTTCACAATATTAGACCTTTAAAAATAGCCCTTTGTAGGTTTTAGGTGATGGAAAAAGATAGGTCAAAATTTACATTGTTTCAGCATACACAATTTTGTAAGTGAAGCCGTGATAATTTTGAGCGGTTTTTAAATAGAACCTTACTACAGTTTTCAATCAAGTGCTTCCATGAATAGAAAGATAGAAAACAAGAGACTGTTTAGAAATGCTTACACCAGGCAAGTCCAGAATCAATTTATGACAGAATATTGGGCAAGAGATTATGAAGAGTCAGGAAGTAGAAAGTGCACTTTGTTGGAGGAACCGAACACCTGTTACGGGTCTGTTCCACATGCCGGTCTCCCCCACACTGCCACTCGGCTGGTTCTCCATGTACCATTTGATAAGCTGAGGCTCAGATAGTGCCATTATTTCTCCAAGAGGCAGAATTAGAATGCAAATTGAAACATTTAGCTATAACCTAAAGCATACTTTCCACCTTGCCACACTATTTTCTCTCTCCTGACACAAATCCTGACTGCCCCTCTACCTTCTGTCCAGCAATGTTCTAGGTGCTGATGGGCCATGTATTCCTTCATCCCTCTTAGTATTCTCACCTCTTACCATACAAACTTTTCTTCTTATTCCACAGTTACCAAAGGCTCTCTTGGCATATGGTATGACACTTAACTTTAAATTAGTATGAATCCAGGGACTCTTGGGTGGCTCAGTCGGTTGAGTGACCAACTCTTGATTTCAGCTCAGGTCATGATCCCAGGGTGGTAAGACTGAGCCCCAAGTGGGGCTCCGTGCTCAGCGGGGAGTCTGCTCCAGGATTCTCTCTCTCCCTCTCCCTCTGCCCCCACCACTCACTCGCACGTGTGCGCGCTCTAGCTCTCTCTAAAGTAAATAAATAAATCTTCAAAATAAATAAATAAATATGAATCCAATTCTTTAAAGTGAATATGCTTCTCCTTTGTCATTATGCAAACTTTTCAAATTAATACCATGACAACATCAAAAAACACAGTGCACTAGAAGAGTAAAATTTCCATTACCCGAAGGCTCAGGGTGGCCTGACTAAATTAATGCAATCCCAAGGGAACCAATTTATACTGAAGGAGATGCTGCTTCACCTTATAAGGTTTAATCTTATATTTCTGAAATCATTAACCAATAAAAATAAGCAGTAGCTCCCCAACATACAGAAAATAACTATGCTTAGAGGAAAAAAACACTTGGCCCATCCTACAAATGAATGGAATTTAAACAGTACTGAGCATTATGCTTTGCTCAAGAGGACTACTGCAGACTTTCTGTAGGGCAATCCTGCAGTACTAATCAAATTATGTATGTATCTGTCCTATGACCCAGCAATCCTGCTCCTGGCTATATGCCCCTGAGAAATTCTTACATGGGCAATGGGTCCACAGGTCCATTACAATATGGCTTGTGGCTGTAGAGACCTGAAGGAAATCTAGATTTCTTCCCATGGGGAAATGGAAGAGTGTTAGATACCCTCCATGGGATACTCTCTAACAGTTAGCTAGGTTGGGAGAGATATACATAGTTACAAGCATAGGTTTTTAAACATTGTGTTGAGTAGAAATCTGTGGTATAACACTATTTATAAAATAAAATTAAATGCCCACAAAACTATAATATCTATGTTTATAAGAACACATACAAATTGGGACGCCTGGGCGGCTCAGTCGGTTAAGCGTCTGCCTTCGGCTCAGGTCATGATCCCAGGGTCCTAGGATCCAGTCCTGCATTGGGCTTCCTGCTCAGCAGGGAGTCTGTTTCTCCCTCTGCCCCTCCCCACCTCGTGCGCTCTCGCTCTCTCTCTCTCTCTCTCGGTCAGCTCTTTCTCTCTCAAATAATTTTTTAAAAAAATATTAAAAAAAAGAACACATACAAATAAAAGACCACGTAAAACACTTTAGGATGATTGCCTCATTAGGATAGGAGTGGGGAGAATAAGAAGACTGGAGATAGACAAGAATGAAAACATCCTACAGTACTGGGCCTCGTCCTGGCCAATGATGTAGTGTACCATCAATGAGAAACATGATTAATGGCCCAAATGTTTGTGTACAGCAACCCTCTGCGCCCGAAGTTATGTGAAAATTAAAGGGATATCAGTCATAATCACCAAAGCATGCTATTTATGAGTGCTTGACTTCTTTTCTACTATTCTTCAACTCAATGCAAAATACTGATTTTTACCACTAATATTTGTTGTACATAGTAAAGATTCAATGTTATTGAAAAGAACACATGCATTCAAAAAATATTTATTTCAAAAAACTCAGAGGAAATGTTTTTGCTGGCTCACAGATAACACCGGAGAAAATCACTAGTTATTTATGAAAAGTTTTTACATGAATTCATCAGAAGTTGACCTGTTTTGAACAAAGATAAATGGTTAAAAACGTGGCCAATTTAAAGGGCACGCCCTTAAACACAGGTGTCTGCTGTGTGCATGTTAAAAGAAAATATTCAATTAGATTTGGATGCTAAGTCTGTTAAGAATAATAAATATAGGGGCGCCTAGGTGGCTCAGTCGTTTAAGCATCCGACTCTTGATCTCAGCTCAGGTCTTGATCTCAGAGCCATGAGTTCAAGCCCTGCATTGGGCTCCACGCTGGACATGGAGCCTACTTTAAAAAGTAATAATAGTAAATATAAAAAATAATAAATACAAAGTATGTTCTTTATATATTTTGGATATTAACCCCTTCTCGGATATATTATTCACAAATATCTTCTCCCATTTGGTGGGCTATCTTTTTGCTTTGTTGATGGTTTCCTTCAGTGTGCAAAAGCTTTTTATTTTGGTGTAGTCCCCAGTAGTTGAATTTTGCTTTGGTTTAGAGTACATTTATCATGATGAGCACTGAGTAATGTATAGAATTATTGTATCATTATATTGTACACCTGAAACTAATATAATACTGTATGTTAATTACACTATAATTAAAAAATATAAATTTAGAGGCATCTGGGTGGCTCAGTCAATTAAGCATCCGACTCGATCTCAGCTCAGGTCTTGATCTCAGGGTCATGAGTTTGAGCCCTGCATTGGGCTCCACGCTGGGTGTGGAGCCAACTTAAAAACATATATATGTATGGAAGTCAGCGTGTTTTTGATGTTGTTCTCCTCAATACAATCAAATAAGTAACCGATTATCAAGTGTGATTTTTGAAATAGCCTAATATTGTCTCCAAAGAAGACACTAAAAATATTTTTAAGTTACTGCATCTCAATTTTAACCAGAATACTAAAATATTTTAACATATTTGTATGCAATTTTGAAAAAAAACTAAAGTATACTTAACACATTGGGTCTTATATCTACTAATGGGTAGTTAGTTATTAACTGTTCTCTTAATAGACTGTATTAAGTTCTATTCATCTGTAAAACACATTGAGACAAAAAATCTGGCAGAATTCATCCTGAGATTGCTTTCACCTTGTAGAAGGTTCTTCCAGACTTCAAAATACCATTTTTTTAAACTGCAAAAGGCTCCTGCTGTTTAATAGTACTGAGCACTGACAGGGACAAACTACAAATAACTTCTTACATGCTTAAAAAAATAATACTTTTCAAATATTAGAAAAATTCTTTTTATAACTTTCCAATCTTTTCTTCTTGAAAAATGATCTGTATTCTTATTTCATATTCTAGGGGAACACCTACAAGCAGAATCTTGGCTATTTTGAAGGGACAATAGCAATCTCATGACCAATTTCTAGAAACTGCTGATAACTGAATGAAGTAGACTAATATTCAGTCTCTATGACTGAGAGGTTTTAAGTGCAAAAAGTGAAAGTGAGGGGTAAAAACATGACAGAGAGGTAAAAGAAAAGGGCTTCATAAGGCAGCCACAGTCTAAGAATCAGCTACCTCAGGCTTGGAGGTGTTCTGGAACATACTAGAAGACCACTCAGGGGGGTAAGAAGGATGTGAAAATCAGCTAGGGAGTTGGACTGCTTGACTCTCAATGCATGTAAGCCCCATCTGTCATGATTCAAAGGAGGTTCAAGAAGAGGCTGTAAGCTGTTCTTGAAAACAGGAACCAAATATACAAAACACCTGTAATCATTTTCACTCAAGAGTCACAATTACAGCCTTTGTAAATCCCTCCAATTTCAAAATGGAGACTGAAAAGTAGAACACTTCAGCCAAGTCAGCAAAGGCAGAAAACTTGCCTAACTCTGTCTCCTTTAATACAAGAAACAAGACCTTTCAAAAGGGCATTTATTTTATTTTTGTGTTTGTTTCCAGTTTTTATTTAAATTCTATTTAGTCAACATATAGTGTAATATTAGTTTCAGGAGTAGAATTTAGTGATTCATCACTTACATATAACACCCAGTGCTCAACACAAGTGCCCTCCCTAATACCCATCACCCATTTAACTCGTCTCCCCACCCACCTCCCTTCATCAGCCCTCAGTCTGTTTCTCTATAGTTAAGAGTCTGTTTTATGGTTTGCCTCTCTCTGTCTCCCCCACCCCCTCCATCGACTGATAAATGGATGAAGAAGTGGTGGTGTATATATATATATATATATATATATATAAAATATTACTCAGGCATGAAAAAGAATGAAATCTTGTCATTTGCAATGATGTGGACGGAGCTAGAGTATATTAGCTAAGCTAAATAAATCAGTCAGAGAAAGGCAAATACCATATGATTCATTCATATGTGGAATTTAAGAATTAAAAGGACATTTATATCTTGACTTTAGACTCTGAAGAACACCAGAATAGAAAACATTCTGTAATTAAATCCAAGTCTCAAAAGATAATTTGGACTATGCTTTCTTCAAATATTAAGAAAACATCTTCTATTTAAAATAAAGAAAAGCATGAGGCTGCTATATTCAAAGCCCTAACTGAGAAGTGGAAGATGACAGAGGGATCAATGGATGGAAAAGCATGGCAGGAAAGTATCCCCCAGCTACCCAGACTCCTCTCCCAGGTAAAGGCAGATGACAGTGGATTCAGCTCAAAGACACACATGCTTATGTTCCTGGACTTCCCTTAATGCCAAGAACGGAGCAAAGACTGACCCTCTGGATTTCACACAAAGGAAGGAGATGGGCTTCAATGCTACTCTAGAGAAAGCATTGCTACAGTGCTGTTGGTCAAATTATACTGAGAAAAACATTTGGATTCCAGGGTCTGTATCATCCACTGCTGTGGCAGAGATAAGTCTTAGCACCAATTTTCATGAATGTAGTAGTATCATCCATTAGCACAGCTAACCACCCACCTACCTGTGCGACACACCTGCTCAGTAACACCTAAGGATCTGTGGATTTTTTTACTTTGAGAGCCATGTAATTTAATTATTACCTACCAGGAAGTGGACTTCAAGGAAAGAGCCAAAAATATTGGTTCTCTTTTGGCTTTCTATATAGCTCTCCTATAGGACAATGGGTACAACGTTATGAGATACTCTACACTGACATTAGTATCTCCTAATCAGTATAACTAGGCATTAAGCAAGCCTTCTATACTGGGCCTTACAGGAAGAAAAACAGAATTTCCTGCATATAAAACACACAAAAAATAACTTTTTAAACAAGTTACGCAATTTTTAATCATAAAGGGTTCTTCCACACAGCAGATCTTGAGGAGAGGTATCAAGTCAAAACAAGGAAAATGCAGTATGGGCACTGTGGTGATGGTGCCGGATGCAGGAACGCTTGCCCCCTTTAATCCACAGACCTGGAAAACCCTGCCTCAAACTGCTTTCATCAAAAAAATATCTAATAATTTTTGCAGTTTGTTCATTTTTTATAGTTCACCAAATTGCAAGGACACAAAGAGCCCAGGTACGCAAAGCTGGATGAAGAGACAGATATAGTAAATACTTCTCAAAGCAGTGCTGTCACTAAATGTTTACATCCAGTCATGAGTACATTAGTGATCATACAGGAACAGAATTAACTAAACCTCCCAAAGGGAAACGGGCACATCTGCATTGTTAGCCTCGGTAAAATATCAGTACTTCATTTTTACAGCTCAAAAAAACTACTCCTGGCTGGAAAGCTGGATCAGGTAGAGATACTAGTGAGAAAAAGTTGCAAAATAACCCCCTGTATCATCAGCCCATCACTCGTATGTATCCAGTAAAGACCATCCCTTATCAAACATTGACTCACCAGCAAGAAAAAAATGAGTGTTCAAAAGAGTTACTCCCCCACACCCCAACCGAAAGTATTATCTACTCATCCTTGAATTATTCCTCCTTCAAAATTCAGCTCAACCATCTCTTCCTCTGTGTAGCTTCCCCTAATCCCACCCTAAATTATGGGCTCCTTAAAGAAGTTACATCTTCTTCTTCGTTTCCCCATAATGTAGCATAGTGCAGCAGGACAAGCGAGGGCGGGTGAGCGCTAATAGTCACATAAAGAAACCCTTCACCATCATCCGAATAGCTTTAAAGAGCAAAGCATCTCCTTAGGGTCAAGTACCAGGTCACTCAGTGCTTAATGAATAAATACTGAGTAATGAGGAAGAGCCTCAGACGCAATTAAGTCTCTAAGAAATTCTAGGGATTTATAAGAGACATAGTCTTGTCCTTATGCTGTGAGATCCTGCCTGTCACATAGTTTAGTCTGATTTATTGCATGTGTGAAGTCATTTGGGCAAAAAATAAAGGAGGAAGACATGAAATGTGCACTCTACAATGTGTAAAGAGATTTTCTGCCTCTTATTTGAAAAAAATATTCCTGTAAGAAAGATAAATATATTTTTCATTTAGAAATTATCTTAATTGAAATAAGGACTTGAAACTACTGCAGAAATGGTCTTATGGAGAAGCCTATATAGATTGGTTTGTTTTTAAACATAACCAAAATATAAAGCACATAGATAATCATCATGGAAGATGAATTAGGCTGATTGTTTAAAGAGATCACTTTTATAAACAAATCATAATAAACAATAGTTAGGATTCTAATACTGGGGATTCTAATATTACAAGTAATTTTAAAGGATTAGGGAAAATGACTCTAAATGATGATTCTAGCCTATGAATCATCAAAAACAATGGTTCTAGAAATAACACACTCCTTATTGGTAGCAGATGATGGCCAAGAATCTTAATGAGCCTTTTATCTGATGTCAAGCTCTTACTTTATACAAATCTTTACAGTAGTAAGAGAAAATGTTTTTTAATTTAACTTTATTTTATTACGTTATGGTAGTCACCATACAATACATCATTAGTTTTTGATGTAGTGTTCCATGATTCATGGTTTTCGTATAATACCCAGTGCTCCATTCAGTATGTGCCCTCCTTAATACCCATCACTGGGCTAACCCATCCCCCCCACCCCCTCCCCTCTAAAACCCTCAGTTTGTTTCTTGGAGTCCATAGTCTCTCATGGTTTGTCTCCCCCTCCGATTCCTCCCCCTTCATTTTTCCCTTCCTTCTCCTAATGTTCTCCATGCTATTCCTTATGTTCCACAAATAAGTGAAACCATAAGATAATTGACTTTCTCTGCTTGACTTATTTCACTTAGCACAATCTCCTCCAGTCCCATCCATGTTGATGTAAAAGTTGGGTATTCATCCTTTCTGATGGCTGAGTAATATTCCATTGTATATATGGACCACATCTTTATCCATTCGTCTGTTGAAGGGCATCTCGGCTCTTCCCAGTTTGGCTATTGCAGACATTGCTGCTATGAACATTGGGGTGCATATGGCCCTTCTTTTCACTACATCTGTGTCTTTAGGGTAAATACCCAGTAGTGCAATTGCTGGGTCATAGCGTATTTTTAATTTTTTGAGGAACCACCACACTGTTTTCCAAAGTGGCTGTACCAACTTGCATTCCCACCAACAGTGTAAAAGGGCTCCCCTTTCTCCACAACCTCTTCAACATTTGTTGTTTCTTGCCTTGTCAATTTTTGCCATTCTAACTGGTGTACGGTGGTATCTCAGTGTGGTTTTGATTTGAATTTCCCTGATGGCTAATGATGATGAACATTTTTTCATGTGTCCGTTAGCCATTTGTATATCTCCTTTTGAGAAGTGTCTGTTCATGTCTTCTGCCCATTTTTTGACTTGATTATTTGTTTTTTGGGTGTCGAGTTTGAGAAGTTCTTTATAGATTTTGGATACCAGCCCTTTGTCTATAGTGTCATTTGCAAATATCTTCTCCCATTCTGTGGGTTGCCTCTTTGTTTTGTTGACTGTTTCCTTCACTATGCAGAAGCTTTTTATCTTGATGAAGTCCCAAAAGTTCATTTTAGCTCTTGTGTCACTTGCCTTTGGAGATGTATCTTGAAAGAAGTTGCTGTGGCTGATGTCAAAGAGGTTACTGTCTATGTTCTCCTCTAGGATTTTGATGGATTCCTATCTCACATTGAGGTCTTTCATCCATTTTGAGTTTATCTTTGTGTATGGTGTTAGAGAATGGTCAAGTTTCATTCTTCTGTATATAGCTGTCCAATTTTCCCAGCACCATTTATTGAAGAGACTGTCTTTTTTCCATTGCATATTTTTTCCTGCTTTGTCAAAGATTATTTGACCATAGAGTTGAGGGTCCGTATCTGGGCTCTCTGTTCTGTTCCATTGGTCTATATGTCTGTTTTTGTGCCAGTACCATGCTGTCTTGGTGATCACAGCTTTGTAATATAGCTTGAAATCAGGCAACGTGAAGCCCCCAGCTTTGTTTTTCTTTTTCAACATTCCCTTGGCGATTCGGGGTCTTTTCTGATCCCATACAAATTTTAGGATTGTTTGTTCCAGCACTTTGAAAAATGTCATTGGAATTTTGATCGGGATGGCATTGAAGGTATAGATTGCTCTGGGTAGCATAGACATTTTAACAATGTTTATTCTTCCGATCCATGAGCATGGAATGTTTTTCCATCTTTTTGTGTCTTCTTCAATTTCTTTCATGAGTGTTCTGTAGTTCCTAGAGTAAGATCCTTTACCTCTTTGGTTAGGTTTATTCTGAGGTATCTTACGGTTTTTGGTGCTATTGTAAATGGAATCGTTTCTCTAATTTCTCTTTCTACAGTTGCATTGTTAGTGTATAAGAAAGCAACCAATTTCTGTGCATTGCTTTTGTATCCTGCCACATTACTGAATTGCTGTATGAGTTCTAGTAATTTGGGGGTGGAGTCTTTTGGGTTTTCCACATAAAGTATCATGTCGTCTGCGAAGAGAGAGAGTTTGACTTCTTTGCCAATTTGAATAGTAAACTCGCAAATCTTAGAACCAAGAAAACCATCTTAAGGGCAGTTAGGGGGAAGAAACTCCTTAAGTAAGAGGAAATTTTAATAAATTATTGTTTAAGGCTAGATTTATATAAGGTATAATAGTACTGAAAATAAAGCAAGATATAAAAGACAAGTGATACAAAATTTATTTATCTGAGGTTCACCTTTGTAGAGCTTTTCAAACATAACTTCAGTGAGATTCCTTCATCACTGAAAAGTGTCTCAACTCTCAAAGGCTGTGATAGTGGGCACTCCTTTGTTCTGATCCTGACTCTGTCACTCATTAGCTGTGCGATTTTGTTAATTTCTCCAAGCCTGCCTTTTCTCTCACTCCATGCTTCACCTCTCTTGCTTACCTTCAGACTCTCACACTCTAACCCTCAAACCTTTGTCTGGCTAACTCTTAAGTCTTACATCTGAGCTTAGACATTTAGCTTCCCATCCATTCCCATCCCTACTACATGTGATAAAAGCATCCTTTCTACCCCTCACCCTGCCGTCCCCCGCCATGGCACAACTCAGACTGTCATTTAAACAGCTATGGACTTCTTTCTCCTCCATTGTTCTGTAAGCTTCACGAGGGAAGGACTTCTCTCTGGTGGCTTCAACAGTGTCTGGCACTTAGCAGGTACTAAATACACATTTCTGAAATAAGAAGTGCTTGGAATGGTTTATAAAAGGTTTCAATCCATGGAAATCTATTGATCAATCTACTGAGGCTAGAAAGAACTTCACGCACTTGGCTAATACAGAGTGTCAATATGAAATGTCCATTTAAGTGTAACATTTCTGGTCATTCACAAAACCATGGTTGCAGACACTAACCATTATGCTACCTAACATCCTGGCAACATCAGAACCAAAGGGATGTTCCTCTGTGACAGGAAAACGTTTATATCTCCAGACAGACAGATAAACTTCTTTTATCACATAATGGTAATTACACGCCCCAGAATGTGGCTTTTCTCACGTGTCAGAAAAGTAAGATCTAAATTCAGTAACTACCATAATTAACTCATCTCAGATGCCTAGTATCATCTAATCCTCTCTGCTTTCCAATTTTTGTCAAGATTAACTCCTGCTGCAATTTTTATAAATTTGTCTGTCTTCAAAAGACCAAGAAGTGGAGGTGCCTGCCTGGCTCAGGCAGGAGAGCATGCAACTCCCGACCTCAGGGTCGTGAATTCAAGCCCTATGCTGGGTGTAGAGCTTACTTAAAAAAATAAAAAATAAAAAAGACCAAGAAGTAGTCCAAAGAATAAATCAGGTCCAAGTTTTACTTGTCCACATTGTGCCTTAGGGTGGATACCTGCAAAGGGTCTTTTTTAATCATCAGTGAAGACACAGTCTCTTAATTTGCTAGATATGTCCTCTATTTCCTCGATTAAATAAATACTGCAATATGATCCCACTGACAATTAGATCCCTTCGATTTTGCTAGAAATTCTTAGATGACTTTTTTCTCTCTGTGGTGTTAGAGGCTATTGCCACAGATAACTCCTTTCTGGACAATCACAGTCTTATCTCTGGGATCTTAGAGTCTAAATCTAGCTCCTATGACCCTCCTGATTTTCTCAGCCTGGTGTTTAATTTCCCTGGGTTCCATCACCCATAACAATTATTGTCAACAGGCAAGAGGGTATGGGGTAAGGAAGTCTCATAATTACCACAGGCAGAGGGCAAACATCCACTGTCCTTAACCACCCAAGAGTTATACCAAATCTCATCTACCTGTGGAAATAAAGAATCAGTACATAAATACCAATGGTTTAATTGGGATTTTATTTTTAATGTTTCTGCTATTATTATGTTTAATTGTGAAAGTCATTTCTCAAACTATTTTGAAATTAGGTTGGATACACATCCTAAAAAATGGAACTAGAACCTATTAATATGTGGCAATACTTTATTATACATTTTTCAAGAGTTTCTGGACCTGATCTACCAGCATAAAGATGGGTCATCAAAAGCAAATGATAGTGATAACATCCAAAGCATCCAAAGCAATATAGGGTTAACTCTCCAACCCTAATGCCAAGGGAGACCTGATAGGTACTCACCTCATTAGAGAAAATATGGCAAAAAGAAGAGCTACCCAGCACTACAGAATCAAAATGTTTAGACCCAAACAGGAAAAGATGCCTTCAGGAGAGGAAACCCTACAGCAGCTCATCCCTGACAGCAATGGGAACCTTAGAATACTCTAGGGCCTCTAGGACATATGAAAATCAATATTCATCCACATCATATTTCACATGACACAGCGGCAATCAGTACTTATGGCAACTTTGGGGACCTCTACCTCTTAAGATTCCTTATCATCACAGAAATGTTTTCAAAGCCGCCAAAATAGTTTGGCCTTCCTAAAGCACCTAAATGCAAAAGAGACCATAATCTCTCAAAACAGCACTTGGAAATTATAGTAGGAATATTAGCTATGAAAGATCTACCAATTAACGAGCAACAGCTTAATGCTGAATGTCTCACTGCAATAAGTAAGCAATAAATGAATTAGGATGTGTATTCATTTGCTAGAGCCACCATAACAAAGTAACACAGCCTGGTGACTGAAACAACAGAAACTTATTTCCTCCTAGTCCTGGAGGTTGGAAGTCCAAGATCAAGGTGTGCTCAGCATTGGTTTCCTCTGAGGTCTCTCTCCTTGACTTGCAGATGGCCACCTTCTCACTGTGTCCTCACATGGTCTTTCCACTGTCTATGTCCAAATTTCTTCTTATAAGAACATTGGTCATATCGGGTTAGGACCCACCCTAAAGACTTCATTTTAACTTAATTACCTCTTTAAAGTCCTTTTCTCCAGGAGCACCTGGACGGCTCAGTCGATTAAGCAACTGATTTTGGCTCAAGTCATGATCTCAGGGTCCTGGGATCAAGTCCCACGCGTCTGGTTCCCCACCCAGTGGGGAGTCTGCTTGTCTCTCTGCCTCTCCACCAGCTCATGCACATGCTCTCTCTCTCTCTCTCTCAAATAAATAAAATCTTAAAAAATAATAATAAAGTCCTTTTCTCCAAATATGGTTACAATCTGAGGTACTAAGGGTTAGGAGTTCAACATACGAATTTTGGAGGGACACAGTAGATGGTCTGTTCAGCCCACAGCAGATGGTCTGTTCAACAAACAGGATTATTTTAAATCCTATTGGGGACTTCTGGGTTTTCTTTATATTGTTAAAAATTGACTAAAATAGTTCAATTCTTTTTTCCTACTTAATGTGAGCAGATGAGGAATCATTAGCATTTTGCCCAGCTCACTTGTAATTTAACAGTCCAGTGCTGTTATCAAAGCAGACACAGAATAAGGCTCCAGATTGACAGCCCATGCTGAATCCCAACATGTGACTAAATCTCCCCAGGCCTCAAGCTGCTCGGCTGTAAAATGGGGATTATCACATCTTCCTCACGGGGTTCTAAAGGTATTTAAATAGGAGAAAATGGGTAAAGGGCTTAGCAGAGGGTCCATCACCATTATTGCTACTGTAGCAGAAAGCCTTCCTTCTGCAGACCTCAGAAGTCAGGAAATAGAGCATTTAGCCTCTGAGTTAGGACCAATGGGCAGAAAGTAGGGGGGGTCAGCACTGGCATGCTTGGCCAGCCAATCTTGGTTCAGAAGTCCCACAGATTCACAAGCCGAGATGGAAGACAGAACAGCTCAGTGTCGGGCTAGCATACAAGCCATCTGCCTCATACTCTTCTCCAGCCACAGCCCCTAACTCCTGGTCCTATTCACTCATGAAAGGAAAATGGGGCAGGAGGCCTGTCTCTTCTCTACATGTTCCTTCTTACAAACCAAATTTAAGTTCAAATCTCCCAATCTGCAGAGCTGAAAGAGACTAAATTTCCCACTTAGAATCTAATGAATCCAAACAGGCCGTTCTCCTTCCATCTGCTCCTTGATAGTTTCTTCACCAGTCCTCACTCCCAACAGGAATCTGAGGCTCTCCTGCTCCCACACCTTTGGTCCTGCACTTCCCTTGTGTGCAACACACTTTTCCCCCTCCGACGTCTCCCCAAGTGGAAAGCATGCGGACACAGCAGACTCTGCCCTGCCCCTCTGGGCCCTCAGCAGCCACCTCAACACACTGCAGGCAGCTGACTGGGAAGACCCAGACTCCTGGTCTCAGGGCATGTTCTCTATCCAAGAGGAGGCACCGGAAGTACTCGAGAATTATTGCCCCCAGAAACAGCCCTCAACCGACAACAGACTGGCAGTTGGTGGACAAAACTCCAGCTTCCTCGCCCCTCAGTTGGATGACATTCTCGGGAAGAATCCCCCAACTGCCAGGGTGCCCCCAGCAGGAATGAGCCACAGTGGGAAATCAGGTTTTTTAGGCTCCCTTCTCTTCCACATCTCACATCCCCACTCCCTGAAGGTATTTCCTGGAGTGTTTGCCTCAGGGTCTGCTACCTGGGCACCCAAAGGCAAGACAGCACCCTTTAAGATGAACATCAAATCCCACCTTCCCCAGAAAACCTCCCCTCAGCGCCAAGGCCTCACTTCCTATCATGTTTTAATACTATTTGTATACGTTTTAATCTCATTTTTCCTACTGTGGGTTCCCGAAGAGGAGAATTCTTTTACACAGCTCTGAATTCCCTGGGCTGCTCAGCACAGTATCTTATGCAAACAAGATACTCAGTAAATGTTGACTGAATGAAGAATAAATTAACCATAATAATCAGCACAAAAGTCAGGTTCTTTATTTAACCTAACCAAAACTACATCAGTGTAGCTGTTTTCTTCTTTCAAAAGCATTGCATGAACTACTTTTAATGAGCAAATTACTATGTGCATATATTTCTTTAAATCGGCATTTTCTAGGTATTCATCTCAAATCGAACACCACTGATGCCCAGAAAAAATCAGAACAAAAACTTTTTCCTAAATCCAGAACTACCTTACTGAATGCATTACTTTGACGTTTACATTGTGCCTTTACACTTACTACTTCTTTGAGTGCATCCGTGGTGACAGTAAAACCACTTCAATCATCTGCATCCTTGCACCACCCCACCATTCTGCACACATTCATCAGTACACACCTCAAACCCCATTCCTGGGTGAAGGGAAACATCACTGCAAGTCAATGCAATGAGCTCTGCATAGAAGAGCACTGTAGTTGAGGTCTGTGTACTTCTCTCAGCTGGGCATGCTACACTGATTTTCCTTTTCTGAGATTCCTGGTGGCTCAATGTCAAATATCACCACTACCTATGTATGTATCCCAAGGTCAAATCTCAATATGATCCAGTCTAGTGGTGTCTTCCCGTAGGGTTTGTTGGAGGGTACAGAAGGCTTAACCTTTGTTGGGGGGCCAGTTACCACTCCATGTTCTAGCCAACAGAGTATGTACATGGAAGGATGGGGCCGTATAGGACAATCTTTGAACCCGAGATACAATTTTCCTAATAAGTGACATTGGAGAATGTCGCTGGAGCCTTGGACTAAGGGGTTTTCCCATGAGCCCGCAGAGGTAGACTGACTCAGCCTAGCTACCCAGTTCCAAGCAGAAGAGCTACCATAACAAGTATCTGAATATTTGTTCTGATTGCTAAGTGGAATCTAGAGGCACCAAGGGATTCCCCACCTTGCCCAGAAACAGATATGCTAGTGTGAGAAGCTCTCAAAACCTAGTTCCATCATTTTAGATAAAGCAACCCTATCTATTAATACCCAGATTATGGCCCAGTGGATGTCAGGTTCTGCCCAACGGTGCTCATTACCTTCAGTGTGTACTAACCACAGGCCCAACTATTCCTAATTTTTTCTTCAGTCCCCTTTCAGCAGGGAAAAGATCATACAGTACACCACTCTCTTCTCATCTACAAAGTCAGAAAAAATACTGACTGAAAACAGAAGTGGACTTGTGCCGTTCTCATCAGGTCAGAACCTCAATGAGATCAATGACTCTATTCTTCAATGCTGAATCCCCCAACACACACAGACAGAAGAGACAGAGGGCTTTCTGATGACTCTTCTTTTAAGAACACTAATCCTATCAGATCAGGGATCCACCCTATAACTTAATTTAACCTAATTACCTCCTTATAGGCTCTATTTCCAAATACAGTCATGTTGGAGGTTAAGACTTCAATATAGGAATTTTAGAGAGACACAATTCAGTCCACAGCATTGAACCCACCCTTTCCAATAAGCAGACATGTATAAGTACCACACACCATCTCATTCAATCCTTACAACAACCTGCAGCTTAAGAAGAAAACTAAAGCTTAAGAAGTTAAGAATATATCCACACAATGGCATATTATTTATTTCTAGGAACTTCCTTATTTATTTATTTATTTATTCATGTATGTGAGAGAGAGAGCATGCGTGTGCACAAGGGAGGGTGGGGTAGAGGGAGAGAGAGAACCTTAAGCAGGCTCCACACCCAGTGAGGAGCCAATGCTGGTCTCGATCCCACAACTCCGAGATCATGACCCAAGCTAAAATGTAGAGTCAGACACTGAACCGACTGAGCCACCCAGGTGCCCCACAATGGCATATTATTTAATACAGAACCTTGAAAACATTATGCTAAGTAAAAGAGGCCAGTCACAAAAGGCTACAAGTTGTATGAATCCATTTATATGAAATGTCCAGAATAGGCAAATCCACAAAGACAAAAAGTAGATGAGTGGTTGCCAAGGGCTTGGGGAAGAGGGGAAAGGGAAATGTACAGGGTTTCTCTGTGGAGCAACAGAAATGTTCTGGAATTAGACAGTGATGTAATTGTACAAGTCTGTGAATAAAACAAAAACCACTGAATGGTACACTTTAAAGGAGTGAATTTTATGGCATGTGAGTTATTCAAACTGTTATTAAAAAGAAGAAACTTGCCCAAGGTCACAAGGCTAGTAAATGGCAGCCCCCAGATTCAAACCCAGGTCTGTTTGATTCCAGAACCTGTGCTCTCAACCATTATGTAGCTCTGATTACTGTTACTCCCTAAAACATTTGCTGAAGACACCAGCAAATTTAATGGTAGGTAATACGGGCTTTGGCATAATTCCAATCACAAGTATGAAGGAGACAATCATTGGACTCCCCAGGACTTCCGAGGATCGATACACATTAAGCACTGTTAATCTAGTAAAGCTTTTTAAACATTCTGAACTTGGAAAAACAGTTATTCTAGAAGAAAAACAAAACAAAATTGAAAAGGGGAGTATCCTAAAAGGAAAATGACCAAAAGTCCTATGAGGCCACAGCTAGGATTTTTTGGGCTAAATAAAATGTAAATCCAATGGGGTGACGTCCATGCTTGCCCTCCAATGGCTTCCCACCAAACACATCTCCACGGATGATGGCCCTTCATGATCTAGCTACATGGCTTCCTCTCTGACCTCATCTCAGTCTACCTCCACTGCACTTACTGTCCCCACTGTCCTCAGCTTTCCAGCTTTGGTTGTGGCTCATCTTTGACGATCAGTTTCAGCTCAGTGTCCCTCCTCTGACAGACCTTCTGGCTTCTGTGACATCCAAATCATGTTAGCCACCCCCACGTGCTGCCCCTCTGATCACATATGATCTGTCTTTATTTAGTGAACAAAGCTCCATGACAGGAGGTGGGGACCCTGCCCATCCTATTCCCAGCAGCATCAGCACCACTGCAGTCCCAGGCATACAACAGATGCTCGCTCAACATTTGGTGAACAAACCAATAAAACACACATCTCGGCCATGAGATGCCTCAGCAAGCCAGGGCCTCACTTGTCCAAACTATAAAAGTACAGAATCAAAAAGACTTCCCTCTCAGGAACCCACCTCAGGGTAGTCTTCACAAGCTGGTAGTCCAGGCCTGGTGAGTTCATTAACCATTTAGATTCTATGGCCACCGCTTCGATTAGTTTATGTTGATAACTGTATGCTTTCATTCCTTCACCCAGATTACATACTTACCGTATACCTTTTTCCTTTTCCATTCTCCAACAATTTTAAATTGTTTAAGCAGTGTGGCCACTCCATGATGGATATGAGATCCCTCTTTCCTCAAAAGCTCTTTCAGTTCCTCTGTGACTGATTTAAAAATTCTCCTTATTCTAACATGGATCAGACTTTTTAGTTAATCCCAGCCATTGAAAGTCACTTAAACTAGAGATGTACCCTGGTCCACACATATCATACTCTTATACAATTCCCCCATCTCTAGGTCATACCAGAATCGCACACTCATGCTGAGCTCAGAAGGCACGAGACTGCACAAGGAGATACCTCAGGAGTACAGACAGTTCTCATGCTTCCCTCCCACTGCATTTACTTTTCCCTACAGAGACCTCCATTTTCTCGCGGTTCAGTCCCTAAGCCTCCACCTGATCTCGTCTCCCTTCTTGCCCAACCCAGATCCTGATACTTAACTACCCAAGTTATTCACCAGTATTCAAAGAGCTGTGTCTCCACTCTTCTTCCCCTATGCTACCAGCAGAAAACCTGAGCCTTGATCCACAACCTGCCTCCTTTCCTTCCCTCACATGCTGCAGTGATGGAGCACCCCAGGTTAAGGAAAAAAAGAAAAAAAAAAAAAAAACACCATCAGGAAGAATGACTCAAAGACCGACATGTAACACATCATTTCTGATGACGGTTGCTCATACATTCTTCAACATGACCTTGGTAAGCTTCCTCACCCATCCCTCCCAGCAATTAGCCTAAATTTTCATCATTTTCCTCAAGCCTCAACCCACCCTCCCTGTCCATCCCAATCCCTATGGCAGATAACGCTGTCCTCAAGAAGGAAATCTCAAGAGGCATTTCCTGAATGCCATCCCTTCACCTGCAAACCAATCTCTACCTGCACACACCCACAGTCTGGGAGTGAACTCTCCCTCCTGGTTCAAAACTACATTCTGCCCTTGTGCTGTTGATCTCATCTCAGTCTCTGTCGCTTCATAGGTTCCTCTTCCTCTCCTCAACTCTTAACTATCCTCCCAGTTATGTTCTTGTTCTACCTACCCTCCCTGGGAAATCTCATTCACAACCATGCTGGTCATTAACATTATATGGAAATAACCCTCTACAATCCCCAGCCCCGATCTCTTCCCTGAGCTTCAGATTGTTACATCCACCTACCTCCTAGACATGGCCTCATGTATGTCCCAAACCCCTCAGTCAATTCCAATTTCACATCCTTTTCTCTTCAGCACTTAGCCAGTTGTTCCCTGTGCTGCCCATCTCAGCTGGATACAACATTCTGCCTAGCTATCCGATCAAGCCACCTGTCAACTTTAACTCTTCTTTCTGCCTTGTCATCCACATCAAAGCAATCCTAATGATTTTTATCAGCTGAAGATTTCTTTTTTTTAATATATTATGTTAATCACCATACATTACATCATTAGTTTTTGATGTAGTGTTCCATGATTCATTGTTTGCGTATAACACCCAGTGCTCCGTTCAATACGTCCCCTCTTTAATACCCATCACCAGGCTAACCCATCCCCCCACCCATCTCCCCTCTAGAACCCTCAGTTTGTTTCTCAGAGTCCATAGTCTCTCATGGTTCGTCTCCTCCTCCGATTTCCCCCCCTTCATTTTTCCCTTCCTACTATCTTTTTTTTTTTTTAACATATAATGTATTATTTGTTTCAGAGGTACAGGTCTGTGATTCATCAGTCTTACACAATTGACAGCGCTCACCATAGCACATACCCTCCCCAGTGTCTATCACCCAGCCACCCCATCCCTCCCACCCCCCACCACTCCAGCAACCCTCAGTTTGTTTCCTGAGATTAAGAATTCTTCATATCAGTGAGATCATATGATATGTCTTTCTCTGATTGACTTATTTCACTTAGCATAATACCCTCTAGCTCCATCCACGTCGTGAGGTACCACAGCAACTGAAGATTTCTTGAGCACATTCCCTCTCCATGCCTCTTAGCACTTTCTGAGAACAGGACTTCTGTTTATTACCCTTACTTCATTTTTCAGACTCCAGGAGATAATGGCGAAGCTCTTAAGCATGACATACAAGATCTTCCATGACTTGAGCTGTCTCTGGGCCTACCTATCCTGACTTATGTCCCTCTGCCTCAACCTTGTAATTTACCATGAAGTTCAACGAAAATCTCATGCTTCCTTAACATGCCACACAGCAACCTGTGCCTGCCTCCTTAGTACACACTCTTCCCTCTATCTAGACACAACTCTCCATTTCCTCCCCCCTTCCCGCCCATCCCCAACACTTCTCCTCATGAACTCCTGCCCTCCAAGATTTAGCTCAACCATCACCATTTCCAGGATGACTTTTCACACTACTCCTGCCTGCAGAGCTGCCTCTTTAGTGCTCTCATAGCACCCCATGTTTATCTCTAGCACAACAAATCTCACACAAATCTCTTCTAAAATTATATATTTATCTATCAACGTTTCCCGACTAGACTATAAGCTCCTCAGGGCAAGGGCCACTCAGAGTAGGTGCTCAACTTGATTCCTCTGCATGTTAAATACTAGTGGTAAATAATGTTCTGAGGTGTCTTCAGACCTCTATGTCCAATGGACATCCCATGTGAGCCTTCCTCAGTTATGTGACTGGGGGGCTCTGCTGTGGCCGTGATGTCTTCATGTTCAAAACACATGGCGATGTTGGTTGCTATCACCACCCTTCAGTCTGGAATGAGTCTCCATTGCAGTAAGAGTTAAAGGAATAGAGGGCCTTAAACAAACTAAAATTAGCCATTCCTTGCTACTCAACATAGTCTAAGGTTCGGCAAGACAAATCTCTTGGGCAGGTACAGTGCTGACACAGCAGGGTGAAAAGACATTCAACCAATGCTCAGCAGACTCAAAGAGGAAAACCTGCAACACCTTTACCACAGGAAATTCTGAGTTCTGCTGATTCACTCTGACTTAAAGCTGCAATAACACTTGAGTAAGGAGCACCCAGGCTGACTCTGCATTTTTTTTCTGCAGAGCTCACAGAATTTGGCGTACAAGAAATTTAATAGTTGTTCTTTATATTCCTTTGTAATTTCTCAGATATTGACTGTGGTCACCTACGTTATAGTGTCTGATAGCACTACATGGTATTTTTTTGGCAAAGATGCAGTCCTAGTCAAAATACTGCTAAGAATTTAAAATACTGACTGGAGCTCCCTCAACTACAGAAAACCATACAGGAAATCTCTTTCACCAAAGAAAGGCTCACTGCTAGCTCATTTAGAGGCTAAAGAGTCCTGCTTTAGTAAATAGCTCTTGTTCGTGCTTTGTACAAAGATATCTGTACAACTGGTTCCAACTTAGGAAACAGCATTTAAATATCAACATAAACACATGCTCAGAGAAAAACTGGGTAAATTTTTATCAGGACCAAATCTCTAAGAAACCATATTAGAGAAAATTACGAAGCAAAGAACCTTCTCAACATCGGTATTGCAAGTTATCCTTTTCTTTGTTCTTCGTACAGAAGCTATGTGAATTGCATAATGAAAAGTAAAATGGAAGAAATTTCTAGACTGAAGTCTAATTATACTTGAGTCAGTAATTTATCATGCTTCCTATATATAGTAGTGATTATAGTTAACATTTAATTAACTAGCATTACTTCAAATATTTATTCCATTTAAAATCATAATACCTAAGTACTATATTTGAGATATTTAAACAAGTTAAATGTTAAATGCCTTTTCTTTCAGGAAAAGAAAAAAAAGACAGAATTAACTTCAGACTTTTATATTTTTCTTTAAGTGCATATGATATAATCTGCTAGGAAATATCAGTTGCTTCAACAAAGACACTATTTTGACTAAACCATCATCATGAAGTAAAGTTTCATTGCACTTGCTTCTTAGCAGCATTATAACTAAATACTTACTTGTTCAGTGTGAGGTCAAGAATGAATTTGGAGCCAAAGGCTTCAATCTGGAAGCTTGCCTGGGCCAGATGGACAGCCTATGGATTCAAAGAGACAGAAAGAACCTTAGCTTACTTTCCTGTCTTTAAAGCTGATTATATTGATATCAATGATATTAAATAAGAAAAACATTTTTATGGATTGACGCACTTCTTTTGGGATCCTTATGTAACATAACAATCCATTTCTTTAAAAAGCTGCTAGGTGCATTGTCGTGGCTTCACTTGGAAGACGTAAATATCTGTGTAGCAAGGAACTAATAAAAGACAATGAACCCATTGTGATAAAAATCAAGAGCATATTCAGCTGGACTTTCAAAGTGACTATGATGAATTATGCAAAAGTCTGACTAATTAAGGCTTGATTTCAGCCTATTTTGTGCACAAAGCTAACCAATTCTTTCTGCACACCTAAGTGAAAAATCATGTCAGCACTCTGCTCTTCATCAGAAATTGGAACTTTCTCTAAATGGTGTATCAGCAGAATGTGGCAGTAAAATGCAAAAGCATAACCTTTTACCTTCAGAAAGCACTTAGAATCTTGCCCTTTGAGAATACTCAGAGTTTCTGTCCCCCTTTAAAAGTCACACATTTACAAATACTGTCGTTATTGTACCTTAACTCAAAATACAAAGATAATCTCATCTAAAGATGAGTCATATGTACTAGGTGTTAAAGATTTGTTTAGTTCACGGAGTATCTTGAAAAATGTAAATTAACAAATCAATGTAGTTTTGTTAAAGTACCACCCAAGATAAAATTCTCCTTTATCCCCAACCAGAAAAAAAAAAAAAAAAGAAAGTAAAACAACCGAACAAAGAAGGATAAATGCAACACCTACACTCACTCCCTCTCCCTGCTCACAAATATCCTTCCTGCAGACTTCATTCCTAAGGTACGGTGATGTCACAAATCATCTAAGAAGTGGTCCCCAGCCAAGCACAACTACTGATGGGATAATCACTATCATAACCAAAACACAAAATAAAAAGGAAATTAACAAGTATTAAATTTTAAATACAAAGCAGTGAGAAAGAAAGAGCTCAAATCCCTGACACCTCGGCAGACCACGCCAAACCCCAAACAATCATGGAGAACAGGGTCATCATACTTGATCTGGGCTTCCCGCATCCAGACATCTACATGACAGAGAAAGAAATTTCTCTCTTGTTAAACGAGGTCTCCATCATCTGCAGCAGAACCTCTATCTTCTGACACAAGTATCATATACTCTTTAACCTAAATTCATTCTGTGTCTTGAAGCCTTAATTTTTGCATGAAGATTTTGATGAATAATTTGTACAAGGGGAAAAATTTTTTCATTTCTGGGTCCCAAAAGTGTAAAAAAAAAAAAAGCAAAACTTACTTCCTGAGGAATAAGATAGGCCCTTAGGCATATTCTCTATTAAGAATATTAAACAGCAAAGAAGAGTTCATTAATGCCACCCTGGCCTTAAAAAGGTGATAAATGTACCTCCTTGAGCAACTTTATAAACACTAAAAAGAACCTGACAGTAACCACTAAAAGGCTGTTCTAACACCAAATAAGCAATGAGACAAATACAAACCGCAACAAAAGCCTGTTGTAAAATAAAGTAGCCGATAGGAACCACTTACCCCATGTTCTAGACACAATTTGATTGTCATTAAATAAGTTGATAGTGAGTCAATGTGACAAGATTCAGTTTAATAGAATTTAATGAAGGACCCAGCAAATAACATTAATATTGGGATTTTCCTTTTTTTTTTTTTTTTTAATCCATTCACTCCCCACACAGGTGGTAAGTCCCACTGTGTGCATAAAGGGGGCCGGGACACAGCCCCTGTCTTCTAGGGTGCTGCTGTCTCCAGGGAAGCAGGGAGAGCTGAGAGCCTCAGTGGGCCTCAGGGGCCACAGGAACCAAGACTTCACTGACAAGGTGCAGTTTGAAGAAAATTCCAAAAGATGACTAAGAATCCACCTGCCAGGAGAAGAGAAGACGTTCAGGGCATGGGGGAGAACATTTGCAAAAATAGATTTAAAAATCAATATGGGAAAAAAAAGCCTTTTTTAATTTTTTAAAAATTAATATGGCCTATAAAGAAAACAGCTTTTGGAGGAAAGGTCAAACACTGAATCTGAAAAGGTGGACTTTGTGTGATGTGCTCAATGACCTGTCTGATCACACAGACAGACGTGTGGCCAAGATAGCAAGCTTGCCTCTAAATGTGCCCCC